>NC_143014.1:234932208-235287208 GCF_055824585.1 Amblyomma mixtum | reverse complement strand
GGCTGGCTGGCTGGCTGGCTGGCTGGCTGGCTGGCTGGCTGGCTGGCTGGCTGGCTGGCTGGCTGGCTGGCTGGCTGGCTGGCTGGCTGGCTGGCTGGCTGGCTGGCTGGCTGGCTGGCTGGCTGGCTGGCTGGCTGGCTGGCTGGCTGGCTGGCTGGCTGGCTGGCTGGCTGGCTGGCTGGCTGGCTGGCTGGCTGGCTGGCTGGCTGGCTGGCTGGCTGGCTGGCTGGCTGGCTGGCTGGCTGGCTGGCTGGCTGGCTGGCTGGCTGGCTGGCTGGCTGGCTGGCTGGCTGGCTGGCTGGCTGGCTGGCTGGCTGGCTGGCTGGCTGGCTGGCTGGCTGGCTGGCTGGCTGGCTGGCTGGCTGGCTGGCTGGCTGGCTGGCTGGCTGGCTGGCTGGCTGGCTGGCTGGCTGGCTGGCTGGCTGGCTGGCTGGCTGGCTGGCTGGCTGGCTGGCTGGCTGGCTGGCTGGCTGGCTGGCTGGCTGGCTGGCTGGCTGGCTGGCTGGCTGGCTGGCTGGCTGGCTGGCTGGCTGGCTGGCTGGCTGGCTGGCTGGCTGGCTGGCTGGCTGGCTGGCTGGCTGGCTGGCTGGCTGGCTGGCTGGCTGGCTGGCTGGCTGGCTGGCTGGCTGGCTGGCTGGCTGGCTGGCTGGCTGGCTGGCTGGCTGGCTGGCTGGCTGGCTGGCTGGCTGGCTGGCTGGCTGGCTGGCTGGCTGGCTGGCTGGCTGGCTGGCTGGCTGGCTGGCTGGCTGGCTGGCTGGCTGGCTGGCTGGCTGGCTGGCTGGCTGGCTGGCTGGCTGGCTGGCTGGCTGGCTGGCTGGCTGGCTGGCTGGCTGGCTGGCTGGCTGGCTGGCTGGCTGGCTGGCTGGCTGGCTGGCTGGCTGGCTGGCTGGCTGGCTGGCTGGCTGGCTGGCTGGCTGGCTGGCTGGCTGGCTGGCTGGCTGGCTGGCTGGCTGGCTGGCTGGCTGGCTGGCTGGCTGGCTGGCTGGCTGGCTGGCTGGCTGGCTGGCTGGCTGGCTGGCTGGCTGGCTGGCTGGCTGGCTGGCTGGCTGGCTGGCTGGCTGGCTGGCTGGCTGGCTGGCTGGCTGGCTGGCTGGCTGGCTGGCTGGCTGGCTGGCTGGCTGGCTGGCTGGCTGGCTGGCTGGCTGGCTGGCTGGCTGGCTGGCTGGCTGGCTGGCTGGCTGGCTGGCTGGCTGGCTGGCTGGCTGGCTGGCTGGCTGGCTGGCTGGCTGGCTGGCTGGCTGGCTGGCTGGCTGGCTGGCTGGCTGGCTGGCTGGCTGGCTGGCTGGCTGGCTGGCTGGCTGGCTGGCTGGCTGGCTGGCTGGCTGGCTGGCTGGCTGGCTGGCTGGCTGGCTGGCTGGCTGGCTGGCTGGCTGGCTGGCTGGCTGGCTGGCTGGCTGGCTGGCTGGCTGGCTGGCTGGCTGGCTGGCTGGCTGGCTGGCTGGCTGGCTGGCTGGCTGGCTGGCTGGCTGGCTGGCTGGCTGGCTGGCTGGCTGGCTGGCTGGCTGGCTGGCTGGCTGGCTGGCTGGCTGGCTGGCTGGCTGGCTGGCTGGCTGGCTGGCTGGCTGGCTGGCTGGCTGGCTGGCTGGCTGGCTGGCTGGCTGGCTGGCTGGCTGGCTGGCTGGCTGGCTGGCTGGCTGGCTGGCTGGCTGGCTGGCTGGCTGGCTGGCTGGCTGGCTGGCTGGCTGGCTGGCTGGCTGGCTGGCTGGCTGGCTGGCTGGCTGGCTGGCTGGCTGGCTGGCTGGCTGGCTGGCTGGCTGGCTGGCTGGCTGGCTGGCTGGCTGGCTGGCTGGCTGGCTGGCTGGCTGGCTGGCTGGCTGGCTGGCTGGCTGGCTGGCTGGCTGGCTGGCTGGCTGGCTGGCTGGCTGGCTGGCTGGCTGGCTGGCTGGCTGGCTGGCTGGCTGGCTGGCTGGCTGGCTGGCTGGCTGGCTGGCTGGCTGGCTGGCTGGCTGGCTGGCTGGCTGGCTGGCTGGCTGGCTGGCTGGCTGGCTGGCTGGCTGGCTGGCTGGCTGGCTGGCTGGCTGGCTGGCTGGCTGGCTGGCTGGCTGGCTGGCTGGCTGGCTGGCTGGCTGGCTGGCTGGCTGGCTGGCTGGCTGGCTGGCTGGCTGGCTGGCTGGCTGGCTGGCTGGCTGGCTGGCTGGCTGGCTGGCTGGCTGGCTGGCTGGCTGGCTGGCTGGCTGGCTGGCTGGCTGGCTGGCTGGCTGGCTGGCTGGCTGGCTGGCTGGCTGGCTGGCTGGCTGGCTGGCTGGCTGGCTGGCTGGCTGGCTGGCTGGCTGGCTGGCTGGCTGGCTGGCTGGCTGGCTGGCTGGCTGGCTGGCTGGCTGGCTGGCTGGCTGGCTGGCTGGCTGGCTGGCTGGCTGGCTGGCTGGCTGGCTGGCTGGCTGGCTGGCTGGCTGGCTGGCTGGCTGGCTGGCTGGCTGGCTGGCTGGCTGGCTGGCTGGCTGGCTGGCTGGCTGGCTGGCTGGCTGGCTGGCTGGCTGGCTGGCTGGCTGGCTGGCTGGCTGGCTGGCTGGCTGGCTGGCTGGCTGGCTGGCTGGCTGGCTGGCTGGCTGGCTGGCTGGCTGGCTGGCTGGCTGGCTGGCTGGCTGGCTGGCTGGCTGGCTGGCTGGCTGGCTGGCTGGCTGGCTGGCTGGCTGGCTGGCTGGCTGGCTGGCTGGCTGGCTGGCTGGCTGGCTGGCTGGCTGGCTGGCTGGCTGGCTGGCTGGCTGGCTGGCTGGCTGGCTGGCTGGCTGGCTGGCTGGCTGGCTGGCTGGCTGGCTGGCTGGCTGGCTGGCTGGCTGGCTGGCTGGCTGGCTGGCTGGCTGGCTGGCTGGCTGGCTGGCTGGCTGGCTGGCTGGCTGGCTGGCTGGCTGGCTGGCTGGCTGGCTGGCTGGCTGGCTGGCTGGCTGGCTGGCTGGCTGGCTGGCTGGCTGGCTGGCTGGCTGGCTGGCTGGCTGGCTGGCTGGCTGGCTGGCTGGCTGGCTGGCTGGCTGGCTGGCTGGCTGGCTGGCTGGCTGGCTGGCTGGCTGGCTGGCTGGCTGGCTGGCTGGCTGGCTGGCTGGCTGGCTGGCTGGCTGGCTGGCTGGCTGGCTGGCTGGCTGGCTGGCTGGCTGGCTGGCTGGCTGGCTGGCTGGCTGGCTGGCTGGCTGGCTGGCTGGCTGGCTGGCTGGCTGGCTGGCTGGCTGGCTGGCTGGCTGGCTGGCTGGCTGGCTGGCTGGCTGGCTGGCTGGCTGGCTGGCTGGCTGGCTGGCTGGCTGGCTGGCTGGCTGGCTGGCTGGCTGGCTGGCTGGCTGGCTGGCTGGCTGGCTGGCTGGCTGGCTGGCTGGCTGGCTGGCTGGCTGGCTGGCTGGCTGGCTGGCTGGCTGGCTGGCTGGCTGGCTGGCTGGCTGGCTGGCTGGCTGGCTGGCTGGCTGGCTGGCTGGCTGGCTGGCTGGCTGGCTGGCTGGCTGGCTGGCTGGCTGGCTGGCTGGCTGGCTGGCTGGCTGGCTGGCTGGCTGGCTGGCTGGCTGGCTGGCTGGCTGGCTGGCTGGCTGGCTGGCTGGCTGGCTGGCTGGCTGGCTGGCTGGCTGGCTGGCTGGCTGGCTGGCTGGCTGGCTGGCTGGCTGGCTGGCTGGCTGGCTGGCTGGCTGGCTGGCTGGCTGGCTGGCTGGCTGGCTGGCTGGCTGGCTGGCTGGCTGGCTGGCTGGCTGGCTGGCTGGCTGGCTGGCTGGCTGGCTGGCTGGCTGGCTGGCTGGCTGGCTGGCTGGCTGGCTGGCTGGCTGGCTGGCTGGCTGGCTGGCTGGCTGGCTGGCTGGCTGGCTGGCTGGCTGGCTGGCTGGCTGGCTGGCTGGCTGGCTGGCTGGCTGGCTGGCTGGCTGGCTGGCTGGCTGGCTGGCTGGCTGGCTGGCTGGCTGGCTGGCTGGCTGGCTGGCTGGCTGGCTGGCTGGCTGGCTGGCTGGCTGGCTGGCTGGCTGGCTGGCTGGCTGGCTGGCTGGCTGGCTGGCTGGCTGGCTGGCTGGCTGGCTGGCTGGCTGGCTGGCTGGCTGGCTGGCTGGCTGGCTGGCTGGCTGGCTGGCTGGCTGGCTGGCTGGCTGGCTGGCTGGCTGGCTGGCTGGCTGGCTGGCTGGCTGGCTGGCTGGCTGGCTGGCTGGCTGGCTGGCTGGCTGGCTGGCTGGCTGGCTGGCTGGCTGGCTGGCTGGCTGGCTGGCTGGCTGGCTGGCTGGCTGGCTGGCTGGCTGGCTGGCTGGCTGGCTGGCTGGCTGGCTGGCTGGCTGGCTGGCTGGCTGGCTGGCTGGCTGGCTGGCTGGCTGGCTGGCTGGCTGGCTGGCTGGCTGGCTGGCTGGCTGGCTGGCTGGCTGGCTGGCTGGCTGGCTGGCTGGCTGGCTGGCTGGCTGGCTGGCTGGCTGGCTGGCTGGCTGGCTGGCTGGCTGGCTGGCTGGCTGGCTGGCTGGCTGGCTGGCTGGCTGGCTGGCTGGCTGGCTGGCTGGCTGGCTGGCTGGCTGGCTGGCTGGCTGGCTGGCTGGCTGGCTGGCTGGCTGGCTGGCTGGCTGGCTGGCTGGCTGGCTGGCTGGCTGGCTGGCTGGCTGGCTGGCTGGCTGGCTGGCTGGCTGGCTGGCTGGCTGGCTGGCTGGCTGGCTGGCTGGCTGGCTGGCTGGCTGGCTGGCTGGCTGGCTGGCTGGCTGGCTGGCTGGCTGGCTGGCTGGCTGGCTGGCTGGCTGGCTGGCTGGCTGGCTGGCTGGATGGATGGCTGGATGGATGGATGGATGGATGGATGGATGGATGGATGGATGGATGGATGGATGGATGGATGGATGGATGGATGGATGGATGGATGGATGGATGGATGGATGGATGGATGGATGGATGGATGGATGGATGGATGGATGGATGGATGGATGGATGGATGGATGGATGGATGGATGGATGGATGGATGGATGGATGGATGGATGGATGGATGGATGGATGGATGGATGGATGGATGGATGGATGGATGGATGGATGGATGGATGGATGGATGGATGGATGGATGGATGGATGGATGGATGGATGGATGGATAGGAGCGCCCCCTTTGAAACGGGGTGGTGGCAATTGCCACCATGCTCAGCTTTTCTTTATTATTTTATTGTTTACTGTGTTGGCAATTGCCACCATGCTCAGCTTTTCTTTATTATTTTATTGTTTGCTGTGTTGGCCATTCACATTAAGATTCACCATTAAAATAATGGTGATTAGCGACCCCTGGTGGTGCGGATGATCAGCACTAGCTGGTCGCGATTGTGCTTTTGCGATTGCTGCACTTCTTTTGAACGATGATGTCAAGCGAGAGGGCTGTGTGGTTGTGTTCTTCTTGGGAAGGTTATACCGAGTGCTTTATGGTGTGGTAAATGTGTTGGCACGGACTTGAGCCTGTCCTCGTGCAGCGCGCATGTGGGCATCGTCTCGAGAGCGTTCGTCCCCTGTTCGACCCACCGCAGGTTCTTCGCTCTGGCCTTCCGCACACTTGCAGCGTTGGCACGCTTTGCCCGGCCTGCATCTATGGCTCTGCCGCAAAGCGAGTGGTGCGCGCGTCACCGCTGGAGGCTTTGTCAGAACTGCGGCGGCTGCTACTGCGCAGGTGCGCAGGGTGCCGTGCCATGCAATCATCCTTCGCCTCACGCTAACTTAGTCGCCATCAGATGAGGGGACGAAGTAAGCGCGAGGAACGGGCTATGCGCTCGGGGTAGGCACGTCCTCACATGATCCTGTGGCCGCGTAGTATGCTGAATGAGGGCGACGACCACGGCGCGGAGGCCTTGAACCTTGGCTTTAACATCTAGCCCTGTAAAACTCACCGGTGTGCTGTGTTATGTTAGGACACGATAAAGCAACTGAAGTGGTCGACATTAATTGTGCGTCGTCCACTACGGCGTCTCAGGCCGCAAACGTGCATGTTTCGGATGTCAAACTCTACTTACCACTAGCACTGCTGGCAGTTACACAACCAAATCAAAGTTAAAGCAGTATACTGCTTGTAAAAACTGTAAACCCTGTAAAAACTGAGCAACACTCTCTAAGTAAAAGTCTAATTAAAAATGGCGACCGCCATGCTTCAGCAAATTCATGCAGAAAGTTCTATTAGGATGCCATGAGCGTTGCAACACGCCGTGAGCGGACGCTACGTTTGCACTGAACTTCCGGTGCACGTGTGCCTCATGTGCATCTTTCTGGTGTTGTCTGGGAAAATAGCACTGGAATTCCCCGCGCTGCAGGGAACAAATTTTTCTTCTTGCCAAAAATAGGTAAGGCTTCGGTCGTCTCGATCGTGACCACGAACCCGCGCCATTGGCTCTAACTGCGAGACTTATCAGAAAAGTGTAAGTTTTGTTTCTTAGCTAGGTAATTAGCATTGCTTTAAAAGTTACGTTTGCCACGGCTTACAGTTTTCTTATGAAAATACTTGTTTCGAGTACACCATTTCTAGGCACTTTTTGAAACTCCTCGATGGAATGCGTGGGATATTGTGCGTGCCTTCCGGTAAAATTGTGTTTAGTCGGCGCTTGTCTTGTGGGCTCACAGTCAGGCTGCGCCTTTCGCGCAGCTTGACTGCAATCTTTGCAGTTCACTGAGGATCAGCTGCCCAGAGGAATGGCAAAACTATAGATGGCGGGAGTTAGAGCATCTTCTCCTTGTCGCGACGAAAGAAAGAGAACTGGATATCTTAGCGGCTATGCGAGGGGGTCACAGTGTGACTGGCTTTGAAGGTTTTTTTTATCTGTCGTCATGGTTAACACGGAAAATATGGGATATTTGATTAAAAAGATTTTTCTGTACGCCACGGAAAGCCTGGTCATAAGCAACGGAATGCTAACGCAAAAGAGCGAACTAAGGGCGGCTTGCAATACCTCTAAAAATTTATGCTTCGAGCCTCTCGGGATAAAAAGAAAATAAACTTTCGAGGATATTTCTAGCGGATGTAGTATTGCACGATTGTACATTTTGCTTCGTATAATACTGCAGAACAATAGCAGCCAGCAGGCAGGAACTTAGGGCTGATAAAAGCAGTGAGTATGGGCGTAAGAAGTCCATCCTACGAGAGGAATGCGAGCTGGAGGGCCAGCTAGCGAAGTAGAAATTATTACATTTAGAAACTGCATAGCATAAGTGCAGAGGACTACGGGCGAAGAAAACAGAAGAGACACGGCGTTTTTTAAGATGTCTTTACTGTATCCAAGGTAGCCGGTATACCTGTCAATTAAAAAAAAACACCTTGTAAAAAAAAAGCACCTCGGCATTCTTTAGGGTGGTTCCTTGGCTCTCAGCAGCAAGTCCAGAAGTTTCGTTTGCACTGGGGCCCGCCGCAGATATCCTCGTCCTTCGCCTCTGGCTGCCAGCGAACACTGCAACCCCTTAGCTGGAGGATTGGCCGCCCCTGGCTTTGTGCTACCTTCCTGATACCCCAGAAGCGACGTGACATCCTTCTTCCTCTCCACGGTGGCAACCGCAGCCTCCTTGCTGCCAGGCTTGGAGTGTTTGAAGACCATCATGGCTGGAGATCCGAAAGGAATAAATGAGATAAATAATTGAATCCGGTCTTCATACCTGCGGCACGCAGGCCACGTGAACCACTTGAAGGGTGCATGGTCAAATGTTCAAAGCAATCCCCTAAACTGGAGTAGATATCTAGCAATGGAGTAATTACTCACTGACATCCACCGAACCACAGCCATGCGGCTACAAAAGAAAGCCATGCAGCTTCTACAAAAACTTCGTGGTTCAAGAAAAGTTAGTCCGTGTTTGGGGTTCCAACCCGCGACGGTGAGGAATTTTTCTTTCACTACGAAGTTTCAGTGGAAGCTGCATAGCTTTCTTCTTTAGCCCCATGGCGGCACGTGGGTGGATGGGTGGATTACCTCCTTATTATGGAAGGGTGTACGTGTACATCTTTTCGAGTGCTGTTCACTGCGTTGTGAGTCAGGAATACATCTACGCTACGTTTCCAACCAATTACTGCCTGCAAAATATTGATAAGCACACTGTTTGGATGCACTACTTTTCTAAACAGCGACTGCACTCTCTACCCGCCAGGAGAGCCAAGTGCTCCGTTACTGGAAGTCAAGCACGATGAGGCGTTCGGCGATTGGTGGCGGACCAGAACATGACGTCGCACAAGCGTAAGTGAGCCCACTTCTGCAGTAAGACCAGATACTGGGGCCGGGGATCGCCACCAGTTCCCTGTGCTCCTCGACCCAGAGCTTGGGGCCGGCAATCACCACCAGTTCCCTCTGCCAAGCGTTGGCTGCGGCGACGTAAGATCTGGGCAAGGATATGCTCGACCTCCGGGACGGGGTGATAGACCAGTGCCCGGTCAGAAGGAGAAGACTGCGCATGGGGATTCATAGAACCTTTGCGCCTGCCGAACTGCACACGGGGCGATTCAGGGAGCGAACAGCACTACCCGAATGCTATACACCTTAGTGCCCAAAAAAACTTATTTTCATCTTCGTTTTGCTGTAGCCTCTCCTCTCCTTATTTGGTATGCACATAATAAACATTTAGTGCGCCGCCTTCTAAATGTCGCGAGGCTCGCTCAATGGCCTCAAGCTTTCGTTGAACATCGCCTTCCACCGCAGTCAAAGCAAAATGCTCCGCGAGTGTGTGCCAAGATTCAAGAATACGGCTGTTCGTGATGAACTTACCGTGGTGGTCGCGCGGAGGGTGGTTTACCGCTACGCCTGGCTGGATGCGCTCTCGTGGGAAGACAGCTTGCCGCGTCATCGGAGGGCCCCGACCCAGATATTGGGGCCGGGGATCACCACCAGTTCCCTGTGCTCCTCGACCCAGAGCTTAGGGCCGGCAATCACCTCCAGTTCCCTCTGCCAAGCGCTGGCTGCGGCGACGTAAGATCTGGACAAGGGTATGCTCGACCTCCGGGACGGGGTGATAGACCAGTGCCCGGTCAGAAGGAGAAGACTGCGCATGGGGATTGATAGAACCTTTGCGCCTGCGGGTTTGGGAAGCGTCTGGGTGGCACTCATCCTCCCAGTAGTTGTTCCTTGCAGCATGGCAGAGCTGGTTCTCGAATCAGCGGCTTCAACTGTGACGCAGTGTTTGCAAAGCGCTGGAGACCTGGGAGATCAGCCTTGCACAGACCTATGGCCACGGGCGGGTTCGTTTTCATCGGCTTCGTTTTCTCTTTTTGGCGCGTGTTCGCGAGAAATAACATTAGCTAGATTTATCACTGTATTAATGATTAGCGACTGTTCAAAAAGAGGGGCTAAAGGGTTTGGTTTAGTTTTGTGGGGCTTAACGTCCCAAAGCGACTGAGGCTATGAGAGACACCTTAGTGAAGGGCTCCGGAAATTTCGACCAGATGGGGTTGTTTAACGTGCACTGACATCGCACTGTACACAGGCCTCTAGAATTTCGCCTCCATAGAAAAGAGGGGATAGAAAACAAAAGCGAAACTGTACTTAAGTTTAAAAAATTTCATTAGCAGGTCCAAAGTTTCTATTTATGCTGCAACAGCGCGAAAGACGAAGACAAAGAACGACGTCATTTTATTTGAGGCCTACCAACCAACCAACCATCGCCCTGTGTCTGGCCTCGTTCTTTTTCTTTTGCGCTTTTGCAGTAAGGACTGTAACCAACAATCCCAGCTTTTTGACCTCTAAAATTTGATTACAAGCCACCTCGTGGTCTTTATGTCCATCGAATAAAGATTTATACAAGAAAAAAAAGATCTGGGCATTTCATTTTCAAACAAAAAAATTGGCAGAGGCTCAGCTTGGTTAAGCCCGGAAAGTGCGAAAGCAACTTCATCCGTTTCTTCAGCCCGCATCCGCCGTGTCTACCGCCGCTCTGCGCTGACGGTTGGTTGGTTGCGACTGAGAGAAGGATGAAAAGGAAAGTGCACGGGCCTGCCTACTGGCTCCAGCCGAGCCACCACGGCTGCCACGTGCAGATAGAAGAGAGTTAAAAGATATGAGGAAAGATGAACACCACTCATTAAACTTGGACCCTGCACTTGTAGATGCACCCGCATCAAGCGATCTTGACCGGCGTGCTCGCCAGGCTGCTGCATACGCACGTTGTTTAGCTAGCCGTTCTTCCCGTTCTTCGTCTGTTTCTTCGGCGCGGCGCCGTCGCTTGGCCGCAGCAGATCGTTCCAGCCTCGCCTTGTACGCATCATCCGACATAGCGCACTGAAAGGAGAGCAGCTGCCGCCCCCCTCCCCTCCCCCCTGTTTTATCCCGCTCTAGCGAGCGCCCTCTCACGGCAGCGGCGCAGCCGGCGTGTAATGCTGTACCTCCACCATCGATGGCGCGAGCTGTGGCCCCGTCTCTCGGTCTGTCCTGACGTCAAACGGTCACGTGACGCGCCGTTGTGTAAGCAGGCGCCACGACCATCGATGGCAGAAAAGTGCAGGCAGTAAAGCTTTCGCAATAAAAGGAAACCGAGTTCAATGCACGGCGCTATCGCAGCCTTCGTAGCTGTCACCTCCCTATCATCACTCATAAAAATTCATCACTCGCAAAACTGTGCACACGGGCGATAAATTGACTATGAGTAATGTGAAGACCCATTGATTGAAAATATCTTTTTAAGGCGAAAGCCTTTAATGTCCCATCGTTGTAAGCAGCAGTTGTCGACAGAGAATGTCACGCTTTTCAGTTGGTCGAAACGGTCGTGACGTCACAGTGCGCCAATTTCAAACGGGGCCAATTGTACTTTGGCTAGTAACCATGCAACCAATTGAAGGGACCATATAGTGATGCTCCAAGTAAGTGGGACTGAGCTTAGTTAATTGCTTAATTACCCAATTAGCCTAATTAACTTCTCTAGTCAGGCCATATAAATAAATAAAACCTATAAAGAAATTGGTCGAGCTCAAGAATCGAACCCCGGTCTTCGGAGTGCGAGACGAGCATGCTATCCACTCCGCCATGCCTGCTCGATGGTTTGGGATGAACAAAGGCACGTCTAGTGAATACGGTGTCTTCGCTCACTGCCATACGCCTCCCTTCCCTTCCGGCGAGGTTTAGGTGTCCACCGAGATATGAGAGAGAAATACATTTCCTTTCCTCAAAAACCAATTTCCCGACGAGCGAGGCGTAGAACCGAATGGGCGATGGCGTTCTATGGACTCCCTGGCAGCGTTGTAACATGCTCTCGCGTTCCACTCTTAGAGGCGAAGCTTAACATCTTAACCACACATCAGTGACCACACTTTAGGTCAAAAAGTGCACCCCCCCCCCCCTGAATTTTGACGGGTGTCCACCGAGCTATGTGAGACAGTTACTGCGTAATTTTCTTTCCTCAAATACAATTTTCATTTTCTTCATTACGGGCCATCTTCGTCTTCTTTCACTCCCACTTCCTCCGTTCCTCTACGGTGCGGTTCAGGTGTCCGCCGAGTTGACAGAGATTTACTGCGCCATTTCCTTTCCTCAAAAACCGTTGCGTTGAAACGGCAAGGCATCGCGCCGAACGGGTGGTGGCGTTCCGTGGACTCCCTGACAGCGCTACAACACGCTGTCGCGTTCCACTCCTAAAGGCGAAGCTTAAGCTTAATTAGCAGTTAATAAGTATTCAGGCATTAACCAGTAATTAACCATTAATTAGTGATTTGTCATCACTTAGTAATCAGTACTCAATTACATGTGACGCCACCAGTGCCACAGAAGCAGTCAAAGTGGTGCGGAAAACGCTTTCGCCTCTACGCACTTTAGACAGTCAAAGTGCCCCCTGAATTTTTGATAGAATCTTAGACCATATGGGCGGGCCGCCAATTTCGGCCGTTCACTGGTTATCGTGACCGCGTTGGCCCTCCCCACTAGCCAGTGCCGGTAGTCAGGATCACCGCAGAGCAGAATGGCCTCCCACTGCTCCTCCAAGGGTATGGATTGGGGTCAACTTTGGGATTAAATTGACAGGCGCACACCATGCCATCTGTCAATCTGATGCTATCTTTTTTACTTCGAAAAAGCTCTTGATAGAGTTCTCATGGCCGACTAATGCGCAAACTATCACTTAAATTTTGACCCATTTGTCCTCGCATAGATTTTCTTCTCATATTCATTAATCATGTACCGCAGAGCATAAACAATAACTTCCGGCTTTTTGCAGATGACTGTGTAATTTACGCTAAAATAACTAATCACGAAGACAGTATTAGCTTACAACATGACTTACTAGCAGTAGGAAATTGGTGTGAAAATGGCAAATGTCTTTAAATATTGCTAAGTGCAAGATCATGCATTTCCATTCACGCTCCAACTTAATTTCATATAGCTACTTTCTCTGCGGTTCTCGTTTACATGCTACTAAGACATACAGATATCTTGAATTACACCTGTCTGACGGCCTTACGTAGTCAACGCACATCAACCACATCATGAAGCATCCAGCCAATCCCTTGGCTATCTTCAGCGCTCAATGAATTTCGCCCCAGCACGTGTAAAATTACTAGCCTACACCGCGTTAATACTCCGAGAATTAGAATATGCCGCCGCCATTTGGAACCCACGTCACGAATACCATTCTGAGAGCACAGAAACTATGCAGAATCGCGTCATTAGAATTGTTTATTCCGATTATTTATCCTAGAATATTGTAACCGATCTAAAGAACCGATCCAGCTTGCTATTATTACAGCACCTTCAAAAACTACCCAGTTTAGCCCTCTTTCATCGTTTCTACTGTTCACTTTCGTTAAGCATTATGTCACAAAACCCTTCCCGTTTTCAGCTCGTCACAAAAACAGTCAACAGGTGTCAGACCCTTGCCTAAAAACACAAACATTTGCGCATTCTTTCTTCATCCGAGAAGCAAAAGATTGAAACATCCTTCCCAATGCCACTGCAATAATTGAATACACGCTTGAATTCAAAGTCAAGCTTAAATCTTTAGACACAATTTAGGTTTCCGTGTACCTTTTCCCTCTAACACTATCTGTAGTCCAGAGTTCGACGGAAATCCGTCTGGTCGGGCATGGTGATGCAATGAAGTGAAGTAGCAGTCACTGATCATAGTCGAAAAAAGAAAGACGTTTCGAAACCCGTACGGGTTTCTTGTTCACAGTGAGCAGGACAAGAGCGGTGGCGAATTTATATCCGGAGAATGTGACGTAAAGATCGGGCGTAGATGCCTGGCATGGGGTCAGCGTTCTTGTTTAATGTTGCTTGTGTTGTTTGGATGAATAGCGATTCCAGCAGAAGGCGCGTCGTCAGGTTTCTTTCCTTAGATAAGATGGAGGCATTGCCCCAGTCAATCTGGTGGCCAGTGTCGTGTGCATGACCCGCCAGCGCATTTGTGGCATGCTTTTTGTTTTTCACATCACGTTGGTGGTCCTTAATTCGTCTTGAGAACTTCCCTGTCTCACCGATGTAGGCATGATTACAGTTCATGCATGGTATTTTGTAGACGACTCCTGGAAACTGCTCATTTGGTAGTCGGTCTTTCACATTCATTAGCTGATTCCGCAGCTTGCTGACAGGCATGTGGGCCACGTGCAAGTCGTATTTTGAGAACACACGAGGCAACGCTTCGCTGATAAAAGGCATGTATGGAATGCCTGCTCGTGTTCAATACGTCCTACAATCAGTGGTAGCTGGATGTGCAGCTCGTTCTTGTATCTTTGATATGAAGCGGCTCGGATAACCGTTGGGTGACAGTTCTTCGTGCACTCTTTTCAACTCCTTTTCTTCATCATCTTCGCCTTTGCAGACACGTGTCGCACGTTTGGTCAGTGATGTGACGACGGAGGCTTTGTGCGCAACTGGATGATTTGAATGAAAATTTAAGTACTGGGCTGTGTGCGTAGGTTTTCTGTACACAGAGAACGAAAGGCGATTGTCCCTCCGCTCGACCAGGACATCCAAGAAGGGAAGGCGGTTTTCTTGCTCAAACTCGGCCGTGAACTTCAAGCTTGGTTCGACACTGTTTAGTTCATGTAGAAACCGCGACGCGTCCTCTTTCCTTAATGTGCAAAAACAGTCATCGACATACCGGTAGAAGACCTTGGGTGCTGGAGTGAAAGCATTCAATACCTTGTGTTCTAGTGCTTCCATGACGAGGTTTGCTGTGGTGGCCGATATGGAAGCGCCCATCGCAGTGCCTTGGGTCTGTCTGTAGAACTTTGAATTAAAGGAAAAATACGTATTGCTTAGGCAGAACCGTAGCAGTGTGCTCAGCTCTGGAACGTCGAAGGGCGTACGACTTGCCAGATTGCGGTCCTTCTCCAAAGCTTCCTCGCACGTGGAAACGGCTAGGTAAACCGGTACACTGGTGAAGAGTGCCGTGACGTCGAAGGAGACCATTACGTCCTCTGCGTCCAATTCCAAATCATGCAGTTTCTGAACAAAATTTGAAGAATTCCCAATGTACGTCCTAGTCTTTCCGGATAAAGGGCTGAACACTTCGTGGAGGTACCCCGAAAGTCGATACAGTGGCGACCTTGTGAAGTCCACTAACGGGCGTAGGGGCACTCCAGGCTTGTGGATCTTCGGTAGGCCGTATACAGCAGGAGCCGAACCATTTGTGCATAGGAGGCGGTAGTAAAGTTTCTTGTTATCCGGGGGCCCGAGCTTAAATGGGCCCGCCAGCAGTTCTTGCAATTTTGTTCGCAATCTGGCCGTAGGATCGCGTGGTACAGACAAGTAGGTGCCGTCTTTCAGTAAACCGATCATCTTGTCATTGTATTCACTGCGGTTGGGCAGGACGGTAGCATTCCCTTTGTCTGCCGGTAAGATGGCAATCTCCGGGTTCCTTCTGAGGTCGCGTATGGCTCGTTTCTCAGCCACAGAGAAGAGGGGCTTATGCCGCCACTTCGAGAGAACGCCAATGGCGCGAGTGCGGGCTTCATCTCGGACGTTCATAGGTAGCAGGCTTACCGCACGCTCAACCGCACAGATTACCTTTTTTTCTTTTCTGGTGAGCGATCTGTATTAAAGTTCAAACCGCGGCAGAGGACAGAGGTTTCTGCTGCGCTTGGCTTGTAGGAGGAGAGGTTCACCACAACCTGTCTTTTGTTCTCCTTCCTTGGAATCCGAAGAGCATCAATCTTCTTCTCATGCGATGCCTTGCAATGCCGTTCTCTTACCGCTGCCGTGTAGTTGGCGCGCAGTTGTACGTCCGGAAAGCGCTCTTGGACAATGTATTCGAGCTGTCTCCGCGCGAAAAACGAGTCGGTCTCGAGGCGCTTTATCTTCTGCCGGCATTCCTGAACACGTGCAAGTACCAGTTTCCTTTCGGCGTGTTGAATGATCTGGTGGCCCCAGACGGAGTGGACGGGAGTTTTGAGACGGAGAGACTTGGGTACCAGGTTCTCCCACTTGCATGTCAGGTTGAAGTCTAGATGGGTCTTGAAGGCTGCGACTCTTGAAGTTAGTGAAACAAACCGACGAATCTTGATGACCACGTCTTGTCCGTAGATACTCCGATAGTTCATGTAGTCAAGAGTTCGACGTAAATCCGTCTGGTCAGGCAAGGTGATGCAATGAAGTGAAGTAGCAGTAACTGAACGTCTTTCTTTTTTCGACTATGGTCAGTGACTGCTACTTCACTTAATTGCATCTAACACTATCTATTGCACTTTGTTTTACTACGCAGATTTCATTGTACACTAATCCGTTATTGAACTCTTACCCACCGCTGAGGGAAAGAAGGAATTGTGAAAGAGGCGCCGTAATGCACTGCTCCAGGTGAATTTCGACCGCCTGCGATTCATTAATGCAGCACATGGGTGCCTTCTGCATTTGGCGTCCACTGAAACCCTGCCACGGCGGCCAGCATTCGATCAGCATCCTCGTGTCGTGCTCAGCAACCGGGCGCTGGAATCACTGAGCTACCGCAGCTGGTGCACCAGGTTATTTGAAACCAATTGGTCTCGAGGTTTGGGTTCGGATACGCCGAGCGTTGTTAGGAGGAGGAGGAGGTCCTAGACAAAGTAAATGCGCATGAATTCCAGAAGTTTCTTAGTATGTCATTCGCGAACTTGAAAGAAATTCACGACACAAGAGCACGTCAATATTTTTAAGTTTATTCTTCCCAGGTTTAGGCTGGGAAGGCTCATTGTTTACTGTTACCATATTTTCGCTCTCGTTGTCATGAACAAAAGCTAAAATTTATTCCACGAGTAACAGCCAGAAGGCTCAAATCGTGAGCGCTCGAGGAAGCGTTCGTAAAAAATGCAACAGTTTAAATGGCCCTGACCAGGTTTTTGACATTTTGCGCAAAGAGCACAGGCATTGCGGCTGCAGTCGTCCTCGCAAAATATTCGGATAAAGTTTAGCGCAAAAGGCGATGAAAATTCAGACCAAAAAGTGCTCGAGCCCTCTCGCGACATGACCAATCTTCTCGTCGACGCAGGTGGCCTCAAAGAAGAAGCCACGTGTCGTGCAAGGGCCAAAGAATTTCATTGGTCCATTAGGCTGATTAACGAGTCATGACCCCGCGTTTGGCCACTCGTGTTCCGCAGTCCCGCACTATCGCTACACCGTTAGCTCTGCACTGCCTCGCGACTCGTTGACAGTGGTGCGAAAGCTACGCACCCGACAAGATTGCTTTTAAACCGATATGGAGAGAACAGTGAGAAGAGCACTTTTGCGACAGCCTTCGTAACTCACTCGCAGCATTACTCGAAAGCGTATAGAGGTACTTAAAGTTTTTGAGGTCTTGCATTGTCGCGTTATCAAGTGATTTGTGGGGTTGTTTATTGTTGCGGTGCTAATTTGTGGCGCTTTTTCATCCAGTTCTATCTTTAAGCGCATTCTTAATCCTCCGTACTCCTGTTTGGGAAAGTTTGGTTTATTGGTTTGGTTTATTGGGGTTTAACGTCCCAAAGTAACTCAGGCTATGAGGGACGCCATAGTGACGGGCTCCGGAAATTTCGACCACCTGGGGTTCTTTAACGGGCACTGACATCGTACAGCACACGGGCCTCTAGAATTTCGCCTTCATCGAAATTCGGCTGCCGCGGCTGGGATCGAACCCGCTTCTTTCGGTTCAGCAGCCAAGAACCGTAACCACTGAGCCACCGCGGCCGGGCGTTTAGAAAAGTAGTAAAAACATATCTATAGACGTCCCATGGACGGCGAGCGGTCATCCGATTCGGCCAGAGTGTCGTCGTCTCGGTCCACTAGTGTGATAGCAAACACGGAGGACAAAGGGGCGCTGACGGACGTCGCCGAGCTGCAAGTCACTGCCCACCTATGCTGTGTGAATGCAAGAGCGCCCAGGTTGGCAGAGCAGTGAGCCGTTCTCCAGGCGTCAACCACGAGGCTTTGACATCGATGGCTTCACCGGTGAGTTGTCCGAACAGAGAACACAATTCAGCAATGAGACTTTTTAAAAAATATTTTGGCAGTATTATTTGGTCAATATTGCGCATTACACTAACTTGACAATACTGTCACGTTAGTGAACACGGACTCCAAAGGCAGAAATACTAGTTTGAAGAGATGGAAAACTGCAATCCTGTGCGCTGAGAGAACCAAGACGAAACAGCCTTTTATTACATGGTGCTTACCCCGTATTCCAGGCGATTCAGATTACCACTGAGGCAAAATTACGTAGGTACTTTCTTCGTTATGAAAATGAGCGTGTCCTTTGAATTCAATATCTACTGCCCAGGGGCAAGCTTTATAATCTGGGCATGTGCGCTGGAGCTATTGCGGGATGTGGTTGTTAGTTATAAAATGTTTTTTTTTTCTGAACAAAAATGTAGTTGCTGCGAGTCAGTGCACGTCTCTGCTTACCTGTCGTTCTCTTTCATCCGGCCACGCTGTTTCCTTCCAAAAATCAAAATAAATCGCTATATGTGGTGCTACAGCATTATTAACGTTACAGCGGTCAGGGCTCTGTGTCACAGAAGAGCCGGCGTCGTCGTTAACCGTGAATAAACAATGCGCGAAAATTCCCCAGAGAATCGACCTTGGCGGCAGCTGGGCCACCTAGGTGATGTGACCTTGTGACGACATCACAACCCACCCACCAGATTCTTAGCAAACAGCCCGCTGTGGCAGGTGGCAGTCAGTTAATGACTAGTGACGAGAGGTTGCTCGGGAACAGCAAACAGGGTCTAAAAAGACCCACCGGTGGCAGCACCTGCCATCGCAGGGCAGTGGCGCGTCGCTTAAACGTTGCACCACGGCTCCAGGAGTGGACTAGGACTTCCAGCGATCTAAGAATATAAAACAGAGAATAACCAATTCTGCATATATATGTACTAATCCATTAACGCTATGTCTTCGCACTATAAAGCCAAGCAAAGTGTCCCCTCTCTTTTCATCATTTTCTTCCCTACTGCTGCACACCGAAATGAAAATTGGCCGTGAGGAAAGTTGGAAGCCTCAACCACGCCACGAGAAGGAGCGATGAAGAAGGAGGTAAAAATAGGAACGCAGAGAAAGGCGCCGTAGCAGAGGGCTCCGATTCTAATTCGGCCGCCCGTGGTTCTTTAGGATGCATTGACAGCTCAGCGCACAAGGGCGCCCTTTGAATTTCACCTTCCTCGAAAAGCGGCCACCTCGGCAGCGGTTTGATGCTGCATACGGAGCTCAGGACACAAACTCGCCAACCACTGAGTCACTGCGGCCAACGACATATACTGTTCAATTGCAAAAGAAGCGACTGATGCTGTGTTCCTCAAGCCCTGAAAGCAGCCAGAGAGGCAATGCGCGCTGGGCGGTTCGATGAGTAGATGCAGATGAAAGCTGCGGCCCGTCCAGCAGTGAAAAGTCCTTCCCGAAACTCCAGTACGGCTATCGTCTATGTGGAGTCCTAGAATCTGCAACGCGTTTTGTGCGGTGCATCTCATGCTTACACAAGAGGTACAGTTTTACAGACACCCCACGGCCACGATTCCTGGACATTAGTTTCAATTGTGAGCTAACTGCGGAATATTGTAAGGTACTGTAATGAAAATAAAGAAGATAATGGCCCATTCTTGCGATGCATAGCAAAACCTTTCGCTTAAAGTTTCTCCATCGCTGGCATCAAGCAGTTAGGACTGCCTTTGAATAGCAATAGGGAACGTTTTTGACGGGAGCAAAAACGTTCCCGGGAAAAAGAATGCAAGAATTCCAAAAGGAGACCTTCGGATATAATAATTGTTATAGCGGAATCGCACGATAAATGAAAAAGTTGCGTTCCTAAGCCACTTCTAGTTTAAACATACGCTTGTGCACGTTTTCCTGGTATGTTCCTGACAGTACAAGCTTATCACAACCATCATCTACATCTACTCACGGCAACGAGAGAGACGAATTTTGTTTCTGCTCCCGGAGGATGAGATGTTAAGCAGTGAAAAACTATTAAGTTCCGCCAGTAATGCCTCAGCAGCTATGAGCAGGAACTCAGCTATGAGCAGTGGGAGGCGAAGCTGGCTCACATAGAGCTCCCCCTTCAGCGCCTGCTGATTGGTCAGGCCTGGAAGGCCGTATTCGCCCGCTGGGCCTCAGGCGGTGCTGGCTGGGCAACATTATTTTTCTTTCTTTTTCTCTGCCCACATTAATATACGTCTCTGTGCAGCTCAAACTACGGCCCCTGCCTATCCCTGTGAGCATAGCTCCCCCGCACGAGCCACTAAAAATACAAGGCACAAGACAAAGAGGAATGGCGCAATGTTTTTTTTTTCTATTTCCTCCTCAATAAAAGCTCCTATTTCCAGCAGTTCACCGCCTGTGTCTTGGCCACTCCCCCGTAGTGGGTATGTGCCATCTTTGCTTGAGGCCAACCAACCAACCATTCCAACCAGTTTTTCCCAAACTATGCTCCATTTCAAGCAGTTTCTGTGAGCTCTCCAGTCGGTGCAATACGGCGAAGTAGTGAAGGGCACGCCTACCTGCTCACGCCATGGCGCCAGCACGCCGGTCGCTGCGCAGCCAGCGAAGAGCGCGCCCGCGTTGTGCCTTGTGCGCTTTGCCTATTGTTGAGTTTCGCATGGTTGCGCATTTAGTTTTACGGGTACTCGAAGTTTTTTTATGGCCCTCAACATTACAACACTTCTTTCGAAGTGATATTTGTTGTCGGTTGGGTAAAATGTGGTCAACTTGAAAGAAAATGAACAAACGAGTTGAAAACAAGCGTCCTCGTTTTATTAGTACGGGCACGTAATTTTTAATACTGCCGGGAAAAAAAAGGCAGGGCGTTAAAAGCTCAAGGACCGCCAGTCAGGACCGCTCGGAATGTAATTTTTCGTTTTTCTGGAGCGAAAATAATTGTATAACAATAGGAGACCCTACTGAACAGGTCTCCTGTACTGAATTTTAGCATCCAAACTGCGCGCGCCTCAAACCGAAACCGGAAGTTGGGTTCTATAGGAGTGTCCGCTCTTTATGAATCCCTTTCTCCATGCTGTTGCATTCGTAAAGACGCTGTGGTTCAACACGCAGAGCCCGCAGCACGCGAAGAACCGCTGCTCCGTATACCTAAGTGGAAAAGTGAAAACTGCTCCGCTCATATCTCACTGGAACGGCAATGTGTTACAGTCGCTTTGGTAGTGTGGTATGCCCTTGCCACTTAGTGTGTATGCCAGCCAGAAAGGTGTCTTATAACGCCTTTGTGGGAAGTGTCGGATGTTATTTTCTGATGATCGCCTGATATCTTCTAAGAAAATGGCTGTTCCGTAGTGAATTCTCTTTTTTTCGTTTTCTGGCACCTACAGTGGGAATAAATTATTATGCTTTTTGTTGACTGTACTGAGTGAAATAGTGCATGCGGGTTATTTGTGGTTCTAGTGCTGAAACCACTACAATGAACGTGCACTGGGGAGTGATTTGAAGAATAGATATGCTTTATAACAAACAGATTCACAACAGCGCTACGGAACAAGGACAGAAGGAACACGAAAAACACAGGACGGGCGCTGTCCTTTATAACCTTCTAAATATTTAGGAACGCTTTGATAATGAGGAAGTCTATCTCTATATCCGTCGCAAACATGAGCCTTACGCTATAGACATACTGCTAAGCTCTCAAAATTGCAACTGAAAAGTACTTTGTACCCACTGAGTTTTACTGATGTGTTGTTCATGGGATACTGCCTTTATGTATTGCCTTATTATTGTAGACATGAGAAGAGATTGTTGAATGTCACTTCTCTTATCCCTGTACAAAATCTCGGATGCTTTGGGGCTATTTCTATTTGTGTGATAAGCATGGAGCAGTCTGTAATAAGGTCACTTGTGTTATTCGCCTTTCTTGGTAGCATCCAGAAAGATATAATTGCTTGAACGTTTCCTATTCCCACAGCGTCTCTTTTCGCATTTGATCATTTTCCCGTACCTATCCTCGCTTTCCTATTGTGTGAACGCTGCAATGTACGTTTCATCTTGTCTGCGTAGGTTTTGATAGTATTGATGAAAATAACCGTCCCCATATGCTCTAAAAGGCAGCCGCGATTTCAGCAGGAAAATGCGGCGCTATTTGAAGCCATCTTACGCCACATATACACATCGAGGAACTAGGATATCCACTGCACATGTAACTCGCCTGGACAGCAGCTTGGGCATGTTAGTTACTCATTTGTGACGGAACAGCGCAAAACACCAGGACAAGAGACAAGCGCTGACTTACAACTGATTTTTATATCGAAGAAACAGTGCTTCTTATACTTTCTTCACACCCTCAAAACACATCCGTCACAACCATATCGTTCAAGCGTTCTAAAATGACAATATAAGACTTATAATCTGAGAAGTTTATAATCACATTTTTAATATGTCGAATTCTTTCTTTGTTAAAGCAACAGACGGCGTGCTGCCACAATCGTCGCGCCGCCTCGCTATCGAAGCTGCCTCGATTATATCACGAACTAAGTGTTCTTTGCGATTGGCCAAGGCTCAACATTTTTGGAAAACAGGTGCACAAGTTTTCGAAGGGTAGTCTCTGCAATGAATTCCCAGGTTCCTGCAAGCTTGCTCGAAATAAGTTTTGCGCTCTAGTAGCCTTTCATTCATGCACCTGCCAGTCTGCCCTATGTATTGTTTCCCACATGTCACTGGCAACGAATAAACAACGCCTTCGGTACACTCCACAAAGGGGGTTCGACGCTTTATCGCGCATCCCTGCTTCTTTTTGGTCGGGTCGGAATTGACTCGTCTGCACAGACTTTTCAGTTTATTAGGAGTAGTCATCACTACATTCACGCCAGCTTTCGACCAATGCTTTTCAGGCGATGGGAAACGTTGTTAGTGTAGGGTATTGCTACCACCAGCCTCCTTTCTTTCTTTTTCGTTGCCTCATCTTGCTGCTCGGGCTTAGCCTGCATCAGGTGCTTTTTCATCTGCTTGGAAACAGATACCAACAGGTGCGAGGGGTAACCCGAGTTGCCAAGCCATTCTGTCTGGCGAAGGATGCTCACTTCCATTTTGTGAACACAGGACTTCCTCAAGACATTTGGGAGCCACAAGTTCACCATACCCCTCTCTGTCAGCTTTGAGTGAGCTGATTGGTAGGGCATTGGCGCTTTCTCCCCTCTGGGCTCAGAGGCCCAGCAGGCATGCCGTCTAGTGAATTGAAGTCTCAGGTCCAAAAATCTGAGAGACTCTTGAGCAGGAAGCTCGTGCGTGGCAATAAGTGGCTGCAAAGCCTGCGCAAAGCGACCCACTTCCTCCATTACTGCTTCTAGCTTATTAGCGCGTTGGCCATCACAAAAAACAAGGTAGCCATCAACGTACCTAAATAACCTTTCTAGCACTTGTACCAGCGAGGGTTACGTTCAGTTCAGGAACCTGTCTTTTTCGAGCCAAGTAGCCGTCCGGTGCGTGTGTCAGCACGCCGTCTGTTGCTTTAACACAGAAAGAATTCGACATGTTAAAAATGTGATTATAAACCTCTCTGTTTATAGGTCTTAAATTGTCATTTTAGATCGCTTGAACAATACGATGGTGACACATGTATTTTGATGGTGCGAAGAAGGTATAAGAAGCACTGTTTCTTCGAAATAAAAATCAGTTGTAAGTCAACGCTTGTCTCATGTCCTGGTGTTTTGCGCTGTTCCGTCGCAAAACATGTAACTTGTCTCGCGGGTAAGTTCAGCCACTTCATATTGGGTCACTATTCTGAGCCTGAGATTGTGTACTGTTTTCTAACTAATAAACCGGTTTTTATAAAAATTTCCTCTGCTGTCTCTTTAAATCACAATGCATTGCTCGTAAACTCGGGAGCAGATAACGAGTCGCAAACAAAAAGCTATGAATACACCTCAAATGCACCACTCGATCTTTAAGAGAAATTATGGCCTTGTTGATGCATTAACCGCTTGCAATTCAACGTTACACACGAAGCGCCGCCGCGGTGGCTCAGTGGCTATGGTGCTCGGCTGCTGACCCAAAAGACGCGGGTTCGATCCCGGCCGCGGCGGCTAGAATTTCTTTGGAGGAGAAATTCTAGAGGCCCGTGTACTGTGCGATGTCAGTGCACGTTAAAGAACCCCAGGTGGTCGAAATTTCCGGAGCCCTTCACTACGGCGTCTCTCATAGCCTTAGTCGCTTTGGGACGTTAAACCGCATAAACCTAAACCTAAACCGAGGGATAAGGAAGAAAACGCAACGAGGGCTGACAGCCGAAACATGCAGAGACCAGAAATGTGCCACAAGATTCTGTGCTTTCGCCATTTCTTTTCAGTATGCTGATGTGCGATATTCCTGTACACCCTAATGTTGTAGTTTATATTTACGCAGACGACATGACCTTTTTTGCCTCTGCAACAGATATTCATGCGCTATATCGTTCTCTAAAGGCTTAACTCAGTGCACTCAAGGTTTGGCTGGAAAACATTAGTCTGGTTTTAAATGTGCACAAAAGTAGTATGCTATTTTTTCTATCCAACATGCCTTTATATATCTCGTTGCACTATCGCTCCGACAACATACCACAGGTAAAATCTCGGCGGTATCTAGGTATTAGTCACGATGTTACAAAGGATTGGCGGCCCCACATCAAGACTACCGTTAGAAAGGGGTGCGTGCACTCGGTAGGCTACTATGGATAAGTAATAGGAAATTTGTCATGCGCCTGGACACGCTACCTCTTCTTTAGAAAGCCTATGTCGTACAAATTTGTGAATTTGGTTGCATACTCTTTTCCCGCTCCCCTAAAAATAGGCTTCATCCGTTGCTGCTGTTAGAAAGGTGCAAACTGCGCTTCTGGCTAGGTCTCTCTCAATCAGTTTGCGCCTCAGTTCTGCACCTGGAGGCTCGTATTCACGACCTTAACTCCCGTTTCCATCTTTCAACATTCAAGACTTTCTTGGGGGCATTTGTGTCTGCTCCTCGTGTGGCTAGACCAATTTTTGTCTCCCTCCCGACCCTCTTTCTCACTCACCATTGGCGAAGAATCCGCCTCCCTTAAGTTGTTTTTACTCAGAATTTTTTGTCGGGCATTGGTGTCGATCTCAACTTGGTACGTAGAGTTGGTTACTCAACGTCCCCTGTGGATATTAAGGCGGAAGCCTTTAATGCCCCATTGTTGTAAGCAGAAGCTGTTGACAGAAATTTCACGCTTTTCAATTGGTCGAAATGATCGTGACGTCATAGTGCGTGAGTTTCAAACGGGGCCAATTGTACTTTGGCTAGTAACCATGCAATTAATTAAAGGTATCGTATAGTGATGCTCCAACTAAGTGGGACTGAGTGTAGTTCATTACTTAATTAACCGATTAGCTTAATTAAGCTTTCTAGTCAGACCAGATAAAAAAATATTATCGAAAAAGAATTTCGTCCAGTTCGGGAATCAAACCAGGGTCTCCGGAGCGCGAGACGAGCACGGTAACCACTCCGCCATGCCGGCTTCTTTTTCCTTTATAGCTTGTCTTTTACACAGAAAATTGGACAAACCAAACAATCAACAAAACACAATAAACGCTATGTACATACGACTCGTGGTCAGCCAGCATAAATCTGGCTTCATCTAATTAAAATTCAGGCAATGTACAGAGCGGCTCTAGTTTTGAGAGCCACTCCGGAGGATCCGCAGCGGCCTTCTGAATGGTCAGAAACATGTCCATATTTTCTCGAAAGTAAATCCTGGCAGGTCTTGGGTCTCGGTCACAATGGTAGCCTGCCATTCTGGAGCGCCATATACAGTGGAGGCCTGTAAGCATTATTAAGTCGAAAGGCACCCCATCCTCATTTTCAACAGATAAGTACCGAATGCCGTACGGGTCTAGCGGAAATTCTTTCTTTAAGGTTCGCTGCAACACATTCCAAAAATAAACCCCTTCCCAACAGCGTAAAAAAACATGGTCTATTGTTTCCGGCTTCCTGCAAATCAAACAGTGAGATCCCCAGGGCAAAAAGAATTCCTTTCCTTCTAAAAATTTTTTAACCGGTAAGGTTCCGGTGTGCAGCTTGAAAAAGAAGGTTTTTGTTCCTGGCGGCACCTGCATTTTTTTCACTCTCTTTAAAGCATCTTTGCCTGGGCCTCCACTGTACAAGGCCCTGTACAAGGGCACGGGGAAAACTACATCGCACAAAGCACGGTACAGTTTCTTTCGTTTCACAGTGGACAGAAAGTCATTCGAAAACCGCGCGGAAAGAAACCTTACACTGGCAACGATTTCCCGGTAAAAACCGCTGACCCTACTGTAAACCTCAGCAGTTCCGACTACGTACTCCGGCAGCAGGCGCCGCAGCCTAACTTGGCATACGGTGCGCAAAAACGGGTCTCGTGTGTCCCGAAAAAACAAGAAACGATTCACCAGCTACCGAAGAAACAAATGGCCCAGTCCCAGCCCACCTTCCTGTACCCGTCTGAACAGGTTGGTCCGACTGCAGCGCTCCCAGTCAGACGACCAGATGAAGACGGCGAAAATTCTGTGCAGCTTTTGAATGCTTAACCGTGAACAGTGCAACACCTGCATGACATACCAGAGCCTGCTGATGAAGAACAGGTTGCAAACAGTGGCTCTGGCAAAAACTGACAAGGTCGTCCCTTTCCACTTATCCGCTTTCTCCCTTATCTTTTTGGCCTGCCCTATCCAATACTGTTCGCTGTCACGGTACGCATCGAGCGGAACGCCCAAGTACTTATCTGGTGTCGTCGTCCAAGGCACACTGGCGAACCGTTCAGGCGTAGACGCCCACCCGCCATGCCACAGCCCGAGGCACTTCGACCTGTTAAACCCGCTTCCCGTAGCTTGGCTGAAATCGCGTACACATTTAACTGTCTCTGTTATGCCTCCCTCGTCCACGGCAAACACTGCAATGTCATCAGCGTACGCTAAGAGCTTAACCTCGGTTGCTTGCAAACTGAATCCGTTTATACTCCTGTTTTTCAGTATTTTCAAACAAAGGGTCTCCACAAAGGGTCTCCTGGACCCGATGGGTTCAGCGCGGCATTCTACAATGAATTTAAACTTGTAATTTCCCCGTCTTGAAGGTTATCTTTAATGAAGCCTTTAAAATAAAAGCATTGCCTCTATCCTATGGTTCGTCCCACACTGTGCTGATTCCCAAAACGAACGACATTGACAGATTACGATTGGTAACAGCTGTGGGAATCCTGGCTTTCCGCCGTCGCCTTTGCGCGGCTAGCCGGCCTCCCGCGTTGTTTCTCCTCTTTCCCTTGCTCCCGCCTCAGGCGGTGGAGAGGCGGCTGGGTGACTAATCACTGTCATTTAGCCACAGCTCCGCCCCGGCTCCCCAAGGGCCTTTGCCATTGGCGCCTTTTGGCGGGAATTTGGGACCGGCTTTGGGCGGCCGCGCACCCCGCGACCGTCCGAGCGGGGCCCAGAGAGAGAGATCCCTCCGAGACAGCGTAAGGTGCGTACGTTACTGTTTGTCCCGGCCGGCTTTGCCGCTCGGACCAGTGCATACTCGAGCTCGCCCGCACGTGTCCTCTGACCTGCAGCGGCTCGAGCCTGTCCACCGGGGTCCAGCGACCTCCGACAGGCGTACCTTGCGTTGATTGCCCACTCTCTCTCGCAACCGGCCCAACGGTCGACACGAGAGGGAGATCACAGCACTGCCGCGGGGACATTCTCCTGCAGCGGCGTGCTAGCGGCGCACATTGCTCGAGTCGCTTCGTGCGCGCAGCGGAGCCTTGCTCCTCGCGCGCCCCCGGGACGGGGTGACTATTGAGGGTGTGTGTATCAGCTGGAGGACGACGTGAATAAACGTCTCCTTTGTGAACTTGGAGGCCTATTTCTTTGCGGCGAATCGCTCTCCTCCCAGCGGAGGTTGAGTGCACCGCATCGGTGTCCCAGTGTATGTGTGGTGACGGCTGATCGGGGCCCTTGGCTCGCGCGAAGCTCGAACCCGCGGTGGATGGTGGCCTGTGTCCACGTAGAAACCCACAACTGGCGCCCAACGTGCTAAGTCATTGGCGCTTACGCCTTTGATGGCACATTAGCCGAGCAGGTCGCCTTGCCGATCACGCTTGCGCACCGTGTCTACCACCCACAGCGGGGCACTCGGCAGCTACATGTCGGCTCCCTACGGAGTTGTAGCGTCGTTTGATCCGCTGGCTGCTGTTCCTTCGAATAGCTAGACACCGTGGTTGGCCGCGGCCCCCATTGGGGTTTACGGCGACACAACCCAAAATGTCGACCACGCGGCTCCCTTTGGAGCTGTATCGGAAGCACCCTGCGGTGCGTCCGCTGGTCGCATGCCTCAGCTGTGCACGCTTTCCGCCCAGTGCGAAAGCAGTTCGTGTCACGCTGCCGCAACCGGCAGTTTCGAACAGCAGCAGCCGTGCCCCGCGAGCAGTCAATTCTGCTCCGGAAACGGCGAGGCGCTGGCCCGGTTCCCTGCGGAAACCGCGCCGCTCATCGAACTAGGAGCCTTGCCTCCCTCGTTCGTGCAACCCGCCCAAGCCTCCACTGAGGCAGGGGCGCAGTCGCTGAGGCCGGGGCTCCATTGAGCCAGATGCGGAGAAACTTCGAGCCATACTCGAATTTCCCGCGCCCAAGGACGTACGCGGCCTGCGCCGTGGTGTGGGAATGGCCAACTATTATCGTCCTGTGCCCGCGTGCAGGCACCCTTGACCGAGCTCTTGGGAAAGACTGCCGCGTGGCGATGGGAGCCCGAGCAAGAGCGATCCTTTCGCCTCCTGTCTAGTGCCATTGCCGAGACAGCGCAGCTCAGGCTACCCGACCTGACCAGACAGTTCGTAGTCCAGACTGACGCGAGCGATCTGGGTTTAGGAGCAGTTCTCCTACAGGAATTCGATGGCGTGCTGCAACCGCTGGCCCTTGCCAGCCGCTCCTTGCTGCCCTCGGAGAGGAATTATTCCGTGACCGAGAAGGAGTGCCTCGCCATCGTGTTTGCACTGCGCAAATTTGACGTCTACCTTGATGGAACGCAATTCGTGGTGCAGACAGACCACAGTGCGCTCAGTTGGCTGATGCGGCTCCGCGAGCCTGCGGGTCGGCTGGCGCGCTGGGCTCTCCTGATACAGCATTACGACTTTTCGGTGCAGTATCGAAAAGGGAGCACAAACGTGGTAGCTGACGCGCTATCCCGTGCCCCACTCGCCAGCGGCGCCTTGACGCCTGTAGGCGGAGGGGGCGAAACAGCGGACGAGCCGCCGGGCAGCAAGTAGGGGGAGCCCGCAAACGGGTTAACCCATTCCGCTAACCAGGCAAGCAGCGCTTCGCAAGGCGGACGAGAGGTAAAGCTCTTCGTGAGCGCCTCGGAGTTGCCGACGCGAACGGAAGTTTTGGCTGCAAACCTGAGTGGGGACGAGACCAGGCTCCCCTCTGGGATGACTGGAATCGTTTTCAGCCCTAAGAGCTACTGAAAGCCCAGCAAAATGACCCGTTTTGTCGCGAGGTGAGCGACGGTCTCAGGGAGACGGAGCGCCGTGACGCTACTTGTATTGTAGCGGGCGCAGGGGGGCAGAAGCCAGCGTGTGTCGCGGCGAACCCCGGGGATTCATATTTGCTGGACAATGACGGGCTCGTGCTGAAATACATAGCCACCGATGACGAGTCCATCGACCCGTTCAAGGTGGTTATCCCCAAAAGTCTGAGAGGCGCACTGTTGAGATTCTCTCATGACGAACCACTGGCCGGTCATCTGAGTGACTTCAAAGTTTTTGCAAAACTGAGTCAATCGGTGACGTAGCCCGGCATGAAGCGTGACATTTTCCGCTATTGCCGTTCCTGCCATGTCTGTCAAGCGGTGAAGTCACGGGGCGGCAAGCCGCCTGGAATGATGAAACCGATTGACAGTGTGCGTCCGTGGCAGCTGGCCACCTGCGATTTGATGGGGCCTTTCCCCAGGAGCAAGCAGGGGTTCATAGACCTGAAGGCCTACGCGTCACGGTCTGACGAGCTTGCGCCGGTACCCATTGGTATCAAAGGCAAGCGCAAAGGCACAACTGGTGCTGCGGAACGCAAGCGTACGGAGCACCGGTACAATCTGAGGCGACGGTCACCGGTGTGATTGATGCCGGACGGCGGACTTTTCCGCAACCGAAGGCACGCAGCCTCAGCTAGCTGGCGAGCTTTCTCGTCAGGCCCTACCCAGGCAAAGCGCGGTGTGTTATTTTTTTGTTTTGTTTTGGCAGTATGCTCAGTTCCAGCCTTGTGGGTTTATCAGTTTATTTATTTGTTTTGTTTTAATCAGTTTTCTAGCCACTTTCGTTTCCTGCTGGCTCGTCTGTTTTTGTTCTAACGTACCCAGATGTACATAGGCAAACTTCAACCCGCTCGTGCTTGCTCTTATCTTCTAGAAGCAAAAGATGGGTGTCGATTGTACGGCGCGCCTCCTCTCATTTCCGGCCCGACTGTGGGTGGTGGGCTCGTTAAGGAGCCGTGTGTCGCGGTGCGAGTTTCTGTGCGGCTCGTATGGAGGGGAAGTTGGCGGGGCGTTTGAGGCGATAGGGGGCGGAAAGTGCACCCTTTGACCCTCGCCGCGGCGCCTCTGGACGCTTCTGATGAGGGAATCGTTGTCGCCGACCAGCGTCCGCGCACGTGCCGGTGTATGCGTGTTTGTGGCTGTGGCTGTGTGCGCGCGTAACCATGAGCCAAGGCGACGCCTGTGAGTTGTGCCGTGTGCTTCTGCGTGAGCGCGAGGATGAGAAGGACCCCTCGCTGTGGCCAAGGTTACACATCAGGACCCCGCCGAACGTCCTCGCCCGTTTCAGCCGGCGTGAAGGGGGGTGTACTAACTGTCTTGTGCCCGAACGTGATGTCGTGTCCAAGGGCGCGAGGTCAGTGCCCTGCCGCTGCCCCTTCGTCATCAACGGAAAGAAGACCGCTATCAGTCGTCGGCCCTCCCAACCCGTTCAACTTGAAGTCCGCGAGCGGTGAGTCGCCGACAGGCCCACTGGGCCGCGCCATCGAACTTTGAGGCTGGCATCCACCTGTAACACAGCTGTACAGTGGTATTCACATCTCCTTGTGTACCGTGTATATAATCTGCAGGCTGCTTTGATTTACTGAAGCGTATGCCAGTGTTTGTTTGTTTGCCTTGTTTTCCTTTGTTTGTGTTGTTTTTTTTTCTTACGTTGTTGTGGCTGGAACTGAAGTGTAGCTAGTTTTTTTGTATGTATTCATTTCTTTATTTTGGAACTGAAGTGTAGCTTATTTTTTTTTCTCTATTCATTTCTTTATTCTGGCCGCGTGCTTTGCCGATGCGTAGGAGGGCATTTAAGGAGAGGGGGATGTGGGAATCCTGGCTTTCCGCCGTCGCCTTTGCGCGGCTAGCCGGCCTCCCGCGTTGTTTCTCCTCTTTCCCTTGCTCCCGCCTCAGGCGGTGGAGAGGCGGCTGGGTGACTAATCACTGTCATTTAGCCACAGCTCCGCCCCGGCTCCCCAAGGGCCTTTGCCATTGGCGCCTTTTGGCGGGAATTTGGGACCGGCTTTGGGCGGCCGCGCACCCCGCGACCGTCCGAGCGGGGCCCAGAGAGAGAGATCCCTCCGAGACAGCGTAAGGTGCGTACGTTACTGTTTGTCCCGGCCGGCTTTGCCGCTCGGACCAGTGCATACTCGAGCTCGCCCGCACGTGTCCTCTGACCTGCAGCGGCTCGAGCCTGTCCACCGGGGTCCAGCGACCTCCGACAGGCGTACCTTGCGTTGATTGCCCACTCTCTCTCGCAACCGGCCCAACGGTCGACACGAGAGGGAGATCACAGCACTGCCGCGGGGACATTCTCCTGCAGCGGCGTGCTAGCGGCGCACATTGCTCGAGTCGCTTCGTGCGCGCAGCGGAGCCTTGCTCCTCGCGCGCCCCCGGGACGGGGTGACTATTGAGGGTGTGTGTATCAGCTGGAGGACGACGTGAATAAACGTCTCCTTTGTGAACTTGGAGGCCTATTTCTTTGCGGCGAATCGCTCTCCTCCCAGCGGAGGTTGAGTGCACCGCATCGGTGTCCCAGTGTGTGTGTGGTGACGGCTGATCGGGGCCCTTGGCTCGCGCGAAGCTCGAACCCGCGGTGGGTGGTGGCCTGTGTCCACGTAGAAACCCACACAGCATACCGACCGATAGCACTCACGAACGTCGAGTACAAAATTTACATGAAGGTTCTGGCGCGAAGATTGCAGACCGTGATTCATTACTTAGTTGGTCCGCATCAGACCTGCGGGATTAAAGGGCGGTCTATTTTTACAAATATTCACGTGGCGCGCAGTGTCTTAGAATGCTGTGATGACACTAGTGGCCAGGTGACATTTCTCCAGATCGATTTAGAAAAGGCATTTGACTGCGTCGCCCACGAACTTTTGTTTGCAGTATTGGGCCATGTTAATGTTGGTTCTGTTATTCGCGAGGGTGTGGCCCTGGCGTATCGGAACTGCACGACGAGATTGATCGTTAACAAGAGTCTGGGGGCCCCCATTAGCGTGCAGCGTTCGGTGCGCCAGGGCTGTCCCCTCAGCCCCCTTTTATTTTGCATTTATGTGGAGACTCCGCCATGCCGGCTCGATGGTTTGGAAAGAACAAAGGCGTCACTAGTGAATACGGAGTCTTCGTTGACTCCCATGTTCCTCCCTTCGCTTTAGGCGAGGTTCAGGTGTCCACCGAGGCAGACACATTTCCTTTCCTCAAAAACTAATTTACCAAGCAAGACGTCGAGCCGAACGGGCGACGGCGTTCTGTGGACTCCCTGGCAGCGTTGCAAGACGCTATGGCGTTTCACACTCAGAGGTGAATCTTGACATCTTCACCACACATCTGGGACATTAGCAGCAACCCCGCGCTTAAGGCTTTCGCCTCTCCGCGCTTTAGGTCAACAAAGCGCCCCCTTGAATTTTTGTCTTTAATAATTTGTTCCTACCCAATGTGAAGCGTCTGCCTGCCAGGGCACTAAATGGTCTCCTCTCTGATCACGTTGACAATTTCCCTCACCATAGTGTCAATGCTACAGCTGCGTTTGAGGGCGGTGAGAGGGCAGCGGTTGGTATTCTTTAGAGTCTCTCTCCTGTGGCTTTTCGGCTCGAGTACCGGATCACACACCAGTGTTTCTAGCGGAGTTTATGGCTCTTGGGCTGGCTGCATTGAAAATTCCCTCCGAAAAGAGCCCTCCATTAGCGGGATTTAATGAGTGCGGGGATAGTATTAGGTTGATTTAATAGAGCAGTATGACTTCCAGAAAATTACACATTGATCAGTTAGCTACCTCACCTATCACATACATTGCCACAGCACAGATGCAAGCATAAAAGCAACACCGGTGCTGAAGAAAAATGTTCACATATGGAGGCTTCTCTAAAGCGTACAATCGGTAACGAGCGAAGGAAAGCAATGCCACTAAAACTTTTCGTACGGCCAGGCGCAAGCGACCCAAAGCACGCATGAGACCGTGGGTGGCTCTGTATTCACGCGAAAATTGGACGAGAAGTGGACCTTCATTCCGCCACGTCAACTAGGAGACGGTGCACTGGATTTGAACGTCGCTGGCAGGACCGAAAAGGCGCGCACACTTAGCGGACACGACGCCCTGTAAGCGAAAATATAGTTTGTGGGGCACGATATGTTAGCGCGTCCCTTTAGTCCCAAAGGGGTGTTTCTAACTGTTCGCGCTAATATTTCCGTTGGCACAACCGTGCATCCTTTAATTAGTTACTATTTCCGAACAGTCGTCGGTAAGTGCTCCATTACTTCAGTAGAAGCATCAGCATTGCTCTTTGAGATTGCCAGGGATCCTAGGCAGTTCAGCTTGCAGCGTTATGCATGAAAGCAGGTTAACTGTAGTGTACGGTACCTTTGAATATAGGCTTCCTTGCATGGTGAGCACAAAAACTATGTAACCACTGAGACATTGCGGCCAGCGACAAAGGCATGCCGTTCAGCTGAAAGAAAAGTCGCTGATGGCGGTGCACCTCAAGCCCTGGAAGCAGCCAGAGAGGCCATGAGGGCTGGTCGATTCGATGAGTGGAAGCATATGAAGGCTGCCGCCCAGCCAGCACCGAAAAAACTTAGCCAATACTCGAGTACGGCCACCATCAATGTGGCGCTCTAGCACCTGCAACGCGTTCCGTGCGGTTCGTCTATGTCGAGCTTCCACACTAGGCGCAGTCTCAAAGCCAACCAAAGTCCAGGGTCCTTGGGCATGAATTTTAATAGTGAGGTGAGTGGAGAATATTGTCAGGTACCGTATGGAGATATTGAAGCCGACTGTTCAGTTTTGCGATACGTATATTTCTCTTCAAGTCTGTCCTTTTGCTACCATTGAATGGTAAAAACTGTCATATGAAATCATGGTAGAGAGAGGGTGCGGTAGATGGTCCTTGGCGATCACAAAATGAACAAGGGAGGGGAAAACCTCAGGTTGCTGGAGCCAACGTTTCGACAAGGGGACTTGTCTTCGTCTTGTGGAACGTTTTTCAAGATAAAGGAAACGTCAGTACCAAAAAAATGCAAGTGTTTCGAGGAGAGATCTGTGGACATACTGACTGTGGCAGTGCAATCTTACAATATTTTTTTAAAAATTACGTTCATGGGAAACGTAGTGGTGAAAAATGCTGTAGTCCGGAATTTCCGGTTATGTCCCCAACAATACTAGCTTTTCATCAGAACCACCTACATCTACTCTCGACATCCAGACTACTGATTTTTGTCTCTTTCCAGGTGATGAGATGGAAAATGGCAACTGCAGTGATTTTTCGATGGTTCAGATCTCAATAAAATTGGTGTCAGAAGTTCTTCTCGATGTCAACACTGTATGTTGCAAACAACACTGCGGAGAACACCGTAGTTTCTTCAAAATGTAATTTTAAAAAAGGCTGTCACACTCCCGACTCATGCGACCAAATAGGAGGTTTTTTACGGCCAACCCTGTGCTCTATGACGTCACAGGTTTGGAAGCAGCGTGGAGCAGACGACGTCGACAATACACACAACCATCTAGGCATCGCCTTTACCGATAACATTGAAGACCGCAAAGCTCGAAGAAATAGAGGTGGGTTGGGCTGTACACTTACAATTAGTGCTCATCCTTGGCACAGCCTTATACGTGGCTGGACGACTGCGGCGCTATGTGGAGCAGCATGTCAAAGCACAGACTGGCGGCGGCCTGCTTGCGACCTGCTTCGTGAGTTCACCAGATAGTTTTAGCTCTCGTTTAGTACATTGAGGTCCCTGGAGGAATGGGTGGCAGCTGGTGATGCCCTGTGGGATATCCAAATGACTCAGCGAAAAACAAGAGAGTCGTTTAACACTAAATTGCGAAAGACAAAGAAGGATGCGACAAATAGAGTAATGCTATTCAGCGCGTCAATTTGTCCCTGAATTTGCGAACACTTTTGAGCTGGGAAAATTTCGCTAGGATCCGTTGCCAAGACAGGATTCTTCTGATGGAGGAGTTTTGATGACGTCAAAGCAGACCGAGGTTGAGGTCGGATGCTGTGGCTGCGCTGTTCCCATGCATGATGTCTGTTAAACCGTCCATATGGCGTCAGGAGAAGGAATGACGAGAAAGCGAGCAGAGATAAGTATATTAGAATGCGTGTTCTTTTAGGTCATTAACCCTCACTTCCTAAAATACTGCAAGAAGCGAACCGCAGCCAAAATTATTTTATTAATTCAGGCAGTCGAGTTTATATCGACGCAAGAGATAGAATGTTGTCTAGCAATAACCTATCGGTCGGCATCGTAACTTCAGCGTCGTTGTTTGACGAGATATACCAGACCCATCAACATGTCAGAGCGTATAAATTGCTTCAAAATTCTACGGAGTATGCATCCTGGAGCAGTAATATAGTCGTCATGGCGCGGAGCATTCTTATTCTCATTAGGATGCACCACGTAACTGGTGTTGTAAAATTGTACCCAGCGTCCGTTTAGGTCCACGATATTGCGGTGAAGGAATAATATTGAGAACAACCGGTTAACGGTTGTTACAGATCCAACCAATCTTGGGCAGTAGATTGATTTCGTCTCTTAGCGACGAGCGGCATTCGCCACATGTGCATAATTATTGCATATGTGTTGTTAAATCTATACGTTGGACCGTTCTATACTTCGAAATTTCAGGGAGGGTCACCCTTGGAAGCCATGTCGAGGCGCGACGAGCTGCGTTCGCTCAGCATTGCCATGATCAGCCCTCTGCCGTCGCGGCGGGTCTTCGTCAAATCGGGAATCGCGTAGGCTAAACGTTATCAACGAATCGTCGCAGGCACAGCCTGATGACATTTCGAAAGAATCGCTGATATTCCATGCAGCCTTCGACATGGTGTCCTCACAGCAATACGCTATTCGCGCAGCCCGGCATTTGGGCAGCGGGCGCATGCTGCTCACTAGGCAGACTGTGTCGTCATCACTGACGTCAAGAAAAGCCAAGCTCCGGGCCCAGCTCGGAAGTTCCGTTACCGATTCAAGGTTTTTGCTACACTAAAATATTATTTGCGTAGTGTAAAAAATGAAGTTGCATACTGAGATAAAAAGCCTTCAGCAATACAAATGAGCCGTTAAATCTCGGTGGGCAGAAAATCGCCGGAGTTCCCCTTTAATGTCTGAAGAAGTATTATTTTCCGCCAGTTACGTATTTGTAGTTAAAACTACGCCTTCTGGTCATCCCTGGGAGCATAGTTCCTCCTGCACGAGCTACAAAGAATACAGGGCAAAAGACAAAGAGGGATGGCTCGAGCTTTTCGTTCCATTCACGTTTGCAGCCCCAGCGATCGGAAACTTCGCAGAGGCATCAGAAGGGGCGCTCTTTCTGCAACAGACTTGGCTGCTAGACCTTTCTTCCCCTTTGGTCCTAAGTGGCAGGCTATTTTCTTGCCACCACGGACATGACCTTGGTCCTTTGCGTCAGCGTTGAACTGATGCCATCAGATCAGCAGTGGCCGCCTAAGGCGAGAGGAACGCGCACACCTTGGCCCGTGCTGCGTGTTCCTGTCGACGGGACCGGATCGCCGACTTCTCCAAGCCCCTCCTCGTCTCGGTTCGGCACCCCGAGCAGGCTCTCTCAGAACTCTGGGCTTGCGACTGCCATCACCACCGCTCTCCAGGCCCAAGGTTGCCGATGCCTCGGTGAGTTGCGAACAGGTAGACATACCCCTGGAAGATATATCAGCCGTGTTCCCAGCGCCCAGCACGGTAACTGATTTTCTTACCTAGCATAAATAACAAACATACACTCGCCAAATTCTTCAAAAAAGGAAACGACGTTTCGGGTCCGTACGGGTCCCTTTAAACACAAGAGCGCTGCATGGAACGACAGTGGCTTATGTATAGGGTTAAAATTTCCTAGTGAGTGATTATAGATTTCCGGCAGATTACCACGTGTCCTGTTAAGAGCATGCTTTGTGCTGTGTATGTGGAGTGATTCCAAAAGGAGGCGCGATGACAAATTTTTCTCTGTAGCAATGATAGATGCTTCGTCCCAATCAATGGGGTGCCCTGTTGATGCGTTGTGTTCCGCCAATGCATTAGATGTAGAGCGGCCGTTCATGACGTCATTCTGAAGCTCTATGAGCCTTCGTCTGAAATTTCCAGTTTCGCCAATGTAGGCAGCGTCACAGCCCTGGCATGGTATCTTGTACACCACACCAGGGTATCTTGAGCGTTCTAGGCGGTCCTTAACTCGGACCAGCTGCTGTTTTAACTTGCTGGTAGGCTGATGAGCAATGTGCACGTCATATCCTTTGAAAATGCGTGCAAGTGCTTCCCTCACCCTCGCAGCGTACGGAATAATTGCACGCTTGGTTTCCCTGTTTTTCTCATTTTGGCCAAGTCTGGATGCTTGGGCGGAGCGCTGCTGACTTTTCAGTAGCTGCTGGGGGTATCCGTTGCATTTGAGATCTGCTTTCACTTTGGCGATTTCACAGCGGCGCTTTTCCGGGCTCGAGCATAAGGTGAACGCGCGATTAAACAGTGATTTGGCGACCGAACACTTGTGTCCAATGGGGTGTGCTGATTCAAAGTTGAGGTACTTTCCGGTGTGCGTCGGTTTTCGATACACCGAGGATTCAAGCCTAGCGTTGTTCCTCTGGACGAAGACATCAAGGAAAGGGATTCGTCCATTCATTTCCTTCTCCACGGTGAATTTTACAGTTGGCTGGATTGACTTTAGATATCTCAGGAAAGGCTGTACGTCGCTGCGATGCATGATGCTGAAGCAGTCATCCACGTAACGCAGGAATAGCTTCGGTGAAGGTTTGAACGCGGAAATGGCTCGGCTCTCAATGGCTTCCAATGCGAGGTTAGCGCAGACCATGGAAATAGATGCACCCATTGCTGTGCCGAAGCGTTGTCTGTAGAAGGTCCCGTTGAAAACAAAATACGTATTGTCGAGACAGAATCTCAACAGGCGGCACAGATCGTCCACTTCGAACGGGGTCCTTGAGGGCAATGTGGCGTCTGCGCATAGAGCTTCCTTGCAACACTTTACTGCTAAGTCCACTGGCACGCACGTAAACATGGATTTCACGTCAAATGAAACCATGATGTCCTCGTCTTCAATGGAAACTTCGTTTAGTTTTTGCACTAAGTGGCGCGAGTCCTTAATGTAGGTCGTCGTTTGTCCAACTAGTGGGCCAAGGACCTGATGCAGATGACGGGACAGTCTGTACAGTGGAGAACGCCTGTAGTCTACTAATGATCGTAGTTGTACACCCGGCTTGTGCACCTTTGGAACTCCGTAGATCGCGGGAGCCGAACCGTTGTGGCAAAGAAGCTGATTGTACAAGTGTTTTCTTTCTGGAGGTACGTACGTGAACACTTCAGTCAGCAGTTTCTGCAGTTCCGATTAAATTTTTATTGTTGGATCGCGGTTGATTTTTATATAGGTATCCGCATCTTCAAGGAGCGCAGACATCTTCGCGACGTAATCGGATCAGTCCAAAATGACGGTAGCATTGCCTTTGTTGGCGGGTAGGATTGCTATTTCGGTGTTGGTCTGAAATCGTTTGATGGCTTGCTTTTCTGGAAGCAGTAGGGAGCCTATCTTCGTTCGTGATAGTTTTCCAAGGGCTCCAATGGCACGCGAACATTCTTCTTCTCCCCGACTAGGCTCAACATGCCGAACGGCCTGTTCGACGGCGCAGATCATTCTTGCAGGGTTAGGGGCCGCAGCGACGTTGAAGTTCAGTCCACGACTGACCAGGGGATGCTCAGCGGGTTCTGCCTTGTGCGAGGAGAAATTGTAGATGCCTGGCGACGATCGCGTGCGGCCGCTCCTTCGCTGGAGTAATGCCAGCTTGCCTTCTTGAGCGGACGTTCTCTTGTCTCTCGTCCTGGAGGCGACGTTGTTTGCATTCAGAACAACATCCGGATGGATATCTGCCACGTCCTGCTGGAGTGACCGATGTGCGACAAATACATCCCCTTCCAACCGTTTGATCGTGGCTTTCGTTTCGGCGATTCGAGCTTGCAGGAGGAGCTTTTGGGCTTTGGCAGTTACTTGCCTTCTAAACGGTGTAGGCACAAGATGCGGTAACCTCAGTAACTTCAGGGTTAGGCTGAGGGACTTGCAGCGCAGGTTGAACTGCAGATGGCACTGAAGATGCAAGTCTGGAATTTAGGGTTACAAACTGTCGGATTCTTTTGATGGCTGCCACTCCATATTTAGCGCGAAGGGCAATATAGTGCAGAGTTTGACGGAATACCGTCTGGCGAGGAGGGAACATAGCGTAAATAACAAACATAACATAAATAAATAAATAAATAAACATAAATAACAAACATATATAAGCCACTGTCGTTCCACGCAGCGCTCTTGTGATCAAGGGGACCCGTACGGGCCCCGAAACGTCGTTTCCTTTTTTGAAGAATTTGGCGAGTGTATGTTTGTTATTTACGCTATGTTCGCTCCTCGCCAGACGATATTCCGTCAAACTCTGGACTAAATTTTCTTACCTGTTCCAGATCTCTTGCACGGATAATACGCCACTAACGAGTACGGTGGATTCGGCACCTCGATCGTGGTTGACTACCCCTGTAGTTTACTAGCCTGCCGCCACGTTTTGGGAACATGGCCTGCAAAATGTTACTAGCGCCAGGTGGAGATTTATGGGCAACGCTTGGAGGGGTAATCGTATTTGCGCTCTGCAACTCCTTAAGATTCCTGGTGTCCAAATAAGGCTTGTCATGATTTTTACGGGGAAAATTTAACACTCGGGCCTTCCTTTCCTTGAGAGGGAAAGTAAATATTAATCAGGTGGAAAGCGGAGAGATCGGTAGGCGGAAACATGACCTCGGTATGATACTCCACACGGGGAAAAGGAGAATTAAAGGAAAGGCTGAAGTGGAGTGCGAACGGAACGTGGTCAGATGTCCACGCACACACTGGCTGACACTCGTCTCTTGCAAAGATTCTAATGCTTAGCCATTGCCTTGGTGCATAGTATTTCCTCCCCTTAAACACGCCGCAGCATATCGAGCACGCTAGAAATACTTTGCCCCTATTGATTTCTGGTAAATGCATGGTCTTCGCTCTTGCTCCTCCTACGGTTTATGGTGCTTTTCATATTTGTGATGCGTAGTAAAGCGGCATATCTCGAATTTCTACGGTTGTTTTTTTTTAAGTCTAATTTTTTCACATTTGGAAGGAAATAAACATTTTTTTAAATACCGCCTAGCCTTCAGTCATGAGCCAACGCAATTTTCAGTTTAAAATTGCCTGCTGCTAGTACCTGTATTTTCTCTTTAATGTACTCTAACAGTAATAGTCAAAGTTGCCTTGAATAACTACCTAGACCGAGACCCATTAGGCGCTGCCCGCCGCAGACAGAGGCACCTCGCCGGTGGATGGCTATAGATAGCTTGGGTAACAGTACTTGCAGAGAGAATTCAGCGGTTTTGAACCCCTCAGGAAACGCAGTAGCTAAAGCATTCTGCCTGTGGGCGCACGCTCGGCAGATGCATGGTCGCACGAGGTCCCGGCTGAGGCGGCCGCATTTTAGTAGGGGTGACGTGAGAAAATATCGGCATGCTTAGGATGTTGATGGACGCTCGAGAACTACAGGTGGCGGAAAGTAATCCAGAACCCTTCACTACTATGTCTTACACGCAAACACACGGCTTCGCAGCGGTGAAGCACACATGCCAGACAAAAGAGTAGTCTATATCGGAATGGAGTAGGTATAGCTCTTATCCGCGCACCAACAAGGTACCGAGCAGTGTCTGTGTTAATGGGTTAAGCGACCGACAAAGTCATATGAGCAGGATGTTTGCTGCACACAGCGTGCCGATTTTTTTTTGGCGCGGCAGCGAATGGCGTTCCAAAAAAAAACAAATAAAAATTCTCCTCTCTCTGATTCACTCTAGGACGTCATATGCGTGTATTGTGCTTCGATAAAAAAGTAGATATTTTTGGCCCCGTTGGATGTGCGGTGTTGCTATGGTAGAAATGTGAGGCATCGTGGACCTTCTACTGCGCTCTGTGAACCACAGATAGAAGCAATCATTCTGAGTAGATGTGTATTATGCAAGTCGAAGGCTGAAGGCGAAACGTTCATGGATAATACTCCGTGACAACAGAGAGATTTTAATTTAGGAAGATGAATACGTTGCAGGGTGTCCTCAATGTCTCCTTGACAAAGCAGACGAGATCAGTTTGGAAACTATAAGAAGATGATGAACTCATTAATAGATGACATTCGGATGATGAAAAAGAATGATTGAATGAACCAATTAAAAGGGCAACTTCAGAACGTCGAAAAATATTAGCTGTGCTCCAAGCCAGCTGAAGCTAGTAGGAGGAGCGAAAGCTTTGTGAAACTCTGTCATACATCGTTTAGCTCTGATGGAAGTTTATTGCATATCTGTGGCTTGGTTCGGACGGCGACGATACATCGTTGAAGCACTAGTTCCGGCACGTTGCTCACCTATTGTTTTGTGCGAAGGGAAGCACAGGCCACACGCTCCTATACAGCGAAGGGCGTGACACGGGATTTCCGGCGTTTGGAGGGTGCCGTCAGCTCCGCATACGCCGCTGTGGCGAGGCGTAGCGAGTCACTGGATTCGATAGTTGCGAGCCGATTGAGCGCCGTCGGCTGAACGCACGCAGCTGTGGCGAGCATGACGTCAGAGCCAAGCCTCCACTCCTCCTAGTTTGAAGGTAAAATTTCATAGCCGCATATCCTTTGGCTTTGTACGCGAGGAGTAGAGCTTTCGCTCTGCAATTATTCAGCAGCTTTACGCTGACGTTAACTCCTTAGGAAAAACGGCTCGACGGCACTGCACAGTTTTCGGAGAGCAGCCGACAAGCCTGCAGCCGATTGAAAAAGTGTAACTTTGAAACTAGACAAGTGACAGTTCTTGAGGGCTGTAGCTGGTTTTGAAATTTAGTCATCTATGCTATTAATGAAATGCGCGATGAGACCGAACAGCTTTATAAATAAAGGCTTGATAAAGAAGCTTTAAAGGATGAATTTAATATGTAAGTGTAGTCTATCAGCCACATCTACACGCTCGGAAAGCAAGGCTGGAAAGTCCAGTCATCCTATATATCCGAAGGATTTGCTCACAAGAAAGCAGTACAACAAAGTGTAAAGAAACTCCAAGGGTCTGGTACCTTCATTATAAAAAGATTATTACTAATCAACTCTTAAAGAACGCAAGCTGCTATGAGAAGGAACATAGGCAGAAAGAGATGCCAAAAAGAAGGTTTTGTTATATCTGCTCGTCTACACGTGCTCGTCCGCCTTTCGCAAGCTATATTTCTTATGAAATATACTTTAGTCAATTTGAACTTCTCGCCTATAATTCACTAATCAGGTTTAAGTTTTGGTAAGTATGCGTCCTGTGGGATACATATACTAAAACGAATATAACAAACTCAAAAGTATCCAAAGGAAACTAGTAAGAGTTATTTATTCCAAATTTTCACCGTTCACTTCTCCGTTTTGAGTGGCGAAATACACTAGCTTTAGGCATGAAGAAAAAATATTCATCAACACTTTCCTTACTTTGCATAAATAACAAGTTGCCACTTAATTCTGCAACGTTTGCATCTATATTTAGCTATACACCTCACACGTCGCCATTTTTCCCGTTTACTAACAGCGTGCATTGCTCGAACTGACACGTTCAAATTTTCCTTTCTCCCACGGATCATAAGAGAGTGGAATTCTCTGCCACTGATTGATAGCGCATAGTGATCCTGCATGCGACTTTCAGACGACCATTTTTACACAATGTTCTTAGCTCTGATTTGTACTTCTGTATTTGTTTTCCGTGGATCTCTAATGCGATCAGCAGTATGAAATAAAATAAGTGAAATGAATGTTGTGTCGGTACACTCTTTGCCATTTCAGGTAATTTATATTTAGTTTGACTCGAGGTGCATATGCGCTCTCTTTGCTCGAGAGGGTTTCCTGAGCGTTGGGCGTCCAGTGTGCAGCAGATCGCCTCAGATTTCACCTGAACGCCCTGTACGAAACGAGCTCATTTTGGCCAATGTGTAGTGCTTTTATATGAAGCTGCCCAGAAATGGCGGAACTAGGAGCAAAAACACAGTCCATAAGTGGTTCCCTGAAGAAAACACGCCCGTGCATAAAAATAACAAAGTGGCACAGTTTAGCGTGTATTTCAGCTTTAGGTGTGATGGTTTTGTGGAACCATTCTCATTGTGCGCTCTCGACATCTCATCATATTTGAACCACATAGTAAGCCTGAGAGCTGTTTTGATTCTGATACTGGCATGAGCACGAAATTCTATTCGCTGTTGTTTTTCCCCCACCTGAAGACTATCACATGGAGCCAGGATCGTAAAGATGCGCAGTGAAGAATACAATGCAGTATAGAGGCAGTGAAAACTGCCAAAACGTGCGTTGAGGGAATGACGCCGCCATACGCAAACATGCGCATCCAGAGTGACTCACGTCTGTGTTAGGAATGTCCTGCGCTTTGGTAGTCTATTTTGATTTGTTCAGACCCGATGGGCCTGTTGTTTCATTGCGTTTCTGGTGCAGACAGCGACCGGGATCTGGGATGTTGCGCTCCACGCATCTCCACCTGGTGGAGTGGTTACGGACATCTTGGCAACCTGGGGAGCGGTGGCTGCCGTCGCCGTCGTGGCGCTGGTACCAATGCATTGCCGACGACAGTCCTGCCGCCGCGAACTGAGCGCCGGGCGGCGCGGTTTCCTTAAGAGCTGCTGCGACTTCTGCTGAGCGGCAGCGTGAGTGACATCTTGTAGGCTGTTCAACAGCACTCCACATTGAGTTAAAAAAATAAAGAAGATGTAGTGGACAGAATATAAGCCCGTTGCCGGCGCAGCCTCTTCTTGGCAAGCAGGGGCAAGCTGAAGCAATAGGTTCCCATATACACGCGAAGGCGAGCATGGCTTGCCTTTCCCCATACCAGGCCGGAAGCGATATGACAATTGGTGGCTGGTTCGTATACAGGTTGTTTCATATTATTAAAAAGATTTTTCTCTTAAAAAGCGTGAAAGATACGGCGGGGCGCATTAATGTAAAGCAGCAAGGATTAACGCCATAAATAGCACTAATCCTCTCGGTCCATTCTTTTGTTCTTTCGGCTGCAGATTTCTTGCATTGTGTTTTTACAATGTCGAACGTCCAATAACCACGCTGTAAAAAATGAAAGCTCGGTGGAGCATAGGTACAGCGTTAGAACAGGTCGTCTAGGCGTAATTGGTGTAAAACGCGAGAGGTTGCGATTTGGTCAGCTCGGTTCTCAACAATGAAGTGAACAAACATGTAATATGTTTTTATTGCAGTGAACTCATAAAACAGCTTTTTTTTTCAGTTGATAAGACAATGATAGATATTGCACTTGCCTGAAGACCTGCCACTCTCTCTTGTCCACTTTGCTTTATGTAACATTTCTCCATGCTCTTGTCTCGGATAGCCGGTTGTTGTAGGTGACAGTACGGCATATCCACAAAACATATGTACAAAACTTGAATACACTTCCTGTAAGCCAATTTGAACCATATGAAGAGCTTCCCCATGTCTGTAACTGCCTCGATATTGAACTTCATATAGCACTTCAATTATGATTAGCGCGGAGTGCGGCACAGCGAAGTGATAAGCAAGTCGAAGGCACAATGCACCTGGCTCGCGCCTGTTTCTAAACCGAGTAATCACAATAGACGGTTTCATAAAATCAAATATAATCGGTAGTGACTGCATCTTAACCAGTTGTTCTGGGGCAAGAAGTTCCATCTCGTCTACTAACCTATGCGGCGAGGATATCTCTCGGCCATGGAGAAATGAGATCTGTTGATGAGCACACCGTATAGGCGTTCTCGAGAAAAAAAAGCCACAGACACTGAAATGTTCCCATTGGTCTGGGTACAAGTGTTGCATGAGCGTCAGTGTGCGTACGCCGATGCTCATCGCAGTGAGGCAGCGGTTAAAATAAGCAAATAAGCGCAGAAGCTCAGTATTTTATTTATTCTTACTGTTCTTTTGCTCTTGTTGCTCTCCGTGAAATCCGCATTTACACTGCCTTGCAACGTCAATATTTCCTACGCAATGATGCAAATGAACAGCATAACCATTTCTTTCACTCAACATTCATCGGCGCTATTTGATCATTGGGGCAATATGGGAAACCCAGGATAACGAGTTTCAAAAGCGTATTTTTCTCTTTCCATATCGGGAACCAAAATGTCGATTCCAACATCATAAAAGCTGAGCTCCCTTTCGAAGTTGAGGACCTTGCATTTATCAGCGTTATCTTGCCCCCTAAATTAAAAACTGCAAAAGCCGATGAGTTCATTTTTGTTATACAAATGAATGGACGTTTATATTACTCTATCCTGCAACTGATGTCCGCACTGCCGTGCAGCCCACAAGCACCGAACTCGTCGATGTATATTTCACGCCTTCTAAAAGACAAATCGCTATCGAATTTGAAACACTCAATGTATTCATGTATTCTCCGGCATTGAAGGCGGAAACATACGTACTGATTAGGTTGTTCTTTCATGCCTCCACATTTGTGTCCAATCCCACATGTCGACGCGGCATGCCTTTTCGATCACAACGTGAGCGAAATAAAAAGGGAGTTCGTTATGTAAAATTCAGTCATGGCGAAAAGAAAAAAAATCGTTCATGATTGCACCTGTCCCTTCTTGGCTGTCATCTCCTTGCGCCATCACGAATGCAAGTGGTTATAGCGGCTGTGCAATGGCGTTGAACTTCCCGATCTTTAGCATCGCAAACAATGAATCCCGGCTTTAATCGTTGCCAGCCAGCGGCCAGGAACAGCTATTGGGGAAACCGCACAGATATACGGGGTGTTTCACCTAAGATATTACACAATTTTTAAAATTGGGTTTTTGATTGGGAAGAGCGCTTTTTGTTTGCATAGCATTGTGAGCAGTGTAGTACATTAAAATACAGCTAAGACGTGCTAACGGGTAAGCTGCTTAACTAACATGGAATATTTTACTTTTAACTCTTACTGTTAGGCTTCTGAATTATTCACAGACAGAAATGGTAATAGCCCTGCAGTAAGACGTACACAAGAAAGACTGACACAGGACACACGCTAACTTCATCTGATTTTATTTACTGCAAAGCCAGCAAATATATGGAAAATTCAAGGCATGCGCAAGAAACATCGGTACAACAGGCATCAACAAAACCGTTCAAGATACGATATCTCAGTCTTGAAAAGGTGAACCGAGGTATCACTCACGCCATCTAATCCTCTCTTCCTAATGTGGTATGCTTCAAAAAGCTCCCGCGCCTCGTCTGCATAGCATGGTGACACGACTTCACGAGAGCCGACTCAAGGCAGAGGCGAGCAATGGCGCGTTTTACAGTTTTCGAATGTGTTGATGTGTAAGGCAATAGCTCCTTCTGGGCTCGAGGGGAGTAACGCCAACAAATATTATCCTCGCCCAGGGTAATATTGAGATCTAAAAACTCTAAGCACCCCCCTTTGGGTAGCTCATGAGTGAACACCAACCCCCTCCCCTCTTTTTGGAAGTTGGCTAAAACTGTGCTTACAGCATCCATGTAGGTCAAGTTTTTTTGTTTTTTAAAAACAACTAAAAAATCGTCAAAGTACCTAAATACTTTTAGTACTCCCTTCCCTGTTAAACTTAGTTCTAGGGCGCGGTCAATAAATGCTAACAAAAATATTAGTAAGAACTGGAGCTACGCAGGATCCGATGCAAATCCCCTGTCTTTGGCGGTAAAATTTGTTGTCAAATGAGACAAACGTAACACTAAGATAAAATTAAAGCAACTTGATAAAATCACAAACTGACACTCCTGAGGAGTTCTGGAATCCAACAGCACCACTACTTTCTATGGCATCCCTCACGCAAGTGAACAAGGCATCGTGGGGCACCGAATGAAACAAGTCTTCTACATCCACAGAAAAAACATAACCAATAGAGGCATTTCCCTCCAGATGCCTAACAACATCCTTTGAACTTTTTGTAGCAAAAGGATCATGAACACTAAGTGAGCTCAGATACTTCTGTAAGAATTTGCTAAGAACCACCTGCCACGTACCATTCTCACTAACCACAGTTCTAGAAGGTATCGACGGTTTGTGCGTTTTTTCTGTAAAAAGTACAGAAAGAGCATTACATTTACTGTTACTGATGTCATTTGCCAGCCTACCCAATTCTAAGTCCTTGCACAACAAGATCGCCTTCCCTTTTACCCTCGTTGCGCTAGCTTTCAAAGGAACAAAGTTCTTGGCAAACGCTTCACCTGCTCTTGTTCGGAACTCTCCGTCGGGGAGCACCACGAAGCCACCATCCTTGTCGGCTTGGAGAAGCCGGAGGCAGTGCTGTCTGAAGTAGGACACAACTTTTGCCATGGGATCCTTTCCTGGTCCAGAGGAGGAGCGACCTGTAGATCTGGTCAGTGCATCCACACCATCAAGGAGGCACCTTTCCTTGTTTTCTTCTGCAGCCTTTCCTGCGATGTGTCTGTTTAGAGCGAGGAACTCATGTGCATGAACCCGTGGTTCATGGCTGAAGTTCGGGCCATGGTTCAACGTGTTTGTTACGTCGCTGGGAAGCTCTACTTCCCCGATGACAGTCACACCTTTTCCCGTTGGCTTCTTAGTCTTCTGTAAGGCAGTAGACTGCAACACTTCGTTCAGAGTGTGAGCCCACCAAAACTCTGTCAATCTTCCTGTAAGGCGGCGAATCGCACGAAGTTTCTTCTCTGCCAGCCACCCCGGATCGAGGTTGTAACATAGAGCACGCACCTGGTCTTCACATCTTCTAGTTTGTCTCCACAGCTCTGTTTTCAGAAACTTGCAAATGCGCTTGAGTGGCCCTACGGGTGGTCGCAAATACCCAAACAGTGCAGCCACATCCACTGAAACGAGACCCTTTCGAAGGCAAAACGATATATATCTTGCACGGCATGTTGATTCTACGATGAGAAACAAAGGTATCGAGTTGAGAAGACGACGGGTGGTCACACAGAAATTCACAGTCACACTCAAAGTCACACACAAATGGTATTGCAGGGCTATTACCATTTCTGCCTCAAATAATGCACCATCTAGCCCAAATTGACGTTCTTCTAAACCATCTGTCGAAAACCCAGGGCCCTTTTGTGTGTGACCACCCGTCGTCTTCTCAACTCGATACTTTTGTGTTTCTCATCGTAGCATCAACATGCCGTGCAAGATATATATCGTTTTGCCTTCGAAAGGGTCTCGTTCCAGTGGATGTGGCTGCACTGTTTGGGTATTTGCGACCACCCGTAGGGCTGCTCAAGCGCATTTGCAAGTTTCTGAAAACAGAGTTGTGGAGACAAATTAGAAGATGTGAAGACCATGTGCGTGCTCTATGTTACAACCTCGATCCGGGGTGGCTGGCGGAGAAGAAACTTCGTTCGATTCGTCGTCTTACAGGAAGATTGACAGAGTTTTGGTGGGCTCACACTCTGAACGAATTGTTGCAGTCTACTGCCTTACAGAAGGCTAAGAAGCCAACGGGAAAAGGTGTGACTGTCATCGGGGAAGTAGAGCTTCCCAGCGACGTAAGAAACACGTTGAACCATGTCCCGAACTTCAGCCATGAACCACGGGTTCATGCACATGAGTTCCTCGCTCTAAACAGACGCATCGCAGGAAAGGCTGCAGAAGAAAACAAGGAAAGGCGCCTCCTTGATGGTGTGGATGCTCTGACCAGATCTACAGGTCGCTCCTCCTCTGGACCAGGCAAGGATTCCATGGCAAAAGTTGTGTCCTACTTCAGACAGCACTGCCTCCGGCTTCTCCAAGCCGACAAGGATGGTGGCTTCGTGGTGCTCCCCGAAGTAGAGTTCCGAACAAGAGCAGGTGAAGCGATTGCCAAGAACTTTGTTCCTTTGAAAGCTAGCGCAACGAGGGTAAAAGGGAAGGCGATCTTGTTGTGTAAGGACTTAGAATTGGGTAGGCTGGCAAATGACATCAGTAACAGTGAATGTAATGCTCTTTCTGTATTTTTTACAGCAAAAACGCACAAACTGTCGATACCTTTTAGAACTGTGGTTAGTGAAAATGGTACGTGGCAGGTGGTTCTTAGCAAATTCTTACAGAAGCATCTGAGCTCAATTAGTGTTCATGATCCTTTTGCTACAAAAAGTTCTAAAGATGTTGTTAGGCATCTGGAGGGAAATGCCTCTATTGGTTATGTTTTTTCTGTGGATGTAGAAGACTTGTTTTATTCGGTGCCCCACGATGCCTGTTCACTTGCGTGAGGGATGCCATAGAAAGTAGCGGTGCTGTTGGATTCCAGAACTCCTCAGGCGTGTCAGTTAGTGATTTTATCAACTTGCTTGAATTTTATCTTAGTGTGACGTTTGTCTCATTTGACAACAAATTTTACCGCCAAAGACAAGGGATTTGCATCGGATCCTGCGTAGCTCCAGTTCTTACTAATATTTTTGTTAGCATTTATTGACCGCGCCCTAGAACTAAGTTTAAAAGGGAAGGGAGTACTAAAAGTATTTAGGTACTTTGACGATTTTTTAGTTGTTTTTAAAAAATAAAAAAAACTTGACCTACATGGATGCTGTAGGCACAGTTTTAGCCGACTTCCAAAATGAGGGGAGGGGGTGGTGTTCACTCATGAGCTATCCAAAGGGGGGTGCTTACAGTTTTTAGATCTTAATATTACCCTGGGCGAGGATCATATTTGTTCGCGTTACTCCCCTCGAGCCCAGAAGGAGCTATTGCCTTACACATCAGCACATTCGAAAACTGTAAAACGCGCCATTGCTCGCCTCTGCCTTGAGTCGGCTCTCGTGAAGTCGTGTCACCATGCTATGCAGACGAGTTTTGATACGCAAGTTGATCGGTTGGTTTCGGCGGGGTTTCCATGCACGGTTATCATAGCAGTTGCTGAAGCCCTCCTAAGAAAAATCAAGTGTGCGATGTTTCACAAGTCTACTGAGCCGAACAAACAGTCTGTGAGACCAGAAGTGGTGCCTTATGTGCACAGGGCCGCGCACAATGAGAAGAAAGTGGCATAAGCGACATGGCGTGCCGGTCGTGTTTTCTGCCCCACGAAAGCTTGGCCAGCTATGCTCGCGCATTGGGAGCGATAAAAAGAGCTCCTGCAACAAAAAGCATGGCAAGCAGTACGTTAAGTGCTGCACAGGTGTGGTGTATGAAATACCACTGTCCTGCGGAAAAGCCTATGTGGGACAAACGGGGCGGTGCGTTAATGTCCGCGCGGCTGAGCACGCACGAACGCTAACAAGTCTAGGAGGTGCACATCTTTCGCAGCACTGCGCTGAGTGTTTCGTGTGTAATCGCGCGGCAGAACATGGGCCGGGGCAAAAAACATGTCAGCAATGCAAGAAGTGTGAGCCACGGCTTCGAGAGATAAAGATTCTGGGCAGGAGTGGTGATACCAAGGCGCGGGAGCTTTTGGAAGCATACCACATTAGGAAGAGCGGATTAGATTGCGTGAGTGATATCTCGGTTCGCCTTTTCAAGACTGAGATATCGTATCTTGAACGGTTTTGTTGATGCCTGTTGTACCGGTGTTTTTTGCGCATGCCTTGAATTTTCCATATATTTGCTGGCTTTGCACTAAATAAAATCAGATGAAGTTAGCGTGTGTCCTGTGTCAGTCTTTCTTGTGTACGTCTTATTGCAGCGCTATTACCATTTCGCTCTCAAATAATGCACCATCTAGCCCAAATTGGCGTTCTTCTAAAAAACTATTCAGAGTCGTGTAGTCACATCCATATCAATTTTTTATAATTTATGAAAGGCGGTTACCCTCGGCGCTGTGGCCAATCAAATTTTGGCCACATCGCGACAAAATGGATGGTCTTACGAGAAGTCTACAGGCAAAGCAATTCCTCAAGTGCTGGTAGGTCGTCGAAATAGCCAAAATTTGTTGGGTCAGAACGCCGAGGGTAACCGCGTTTTCGAAATTCTGAAAACTGATATAGATATTTTTTTACGGGGGGCTAATCTCCTCTCAATAATTAGGGAGCCTAAAAGTAATAGTTAAAAAGTTGCCTATTTAATAATTTACCAACCTGCTAGTTAGCAGTCTTAGTTGTCATTTTAGTACTACACCGCTTACACTCCTATGCCGAAAAAAGCTTCCTTCTAACTCAAAAGTGTATTTTTAAAAATTGTGTCTGAGAATGTGTGCCTAGCTAAGCAGGTTTCTCCAGCAGAGTAGACTGTAGCCCCGTTTTGTGACTTCAGCCCGGTTTAGTTTTAGCCCCGTTTTGTGACTCCTGGTTTGTCGCTAGAGCAATGCAAAAGTAAAGGACCGTTGTCTGTAATCAAAACTTCTTGCCAAACATTGAGCCGATGAACACTTGGTTTGTGTGTGCCGCGATCGACTCGAGGGACGCAGCTTGTCGCTTTCATGAAAACAGTTTGCCAGCTTTTTAGTGGGCATGACATCATCCGTGAGGCGTGGAACCAATACTGGGAAGCAATGACGCAACCGGAAGTCCGTGGGCTTGTGTGGATGATGATTTCAAAGCCGTCAGGCGGCGCTGCAGCCATTTTTTTCTCGGTGTAATAATATCGGTTTAGGAATCGCACTTTGAGCGAGAGTGTGCCCCTTGCTAAACTAGCTTCCCTAGCAGAGTAGACTTTGTACACTTTTTTGCGAGCAATGGCGCTTTTTTTCTCGGGTGAAAATTCAGCATGATGCCGGACACAGCACCTTTTCTGCCTCTATTCTTCGGAACAATTTCGCATGTGGTCAAATTTCTGGGTAACTTGTGCGAGCTTCGACCCATGTACCGCTAGAGTCCCTATGCTCACACATGTCAGATTCGCCTTTGCCGGGAGATGACGTCTAGACCGAAAAACTGCCCAAACGGGCTATGGAAAGGATAAATAGCATCTGCAACCTCCCAGCTCCATTCATTCATTTTCGTATTAAGACTATTTTTGAGAAATATTAAATGGAACAAATTTATAGGGCTGTCGGTATTAGATAAATTGTTGAGGTTTCTAGCGACACGCTTACTAGACGCTCGAATGTGCAAGGAACGAAGTGTGGAGAGTCTTCTAAGATAATAAAAATGTGAGCTATAGGAAGAGGCACTCCAGATATCGCTAAAAGCGGAAATAAAAGCTGTGCTAAGATAGCGCCCAAGGCACTGGAGGCATAACGAATCGGTGTGTTCGGATTTAAATTCGGCTGCCTGCTGCCGTTTTTAAACACTCAGTGATCTAAACCGCACTTGAAAATCTACCTCCTTGCATGGAGAGACATTATTGTGTGCTTGGAAGTCAAGTATATAGTGAGTAAGCTTAGAGCCCCCAAAACTTCGTATTCTTCCACGCAGGGCGAGCGATGCACTTGGACTTGCCACCATGAACGCCTCTCCTGGGTGCTGACCTGGTGGAGTGGGCGTCTGCAGGAATTTTCTAATTTGTCCTTTGAGAAATTTTCAGTCACAGATAATCTAACAAAACCGATTAAAAGTGAAGTGAGACTCCTTCTGTTTGGACTTTTAGTAACACTGCTTGAACCTCACGCAAACAACCACTAGTGTGTTGGAACTTCCTAATAAAACATAAATAAATGTAAAGTGAGATATATCTTGTTTGGGCTTTTCGTTACAACTGTTTGAACCCGACGGAAACAACTATGGGTGTGTTAGATTTGATGTTGGTATGATACCAAGCCTCCTCGATGTTTCTCGCGAAAGAATCTGAAAATCGTTTTTACTGTTACCTAATAAAGCCGTGGAATTTTCCCTGAAAGAAAAAATTCGTTTTCTCCACTCTCTGAATGTGGTGTATCATGTGAATAAAATTTCTTAAATGTTTTTGTCAATATACCGAAGCATTCAGAGGGTTAATTTTGTTAGAAACCTTTTTTTTTTATCTGTGTGGATTGCTTGTTTTACCCAGAGGCCTTTATCCTAGCATAGACTGAAAACTTTATGAAAAAAGAGCTCAGAGTACGAATACAAGTCGGAAAGACTAACTTTCAGCAAGACTTTACGTTGAGCTCGTTGTGGAATAGACATCTTCAAAGGAATACAATGGTGAAAAAAACAAAAAAAGGAGGACCAGAACGCGCAAAACACGCTGATGTTCAGCGTTTGCGGGCGCTGCAGAAGGGGGCAATTTCAGAAAACAGGGTTTAGTTCAATAGACGTGAGGCGTGTTTGTGCGTGACCCACAATCATCGACAGTGGCTCCGGCACACTGCTTCCACTCTGTATTGAGTTGCTCGAAATAGGTGGGCTACCATGGGATTGCTTTTACATATGTGTCACTTTTCACAACTAGTCATTTCTCTTACTTTCCTGTTTCCTGAGGCGGAATGCAAGACGGTGCAGACGCTGGCTAGGTTGGATTAATGGGGCTCGAATGATGTGCAAGGTCTTTGGCAATGCTGCTTGTAATTTCCCAGAGGTTTGAGCCTTGATCGGGACACCTAAATGCCGTTGCCTTGAATTCGACCGCATCAAAAGAAAAAAAAATATGAGAGGATATTTGCATAGTTAATCGAATGGGAAGCAGGTGCGTTACAACTACCTACCGCTTCTGTACTAAGCAATGCGTGTCGTGTTGAGTTGAACGGCACATGGGCAGCTAAGGCCATCATGCGCCAAGCGCAAGCTGTAGGATATAATGAAATGAATTTAAGCGCACAAGAGCACGCGCACAAGAGGAGGAAGCACACAGGATAGCGCCTGTCCTGTGTGTTTCCTCCTGTTGTGTGCGTGTTCTTGTGCGCTTAAATTCATTTCAATATAAGCTATGCACCACCTAGCCCAAACAGAAGTTTTGTTAAATTACAAGGTGTAGGACTTTGCAGTGCATGGTTACACTTAGTTATGCAACTGTAAAGCAGACGCCCTAGAGTTTCGATATCATCATGTCGGGTGACGTCCCCAGGGCGAAACGTGATAATCCAAGAGGAATGAAGTGCGAAGGAAGCTCCGTGCGTTCACTTCTGCTGCCCGCAAAGTTTTAGCGGCGACTGGCGCGAAGAGGGAGGGGTGGCGGTTGTTGAGGTTGTGGGAGCGCGAGCGAAACAAGTCCGTTCCACCTGGAGTCGCCAGCGGGAATCCCACGCATTGGCTGCAGCTGAGCAAAAGCGCCGCCACCTCATTGGCTAAGACGTGCGACGGGCCCCTCACCACCTGCTCATCTCTAGCGGTTCAAGGTCACGACGGGGCTTTGGACAGGCCCAGGGGATATGTGCGACTGCGTGCTGTAGTGCTAGAGCACAACAAAAAGTTTTCAAATCTGAAGTTTTTTCTGATGCGGTTTACTTATTTCCTCTAACGGCTAGAAGCACAGGGAATTAACTTGGCGAACGCAATCTGGCATGTACTCGTCTCTTCTTCTTATTCAGGCCCACTCAGTGCTACCGGCTACGGTTTATTTTTCTTCGGAACCTTTGCTGACGCCGCGCGTTCATATATTGAGAAGAAAACTTGTTCTCACTAAAGCTAATGCGCGAAGAGGTAGGAAACATGGGCAGAACATTTTAGGGGCTCTGATACACGCCTCCGCACTTTCTTTCCTGTGCGCGCACGAAAAGGCTGCGTAGTGTGCCGGCTCTGCTTTGCTTTTTGATTGACGTCATACAGAAATTCGTCCTACTCTGCCTCATACGTCGTACAGAAGTGAACGCCACTCACGGGTGTTTGCATAATCCATTTCTAGAATATCGGTATTCTGGAAGGTTTTGCTTAGTTGTGCGAAATGCGTGTAGAAGGCCATGCAATGGTGGTTTTGACGCATTTTAATATTTAATAAACTGTGCGCAAGAGACTTAAGGGAGAATAATCGATTTTTCGCTTCCAGAGAAACCATTATTTCGCACTGCCGTGCTGTTGGGCTCACATGCATACTACATTTTGTGGTGCCGTTTTACAAAAAAGGGCTCAGCCTTTAACGTCTGTGAGGAGGACTTCAGGCAACGCCGCTTGCATCATAACCAATGGTGCCAAGCATATTGCACCTCGTGAACTTTTGAAACCAAATGCCAATTTCAAGCAAAGGATCAGTGCTTGATAAAACGAGACCACAGTTTCTTCTCATAGAACTCGGTTGTTTACTGCAGATATTGAAGCTTTGATGCACAGAACGGGCGGCCTGGCATTCCTTATAATAATTCTCAAAATTTTTGCAGTAGTGGCCAATTCAGAGGTCTTTCTATTCTGCAAAATAAACGCAACTGCAAAGTGGATCACAGTGTACAGCTTGATTGTTTGATTGCCGCCCCAAACACCTAACCCTACGGGCACGGAGCGCAGCGGTCAGACCGAGGCCGCAGTGCTGTGCCTTAGCAGCAACTATGGCGCACTTTTTAAGCACTTCATTCTTCTTTTGGCTGCTTCTTATTTCAAACTTAAGCTGGAGACAAGCCCCCGCCTCGTGTAGTGTTTGCATGGAAATATATTGTATCCTGTTCTGTCAGTGCTCCTTAGGATGCTAATTATCTGCTCAGGAACTTACCAATTAAATGATACCCGAGAAGCACTGCAATTAACTCAGCCGTACAAATCTGCAGCCTTCGCAGGGTTTGTTCCATGATTCCGGCTACGCTTATACAGCGCATTAAAGAAACGCTTCATTTCGTCAAAGCACGTGCGCACTGGATGGGTGAATGGAATGAGTGCACCTAGCAAAACTGTATTCAAAAATTTAAGTAAATGGAAGGTTCCAAATCTGTATTTCATCTAAGATGTTCCGCAATTTTGAAAACTGTGCTTTTTGAGTGAGCAAAATACGTTTTTGGCGAAGCATGGTCAGTGGTGTAGCGCATCAGACTGCTCGTAAGATGTGCCATTTAGTGAGCTGTTTTCCTAATATTGAATAGCTTACGTATTTAAAGTAAGCCACCTTGTTCACTGATTGTCGTGTAACCCAGAGAAAGTAATATCCATATCAATTTTTAGAATTCTGGACACGTATTGACCCTTGGCGCTGTCGCCCAACAAAGTTTGCCTTTTTGAAGAGTTACCTCCACCGCTGGGTTGCTTCGCCTGGAAGCTTTTAAAAAACGCATGTATTTTGGAGCAGTGCAGGAAGACTTTGCATGTCTAACATACCCGGACGAGAATTATGAAAAGTGGAAAATTTTAAGCTATTGTTATAGAATTAACCATTGTAGTGGTCAATTCTTTTGATATGTAGCAAAATATTTCTTTTAATGCGCGTCTATCAATTGCATCGAACAGTTAAGACTGCGCTAGCAAACCAATAGAAATGATTTCCACGATAGCAAAAATATTAATAGAGAAAAAAAATGACTGCCTTCGGCTGATCGGCAGATTAATTAAACTTACAGAAAAAACTTGGATTACATGAGAAAATTGCGTTCACCGACGCTTTTAAGCTGAAAAATGCTTTGTCTAGAATGTTTCTTAGGGTTTGGTTTGGTTTGGTTTATAGGGTTTAACGTCCCAAACTGACTCCCGGTGTTGGGAAGGGCACTATAGTGTAGAGAAGGACTCCGGAAATTTCGACCACCTGGAGTTGTTTAACGGGCACTGACATCGCACAGTACACGGACCTCTTCAATTTCCCTTCATCGAAATTCGACCGCCACGGCCAGGATCAAACCCGCGTCTTTCGGGTCAACTTGGTATGGTTGGTCCTCAACGCGTAATGTAACTGCATTTTCAAATTTCTATGGGTTGATATGGACATTACTTAGGGTGGAAGACACGCCTGTGAGTAAATAAAGAGACTAAGAGTAATAATTAACAAGATGACCATACAGCACTCTTTAACCGGCCTACAAGTTTGCAGATCTTAGCTGTACTCAGATGCGCTACACCACTGACGATGCTATGCCAAACAAAGTATGCTCTTAACTTAATTTTAGAAGCCGCGTTACATCTGATGTAAAACACTAGCCATACATCAGTCGAGTGTTTGAGCTCCTTTTCACCGGCCATAATTTTCTGTAACCGCTGAGGATTTCTGGCATCTTCAAGCAATCGCCTGCTTGGTAAAGAAAGTTACTGCATGAAGACAAAGTGCTAAGATAGGTCTAGGGCGCTGAAATATGAAATTCTGCTTAACAGTTACGCTTGATACTAACGTATTGTGTCGTAAAAAATGTGTTATCCCCCCTTCAAGGCCCCTACGAATCAAGCCTACGCTGACAGGGAGGGTTGTGGATTATTCCCGCCTCTAATTGTTTTCTTCATTTATCGGCGTTCTTTTCAAGCGTTTAATCACTTTTTGTCCTCGTTCTACGTTCTCGTCGTCTACGTGAGAGCGGTTGTTTTTTGTTATACCAGCCGCAGGTCCAGTCGCACGATTTTGAATCTGCTGCTTGACGGTGTGGTTCGACACGAAGAGTGCACAACACACGAAGAAGGGTGTTACAGTCGCTTTGGTACTGCGGCATGCCGATCCCACTGAGTGTCTATGCTAGACAGAAAGGTGTCTTATAACGTCTGTGTGAGGAGTGCACGATGTAAAATTCTAATGATCGCTTCATCATTCTCAACCTGACAGTCTCCAGTGGTGTTATATAGCTTGGGCAGAAAACTGGTGCCATTGGAAGTACAGCCTATCTTCTCCGTTTTGGAGCCATCTTCGGGATACGTCACGTGTATGCATCGCGCGTATGCGTGACGTGTCCGAGTGGCGCTGGTCGTGTCCTGTGTTCTACTTTTGCCCTCGTTAGTCGCGCCGTTTTCATTAAAACTTCAAGCGTGAACCAACTATCACAAGCAAGAGTTTTGCATAAGCGGACAACCAATAGCTTTATCATTCCTTTTTTACTCAGGTATGCTTCAATTCCAAATACACGCCTTTTCAATAACAATAATATTTCCTGCAACAAAACAGCCCAAACCACCGCTTACACCCTCAAGGCCTGTGCAGGAAACATAGCAAACATCCAGGTGACAAACCGACTGGGACATGCGTAGAAAAAAAAGAATGTCTGTAAAACCAAAAACACAATTTCGGTTATGGTTACAGCTACTACAAAATCGGATCTGTGGCGGCCGCTTTTTGTTATTTCCGACACCTAACGGCGGCTGCCACAGCTTGTGCACAATGGCCGTGCCTATGAGAAGAAATGTAGTGACTTGGGGCAGCACATTATAACTGCAGTAATCCACTATGATGGTCGAAGTGGTCTGTCTACTGACCAGCTGAGACCAACATAAGGAAAAAAATTTCTGTGGCCTGATAATCATTCTTTCCTCCTCGTAAAAAATCTTCTTGCGACTCCAGATCCCTTGCGAGACACGGAACAAAAGCGAAGAGAAAATACAAGACAAGTGAAGACTACGAACGCCAGTTCCGGGTTATCAGGTCTAGGGGTATCATTTTTTTTTGCCCTCGTCTCGTGTGTCACGCTAAATTGCAAGGCATTAACGCACCAGCATTGACAGCTATTTGCCATATTGTTCGAGATGTATATTTTGAGGTGTAGTTATTGTTTTCTTACGAGATTTTTTCTGCGCTTAAGTTTGCGAGCAGAGTGATTAAAGGGACAGCAGTGGAAACATTTACAAAAAGGCTTGAATCGTTGAAAATCGCCACAAAAATTCACGCTCTCACACTCACAATACTGACGGAATGAGAAGCTGCTGAAACAGCTCGCTAGAGAAGCTGTATGGGCAGATAATAAGCTAGTTACCTGTGGTGCATTTAGGAAGTAAAAATAATAGCAACATATTGCGTTTGGATAAAGAGGCACTGTTTACCAAAATTTTACATTCCAGCGCACTAATCCTGCCTTGTAACATCAACTTAATTCAATAGCTTTCTTTACCAAGCAGCCGAAAGCTTGAAGAGGCCAGAAATCCATGGGTGGTGGTGGTGAAAACTTTTATTTTGTGAAAAAGAGTTTGGGAGCCACAGAGTGGCCCCGCTACATGGTCGGCGTCCCTAGTCCGGGACACCGCATGACGAGGCCCCGTCTCTCGCCCGTTTCACCAGAGCCCTTTGGGACTCAAGCGAGGAGCAGTTGAGGAGGGCAGTCTCCCATGCCTCTCTGGAAGGGGTAGGGGAAGGGGGAAGGTGGGGATTTTGAGTACATGCCCACACCATGTGGAAGATATCACAGGTCTCCCCACAGTGTGGGCATCGCCCATCCGTGTTAGGATCGTAATGTTTTATTATTGCAGGACAGAGTAGAGTACCTGTCTGCAGGCGCCTTAAAGTTCGCTCCTCCGTCTTACTCAGCCCTTCTGCAGGGGCCGGGAAAAGGCGGTGGTTGTCGCTATAATGTGTTAATATTTCCCTGAATCGCAGCAGCGGCTGGTTAGTCTCCGAGCCAGAAGAGCTGGGATGAGGAGCCCGGTGAGTAAGCGCTCGGGCAGCTGCGTCAGCGGCCTCATTACCTCGTAAGCCCTGGTGGCCAGGAGCCCAAATGATTCGTTTGGGTGTTGGATCAGTGGCAGTCCGTCGTAGAATACAAGCAGCTAAGGGGGAGATCTCCCCTGCCAAGTAATGTTCACATGCTTTTCGGGAGTCCGTGATGATTATTCTCGAATTGGCGTGGACGGCAGCAAGCGCTATCGCTACTTCCTCGGCCCGCATTGAATTCAGGGCTCGAAAGGAGAGTCCATCAACGTGCATTTCCTGGTGAACGACAGCGGCCGAGTAAAATCCCGTGGGCGATGGCCCTGCTACGTCTACATAGTATACACCGGGTCGAAAGCCGTGTTGTCTCTCAAGAGCCCGAGCCCGCGCTTGTCGTCTGTTTTCATGCATGTGTGTCCATGTTACGGGGGAGCGGGGAGACCCAGAGCATATGGCGCCATAGTACTGGGTTACGTTCCGCCTCCTCTGGAGTGCAGTCGTGTTGGATGTGTAAGCGGTTTAGCAGGCGGCGCCCAGCAGCCGTCTGCGTGAGCCGCGTGTATTGGTTCACGAGGCGGGCCTCCCGCAGCTCCTGGTAGGAGTTTAGCACCCCCAATGCCTTGAGTTTGGCATTAGAGGTAGCCACCGGGAGATCCAGGGCTCGCTTAGTTGCCTTTCGGATGATGGCGTCTATTCGCGCCTCGTCTTGCTTAGTAGTGCGGAGATATGGCACGGCGTAGAGGATCCGGCTAGTCACGAAGGCATAGACGAGCCGAAGCGCGTCCCTGCCCCGCAGACCACCCCGCTTGTTGGAAACGCGGCGGATCATGCGCCCTACCTGTTCGCCTACTCTCTTGAGTTTCGCAATAGTGGAGTCCGGTCTGAGTCTCTGGTGAATGAAAAGGCCCAGAATACGGAGCTCCTCCACCGCTCTAATAGGACCTCCTGACAGAGAGATGTGTATTGCTGTCCTATCCTTTGGGTTCGCTCTTAGCCCACAGTCATTAGCATACGCATCGACTATGGAAGCAGCCTGCTGAAGGCGGTCCTCCATGTCCCCAAGGCTCCCCTGAGTGGTCCAAATTGTAATATCATCTGCATATAACGCGTGTTGAATGCCTTCCACCCGGGCCAATTGGCTTGGGAGGCGCATTATAGCAATGTTGAACAGGAGCGGTGATAACACTGCTCCCTGAGGGGTACCCCGTGTTCCCATCATGTAAGGGCCGTATTCCTCGCCCTCAATCCGAAGAAAGGCCTGGCGATTAGACAAGAAATCTCTTACATACGCGTAGGTCCTAGCCCCACAATCGGTAGAACTCAAGTTGGCCAGGATGCTTCCGTGTTTCACATTGTCGAAAGCCCCTTTTAGATCAAGGGCGAGGATGGCTTTGTCATTGTGTTGCATAGTTGTGGGTCGTATTACATCCCTGTGCAGCTGGAGAAGGACATCCTGTGCAGACATGTGAGGGCGAAACCCGAACATGGTGACTGCAAAGAAGCCCTTACTCTCCAGGTATGGAGAGAGGCGATCCCGTACCATCGTCTCCATAAGCTTGCCCGCACATGAGGTCAGTGATATGGGCCTCAGGTTGTCCGTATTCACGGCCTTACCTGTTTTAGGGATAAACGTCACAAGTGACGTTTTCCACTCGGGAGGGAGTGGACGCCCGTCCCAGATCTGGTTGATGTATTCTAATAAATTAAGGTAGGCTGAGTCCGGTAGGTTCGCCAACAGGTTCACTGTTATGTGGTCCCGTCCCGGAGCCGTACCCCGGCGCATTTTTGCTAAGGCCGCCTTAAGGTCGTGCAACTCAAAAGGGGCATTGAGTGTTTCATTAGGCCTGCCAGAGTACATGTACTCTGGCCCAGGCGGGTCCTCCATACGACAGAGATATCTGTCGTACAGAGTGTCCGCAAGTTGCGCCGTCGTACCTTGGAACCCTTGCAGAGCCCGCCGGAGCTGCTTTTGCGTATCCCCTCTCGTTTGGGAGGGGTCGATTAGACTGCGAAAGAGACGCCACGTCCCCTTCGAGCTCATCTGATGAGCTGCGGCGTCGCAGCGTGCTATCCAATTTGAATCTGAGAGCTCGGCAGCATACGCTGCAGCCTGCTCTGTGAGTTTGGCTATGCGGTCGCGTAATTTGCGATTAGTTTTCTGCTTTTTCCACCGTTTAGTTAAGCTCCGGCGCGCCTCCCACAAATGCAGGAGGTGGGTGTCCACTGCGCGGATCTCTTCGGTGGTTTGTAGTGTTGTGACGTGTTGTTTCTGAATGTTGTATATGTGGTTAGCCCACTCCGCGTAGCCGCCAGAAAATAGTACGGGAGGGATAGTGTGATTCCGGAATTTGTGCCAATCGGTCACCTTGGCCTGACCCCATTTTTTGCGCGCTGCCTTTGCCTCGAGTGTAATCCGGAGAAGGAGGTGATCGCTGCCTAGAGAATCTCCCAAGTTCTCCCAGGCAGCCGCTCTAGCATTTTTAACGAGAGTAAGGTCTGGACACGTGTCGCGGGTTACCGAATTCCCCACTCGAGTGGGATACGCCGGGTCCGTGAGCAACGTGAGGCTGAGGGTGGAGATGAGCTCCGCCAGGTTACGTCCTCTTGCCTGTTCGAAGTGGTAGCCCCAATGAAGGCTGGGAGCATTGAAGTCTCCAACGATCACTAAAGGCTCTTTGGCTGCCAATTTTATCGCGCGAAGGAAGATTTCATTGAAAGTTACGCGCGGCTTACGCGGAGGGCAGTATATGTTGAGGATATGTATTGACGGGTCGCGGCGTCTGAGAGGCACTACTCGGACCATTGTATATTCTTGCTCGGTACTGAAGTCCAAGTCGACCTGAACCACAGTGTAAGCCTTATTCACCAGGATGCACGTAGAGGGACCCCCCTGAAAGGTGCTGTAGCCTGATAATTTAGCGTCTATGCCGGGCTCCTGCAGGGCAATGAGCGCCGGCATGTCACCTAGGGACTGCAGGTAAAGCTGGAGGTGTGACCGCTTTTTCCAAGCTCTGAAACCCCTGCAGTTCCATTGGATGATCTGGAATTTTTCAAAATTTTTAGCATTCCTATTACATCTGCTAGCCATCTTGTATTTATTTAAGGGCGATCAAATTAGCTCTGGCCGGGAGCCGGCGCAACCCCAGTGAGGGGCCGCACCGACCCACCAGCTGCCGAGCCTGAACCATGTTCCTCCGCTGCCTGGCGGGAGGCTGTCTTACGTTTGAGGTGAGGGGATTCGCAGCTTGTGGCGTTCTTAATTTGGGTGCTGACACAGGGCTGCACGGCTTTAAGGACCGAGTCAGTGACCTGGGCCATAAGGTCGAGAAGTGCTTGCGTTAAAGCTGCCTTGAACATGTCCTGGAAGGACTCGCGGACTGCCGACATGATTTGATTCGGGAGGGCCGCCAGTTGCTCCTCCAGTTGCTCGGTTTGGCGCTGCAGTGCCTCTAGGCCGGCAACACGACCAGTAGATCCAACTACCGTGTCCCCGCTCTGCCGCGAGACGCTAGTGAGGCAAGATGTTACGGATGATCCGTCATCCTCGTCGTCTGGCTCAGCTTCTTGCATTGGTTCGGATGACCCGGCCTGTTTGGCCTCTAATTCCTGAATTTTGCGCGCTAGAATTTGGTTCTGGCGCCTGAGCTCCTCTACCTGCTGCTGTAGGGCGGTTTCGGTAGGGGAGGGACGGGTAGAGGAGGGACGGGTAGGGGGCCCGGAGACTGCCCTACTCCAACTGCTCACCTGTGGTTGGACGGGTGCCAAGGGCGGGAAGTCCCTGGCGTTGAGGACCGGGAGCACCGCCTGGGTTGCGGACTTGACTGGTTTCGATGGCCCGGCTTTGGCCTTGGTTTCCTGATCAGCTGGCGCTTTCTTGGCCTTGGGCGGAGGAGCCTGCTTGGGCCCCGTCTTTGTCTTCGATTTGGATCCTGATGGAGAGCTGGGTTTGATGACTTTCCGGAACCTCCCGGCACAGCCAGGAGCTCCGGTAGGGTGGCCGCCTCCGCAGATGAGGCAGCTCGGAACCGCCGGGCCGCCGGGCCGTCAGGAGTGGCATCGGGAACCTGGACTCCACAGCGTTTGCAGCGCCCCGGCTGCGGTCGCGGGCATGCATCGGCCCGATGGCCCACTGTGCCACAGCGGTGGCATGCAGGCACTGTTTTCTTGTACAGGCGAACAGGGAGCCGTTCGTAGCGGTACACCGTCCGTGGCACCTTAGTCCCCGCGAAGGTGATCACCGCAACCGGGGTTCCCCCCAGCTTGCGCACAGACACCACATTTGGTTCCGCACAGAGTTTTCTTTTCACTCTTTCAGATGTTTCGTCAGGCGAAACACTCACGACGCCGCGACAGAACGCACCGGACAGTTTGGGGTGTCCCCGGAACGGTAGCTCGCGTTCCCCAACCCGCAGCACAATATCCCGGAGTAGCTTCTCCGCGGCGTCGACTGATTTCAACGCACATACTAGCACGTTTTGGTCCCAAACAGGCCACACCGCAAGTCCTGCATTTGCGTCGTCCCCGAGGATGCTGCGGATTGCAGCGCCGGCTTCTCCAGGACCAAAAGTTGCTCTTAGGTCGACCGTGTTTCGCGGTTTCAGCACCACGATGATGTCGTCTTTTTCGATACGCGGCGTGTACTGCGGCCGCCACCGGGGTTGCTTGGAGCGCTTCGAGGCTGCGTTCAGCGCGCTCCCGCCCTGCGTATGCGTAGAGCTAGCCGGCGCCTGTTGCTGGGTGGCACCAGCACCAGCGTCCCTCGATGCCGCCGCCGCGTTCTTCTTTCCGCGCCAGACGCGGACCATATCTTCAAGGTAATCGTCCTCGGTTGGTAGAGGATCCTCGCCTTGAGTCGTACCCTCGGATTGGTTTGTATCCATCGTTACGATCCTCAAGGACTGCGGGTCGTACAAGGTGACTTGATTTGGAGCCGCCGGAGCAGAGGGATCCCCGACCGGGGCCATCGCAGGCCCCGGCGCCGTTAGGCTTAGTACCACCGCGGCGTGACGAAGACTTGAAATGCCCGAAAAGTGGTCAAAAATGGGCCCCACCTTTACAAGCGTGGTGTAGACGGGTGCCGCTGAGGTTCCTGGAGACGATGGTACCAGGCTTACAGGGCGAAAATTTGATGTATCGCAATTGATTGCGATCTATCACGGAGTCGACTCGGCATGCGACCGCTCCCGTCACCGACGCTCGTGGCTCTCTCAATCCATGGGGACTGCAGAAACTTGAAGCCCATGAAATGGAGCGTTGTTGGAGTTATAGCGTTAAGACCTCCGTATCACAACAAAGCCGGCGTCGTTGTTGGCTGTGAGTAAAAAATGCGCGAAAAATCCTTCGAGACGCAACCTTGATGGCAGCTGGGTCACCGAGGTGATGTGACCTTGTGACGTCATCACAACCTGCCCACCAGATTGTGGGCAAACAGCCGACCGTGGCAGGAGGCAGTTCAGTTAATGGTTGGTCACGAGAGGTTGCTCGGGAAGAGCAAACAGGGTCTACAAAGACCCCCCGGTGGCAGTACCTGCCATCGCAGTGCAGTGGCGCGTCGCTTAGACGTTGCACCACGGCGCCAGGAGTGGACTAGTACTTCCAGCGATCTATGAATCTAAAGCAGAGAGTAACCAATTCTGCATATATAGTTACTAACCCGTTTACGCTATATTGTCGCACCATAAAGCGAAGCGAACTATCCCCTCCACTCTTTTCATAATATTCGTCATTAGCTCTGCACTACGAAATGGAAATTGGCCATGAGGAAAGCTGGAAGCCTCAACCACGCCACAAGAAAGAGCGATGAAGAAGGAGGTAAAAGTAGGAACGCAGAAAAAGGCGCCGCAGCAGAGGGCTCCGGGTTAATTTCAGCCGCCCGTGGCTCTTTAGCACGGATTGACAGCGCAGCGCACAAGGGCGTCCTTTGAATTTCGCCTACTTCGAAAAGCGGCCACCTCGGCAGGGATTTGATGCTGCATCCGGAGCTGAGGTCACAAACTCGGCAACCACTGAGTCACCGCGCGCCGACGCCAACTACATACAGTTCGGCTGCAAGAGAAGCGACTGATGCCGTGTTCCTCAAGCATTGAAACCAGCCAGAGATGCAGTGCGCGCTGGGCGGTTCGATGAGTAGATGCAGATGAAAGCTGCGGCGCATCCAGCAATGAAAAGTCCTACCCAATACTCGAGTACCGCTACCGTCTATGTGGAGTCCTAGAACCTCCAACTCAGGCTCCATCTGATGCTTACAAAAGGGGCGCAGTTTTACAGTCCCACCACGGGCACGATTCTTGGACATTAGTTTCAATTGTGAGGGAACTGTAGAATATTCTAAGCTACTGTAATGAAAATATAAAAGATAATGGTCCATTCTTGCGATGCGTAGCAAAAACTTTTGCTTAAAGTTTCACCTTCGCTTGCATGAAGCCGTTATGACTGCCTTTGAATTGCAATAGGGAAAGTTTTTGGCGATAGCAAAAACGCTAACAGGAAAAAAATGCAAGCATTCCATCGGGCGACCTGCGGATATAATGATTGTTATAATGGAATCGCACGATATATGAAAAAGTTGTGCTCATAAGCCAATCAACGTTGAAACATACGCTTGTGCAGATTTTCCGGGTATATTCCTGACACTAAAAGCTTATCACAACCATCACCTACGTCTACTCCGGCAGCGAGAGAGACAAAATTTATTTCTGTTCCCGGGTGATGAGATGTTAAGGTATGAAGAAGTATTGATTTCCGCCAGTAATTTCTCTGCAGCTATGAGCAAGAACCAAGCTGGCTCACACAGAGCTCCCCCGTAAGCTCCAGCTGATTCTTGAGGCCTAGAGGGCCGTATTCGCACGTTATGTCTTAGGTGGTGCTATCTGGGCAACATTATTATTGCGAAAGCAATACTGCTAGCACTTTTCTGCCGTCGGTGGAGGTCGTTCCTTCGCTCCGGCGCAGCTGCGGCGCACGACCACGTGACAGCGTGACGTCATGACCAGAGGAGAGCAGGGGCCCCAACTCGTCTCTTCGGCCGTAGTCGTTCCTTCGCTCGGCGCGGCGGCTACCACGAGACGGCCTCCTCGGCCCGCCGCGTGAGGGCGCTCGCTAGGAGATAATAAAAGGCTGGGGGCCCAACTCGTCTCATCGATGGAGGCTCATTATTTTAATTAAATAATTTAAATTAATTAAGTGAATAAACTAGTTACATTAGGAAATAAATTTATTAATAAATAAATCAATTAATGACGACTGAATTAATTAATAATTAATTAATTAATTAATCGATTAACTGATTCAATTTTACTTAATGCCGAAGAAGAATGTATGAGTAGTGCGGAGCGATATAATCACAAGAGAAGAAAACGCCGTGCGGAAGAAACACCGGAACAGAAAGAAGAGCGGCTTGCTAAAAGAAGAGTGCAGTAAGAAGAAAGAGCAGAGCATTGTGGTGATTCGAGACGGTGACATCGTGGCTGAGCGACGTGAAGAACAAGAGATAAGTGTTGTCAAGTTCGAGTCTGCTACGCGTGAATTCGAGAAATGAAACTACCAGCAGAGCCAAGCGCAGCCAGGGAGCTATTGCTTTCGCAATCACTCAGGCTTAACCAGAGCTAAGCCACAGCTCCTTTTTTTTTCTTTTTCTCTGCCCACACTTATAAATGTCTCTATGCAGCTCAAACTACGGCCCCTGCTCATCCCTCTGAGCATGGTTCCTCCCACACGAGCCACTAAAAATACAAGGCACAAGACAAAGAGGAATGGCGCGATGTTTCTTTTTTTCCATTCCCCCTCAATAAAAGCTCCTCTTTCCAGCAGTTCACCGCCTGTGTCTTGGCCACTCCCCCGTAGTGGGTATGTGCCATCTTTGTTTGAGGCCAACCAACCAACCATTCCAACCAGTTTTTGCCAAACCACGCTCCATTTCAAGCAGTTTCTCTGATCTCGCCAGCCGGCGCAATACGGCGAAGTAGTGAAGGGCACCCTTACCTGATCACGCCATGGCGCTAGCGCGCCGGTCGCTGCGCAGCGAGCGAAGAGTGCGCCCGCGCGTTTTGCATTGGGCGCTTTGCCTATCGTTGAGTTTCGCATGGTTGCGCATTTAGTTTTACGGGTACTCGAAGTTTTTATGGGCCCCCAAAATACAACACTTCTTTCGAGTGATATTTGTTGCCGGTTTGGTAAAATGTGGTCAACTTTAAAAAAATGGGCAAACGGGTTGAAAACGAGCGCCCTCGCGTTGTTAGTACGGGCGCGTAATTTTCAATAATGCCGGGAAAAAAAAGGTGAACCGTGAAAAGCTCAAGGACTAGAGACTTGTGCATCGAACACTCCGTCACCTGCTCTTGTGAAAACTCGCATTGCAAAAGTGCAGTGACGACAGGGAAGTGCGCTTTTCAAAGCGATGAGGAAAAAAAATTACGAGGAACTTTAGCGGCTAAAGTGGTGAAAGGCGAAAGCCTGAGTGCTGCATTCTGCTACGTGACTGTTCACTTCCCATTCTGTCGGTGCATTAATTAACTGCCAATTAATGCCGCTTAATCTTTGCCGCTGGGAGTGGACCGCGACAGCGTGTTGTAGTGCTGCCAGGGAGTCCACGGAACCCCACCACCCGTTCAGCGCGATGCGTTGCCCTTTGAACGCAACGCTTTTTGAGGAAAGCAGCTGGCGCTGTAAAACTCTGTCTTCTCGGTGGGCACCTGAACCGCACCATACAGGAAGGGAGGAAGTGGAGAGAGAGAAAGAAGAAAGAGAAAGAAGGGCCGTAATGAAGAAAATGGAAATTGTGTTTGTGTCAAGGAAATTACGCAGTAACTGTCTCACATATCTCGGTGGACACCAGTCAAAAATTGTATTTGAGGAAAGGAAGCGGCGCAGTAGCTGTCTCACATATTTCGGTGGACACCCGTCAAAATTCGCGTGCAGTGACGTCACGTCCATTTCGACCAATCTGAAAGGCGGACAAATTTGCTAACACGTCTTGGTCGCGACAGTATGAGCCATTGAAGGCTTTCGCCTTAAAAATAAACTCGGAGGACTTTCTAAAAGATTGAAAACCAGGAGCTGGTGTGTCGGAAATGGTCTTCTACGCTTCTGAAGACTTGCAAATTGCACCCGCGCATTTAGTGTCAGTGTTCCCACGCTATGTGAGTGACTGGTTCAGCGCCCGTGCGCTAACGGTCAGGTGCCAAACATTTGTCGAACAAAACGCACAGTTGACTGTGGAATGGGACCTTTAGGTTTTAGAGGACACGGAATAACGTCGGGGAATGGAGGAACGCTTGTAAATCAATGGCAGTTGCCATCTGATATGTGCTGCATCAACGTTCCGCATGGCAGGTTCGTAAAAGTATATTGTTCTTCTTTTTGCAGGTTTTGTAAGGTTTATCAGAGTGACAGCTGCTCGTAGTTTGCATTTTTCAGCGGACGGTGCCCGTAGGGAGCGACCATCACTGGTGCGATCCTTGCTGCCCTTAGCAATGGACGCACAAGAAACGCGGGCCGAGCTTAGTGATGCGCTAAATGGGGACGGCTTTTGTATCGGTTATATGTCTATTGGGAACATGCGCTCAAGTGGAAGTGGAAGAAAGTGGAAGAAAGAAGAAAGCCATACAGCCTTCCGCATTTTCATAATATCGCGCTATTAACGAGGAAATCGGCGACAGTTGGCGCAAGCGCCCCAAATGTGAGTGTCGTCTGCTACACTCTTCCCCTCACAAAGACACAGGCCCTGCCACACTGTCTGATTGGAAAAAAAAAACTACGTGACGGTGTAAAAAAATGGTATGAAAGACGCCTCGCCTTTAGGACCTCCTAGTGATTAAAGCCCTGACTAGAGAGCTGGTGCACGCCTTCGTGATCGTGTCCCCTCATAGGAACAGGCTATGGCATATCAGAGGGTTCACATTCCAGGTTATAATTCGTGCACGCAGCTGAATTTGTTTTCTTACTTTTTTTTATCTGAGTTCTTACCGCATGCGCGGGCAACAGTGATACGAGAAAAAAATAGAATTGATTGGAAATACTTTTGATGAAGACAGTGGTCTCCACACACGCGGCGGAGACGAAAACGAGAAAGCACGTCGCAACGGTGCATTTTAGCTAGCCATGCACGTGCTCTTACTTCACGCGAGCTTTTTTTTTCTTCTTTGTGTACAACAGGTAATGCGGCGGGGCGTATGTCTTCGCGAAGGGAACATCGTAGTGGAAGATCCTCTCGTTGTAGAGGCATTTGCGCGCTTGCGCGAACTCTCTCCGATTTAAGCGCTTATCACCGTCATAAGGCGCAGACATGACGCTTGGTCTTCTGTCGCGCCATATCATTAAAAATTCAGAACGCTCCACAAATAGGTGACACATTGTTATTAGTACAATTATTTTACAACACTGCCAACCGCCTTTTGGCGGCCAAAGCAGGAGTTGCCAGAGTACAGTGCATTTACAAACAAACAGGCACGCACGTGGTGTACATTGGGTTATGGCAGAAAAATAAACACGAGAAAAGATACAACAAACGCGAGGCCTCTGCATAGTTTACATAACTGCTGTGCGATTTCCAGATAAAATAAGGGACCGCCGCCGATGATAAAGACGAGAAGACAAATTACATACACTACTATCACAAGAAGGTTCGTAATAACCTCAGTCCTTACTATGCGCCGCGCGCTTCTGCATAAAGAATCCGGCTAGGTATAGTACGGTATGCTAAAGGTTCTTCCTCCGCAGGCTATGCGTGGACATTTAGACACGCCGCATTGGAGGCCTCCGAGCTCATTTAGACTGTGTAGGCGTGCCCTGGCATCGCATAAACCATGCATATTTTTCCATTTCGCCCGCATCGAAAAGGAGCGCAGGTAGGGCCGCAGTTCGGTGTCGTCACCTCTGGCTCAGCAACCAAACGCCATATGTACTTAGCCACCAATATCGCGTGTTGCGTAAATCAGAGAAAATCGAAAAAAAATTCTCTTGTCCTAACCGCACGTTTGTTCGGTCTCAAATTTCGCACATAGGTTGCATTTGGAGGTCAGTTTTGTTTTATACTTCATTTACGTGGGGTACTTGCCTGATTCGGTAAGAATTATTTGGAAATTCCCATCGTCTGCGGCGACGGAGAACCAAAACCGAAATGCTTCGCAGCAATGGAACCCGTGGCGCCATCTCGCACCCACCGGAGAAACCCAGCAGTGCTAAGTTGGTGACCAAATTATCTTTGCTTGGTGCTCTCTGCTGCGAAGCAGCGCAAGACATCACCGAAAAATACTATCGTACAGCGATCAAGAGCAGGCCATGCCCATGACTTGGCTACGCGAGTCCAACTCCACCCCACCGCCACCCACCCCGGTAGAGAGCTCGTTTCTTCGGCGGTTCCGAGATGGCGCCACGGGTTCCAAAGCTGCGAACCTTTTTGGTTTTGGTTACTACTACTAGAATTACTAGCCTACACCACATTAATACCCCCAAAATTAAAAATATGCCGCCGCCATTTAAAACCCACATCAGGAATACCTTTCTGAAAGCACAAAAACTATCCATAATCACGCCATTGGAATTGTTCATTCCGTTTATTCATCCTGCACAAGTGTAATCGATCTAAAGAACCGATCCAGCTTGCCATTAATAAAGCAGCTTTGTAAACTAGCCAGTTTAGCCCTCTTTCATTGTTTCTCTTATTCACTTTCGTTAAGCATCTATTGCCGCCGCAGTGGCTCAGTGGTTATGGTGCTCGGCTGCTGACCCGAAAGACGCAGGTTCGATCCCGGCCGCGCCGGTTGAATTTCTTTGGAGGAGAAATTCTAGAGGCCCGTGTACTGTGCGTTGTCAGTGCACGTTAAAGAACCCCAGGTGGTCGAAATTTCCGCAGCCCTCCACTACGGCGTCTCTCATAGCCTTAGTCGCTTTGCGACGTTAAACCCTTTAAACCAAACTAAACCAAACCGTTAAGCATCTACGTCACAAAACCATTCATGTTTTCAGGTCGTCACAAAAACAGTCAACCAGTGTCAGACCCTTGCCCAAAAACACAAGCACTTGCGCACTCTTACCCTCCCCCGTGGTCTTACCCGTGCAGAGGAGGTTGCGCTTCGGAGGATCCGGGTCGGGGTTGCCATACCTCCAGCCGTTACACGAAAGTGGCCGCAATTCTAAGGTGTATATCCCCGCCCGGGATGTCCAGTCTGCAAGAACCGAAATCTTGAGGCCGACATTAACTACCTGCTGTGGGTTTGCCCGGCGTTGAAGCAAACAAGAATTCGGCACCTGGCGGCAGCGGGTCTTTCGCCCGACAATAGTGCTTCATACACCGCTAGACACTAGGACCGCATCATCGTTCACGGCTCGATTTCATTAGATTAGCGAACCTTTACTCATTTATTTAGGCATCCTCATCTATCATTACATACCGTTTTATGCCCTGAGGCAATACACATTGCATTAAAAAAAACAGCGAAAGATTGAAACACCCTTCCCGATGCCGCTGTAATAATTATAGACACGCTTGAATTCAAAGGCAAGCTTAAATCTTTAGACACATTTTAGGTTTTCGTGTACATTTCCCCTGTAACGCTGATCTATTACACTTTGTTTTACTGTGCAGTTTTCATTTACTTTAATCCGTTATTCAACCCTTACCCACCGTTGAGCGCTTTTTCCAGTCTTTTATACTACTTTTTTTTTGTATTCGAAAGCATTTGAGCGCTTTGCATTTTGATTTTGTGGGCTGTTTGACTTTTTATTTGTATTTTGAACCTTGATGTTGGCGTTGCACACAATATGTTCCTCTTCTCTTGATATTTCGGTACAACCCACCCCTCATCTAATGTCCCTTACTTGGGGTGCTTCAGGTGCTGAAATAAATAAATAAATAAATAAATAAATAAATAAATAAATAAATGTGGTATAGGTTACCTGCCTCTGCATAGTGCGGGTTCTGCATAGAGTAAAGACGCAGTGACAGTCTCATTCTCGGTGCACACCTCAATCGCCCCGTGACGACAGGAATATAGGAAGGAGGGAAAGAAGGAATTGTGAAAGAGGCCCCGCAATGCAGTGCTCCGGGCGAATTTCGACCACCTGGGATTCATTATTACAGCACATGGCTGCCCTCTGCCTTAGGCGTCCACTGAAAACCTGCCGTGGCGACACGCATTTGATCCCGCATCCTCGTGTCGTGCTCAGCAACCGGGCGCTGGAATCACAGAGCCACCGAAGCTGGTGCTCCAGGGTATTTGAAAAAAATTGGTTTCGAGGTTTGGGTTCGGATACGCCAAGCGTTGCTTGGAGCAGGTCCTACACAGAGGTAAGGCGCATGAATTCCTACAGTGGCTTCGTTCTTCATTCGCGAACTTGAAAGAAATTCGCGACACAAGAGCGCGTCAATTTTTTGAAGTTTATTGTTCGCAGGGTTAGGCTGGGAAGGCTCATTGTTTCCTGTTACTATATTTTTGCGCTCATTGTCATGAAGAGAAGCTAAAATTTATTCCACGAGTAACAGCCAGAATGCTCGAATGGAGAGCGCTCGAGGAGGCATTCATAAGGAAATGAAACTAGCTTAAAAGGCCCTGGGCAGGTTCTACATTTTGCGCAAAAAAGCGCTGGCTTTGAGGCTGCAGTCGTCCTTACAAAATACAAAACACAAATTACAAAATACCACATTTTGTAACTAGACTGCTAGCGAACCAGAAACGCAGAGCTCAATATGGTTGCAACCTCATGTCCGCTGCCGAAAATCGCTGCTACGTTGAGGCGCCACCAACCCAGAAAGTGTAACAATTTAGGCAATCTTCTTGCGCGATAAGGCGGCGCCATGTCCTTGCAATGCAAAGGAAAAAAAAGCCTTGCATTGTTTGTAAAACAAGGCCCTCTTAAAACAGAGGAAAAGAAGCAACCAATGAGGGCAGGCGATGTTTTTGTTCTCTTCACTGTTCGTAACAACATGACAAAAATTCACGGACCCAAACGGCCGTGCATTTTCACCTGCTCGTTGTCTGCACGGCTTTTTCCATATCAATGGGGCCGCTGCGGTGGCTCAGTGGTTATGGTGCTCGGCTGCTGACCTGAAAGACGCGCGTTCGATCCCCGCCGCGGCGGCCGAATTTCTTTGGAGGAGAAATTCTAGAGGCCCGTGTACTGTGCGATGTCAGTGCACGTTAAAGAACCCCAGGTGGTCGAAATTTCCGGAGCCCTGCACTACGGCTTCTCTCATAGCCTTAGTCGCTTTGGGACGTTAAACCCCGTAAACCAACCAAACCAACCAACCATATCAATGGGGCGCAAATACATGGAGAAAATTTGGCTCATAAGAAAACTGACCATACTTCCGTTTCTACATAATAACGTAAAGAGTGATCATTGTACTGCCACACTACTCTTTCCGTCGCATGCCGCAGAAAATTTCTCAGATACTTACTTAATGACCGCCGTGTGAGCTGGCTCCTCTTGGCGACGATGAAGCCTTTCCTTTCGGCGCACCCGGGGTTCACAGCAAGTCATCGCATACTGAAAGGGAGGGGCGTTAAGTGCATGCGCGTCAGTGGCATCAAAGGAGAGTTCAATACTGCTTACCCCCACACACACACACACCCATGTCACACACACACACACAAACACACACACACACACACACGCACACGCACACACACACGCACACACACACGCACACACACACACACACACACACACATGTCAGCGTGGCGAAACGGCAGACGCCAACATTTGCATGCTGCGTAGACCTTGAATACTTCTGCATGTATATCCGGCTTGCGTTAGACGTTCATTCCAGCATGTTGCTGCTGAGGTCGAAGATTTCCAGCCTCTTATGTCACAAGCGCGCGCAAAGCAGCGGGCGGCAAACTGGCGGCTGCGGGGAGGTCGACGCGTCACTGTGGTGTTCGCGGGTTCCGGCAAGGAAGAAGCGATAAGAACACTGCGTAGTACTTTATTGGGCAACAGCTGAGATGCTTTCTCCCGCGGCGCTCATGCAGGTGCTTGCTTTTGTAGAACCACTGCTGACGTCACTTGGCACGTCATCACGCGTCTCACACAGCTCACACAGAACGCCCACACGCGTCTCACTTGGCTCACCGCGAACGCCGGCACGCGTCTCACTCGGCTCGCCCAGAACGCCGGCACGCATCGCTTCCTCCACCGCAATTTGGAGAGTCACGGTGGCTGGAATCGGTCAGGCGGCTTCCTGACTCGCTGAGGGTACCGCCTCATAGGGCTCTTTCCGCTGACCACGGCTGCAGGGCTAGTTGCGGAGACAGCGGTTGATGAGGGTGGCGGACAATCTGAAAGTTCTGGATGACATTTGCCGGTCTCCTCCCCCACCGCAAATGGTGACGGCGTGTTCGTAGCCGAGACTCGTAGCAATTGGTCCTTGAGTCGCCTCCCCGTGCAGGATCCGTCGGGTGTCTGCACTTTGACCTCGTACGACACTGGCCCGGTGCGCTGCACAATAGTTGCTTTGAGCCATCTTGGTCTGCTCCAGAAATTGCGCACCAAAACCTGTTCAGCTTGTGCAAACGGCAGATTTCGTCCCAGTCCAAGCGCAAAGTTTCGAGCCACTCGCGTCCTAGAAGAACTGGTCCGCCGTAATCTACGACGCACAACGGAAGGTCACAGACTTGATCCTTGTACCCTACGGCTGCTTTCAAAACGCCGCAGGGCTGGATAACTTCTCCTGTGTACGTTTTCAGTCGCAGTTCCGTCGGGTCGAGTCTTAAAGGCAGTCTAAGTCTCTAGAACTGCTGTCTTGATATTACAGACACCGTAACGCATGTGTCCATTCGCAAAGGTACACCTTGAATTTCGACATCGACGGTGATGGGACGCCGCTTTTTTTGAGACAGCGTCTGAATGTTTTCCGTGTCGTCACTTTCAAGAGTGCGTATCCACATCCTTGAACCCGTTGGATACTGCTTGGGACCACCGCAGGCACGCTGAACGTGGCCTTTCTTGCCGCAGTGCGTACACTTACCTGCTATGTGCGACAAGGCGCTTGAAAAATGCTTTTCAGAGCCGCAGCGATAACACTCGAAAGAATGCTTTGTTTTGGCTGCGTCTTCAGCGCTCATTTTGTGGAAGTCATCGGCAGCTTCTCTAACGTGCGCTTCCTCAACATTCTTCTTAGCTTCTTCCAAAGCAAGTGCGCGCTCAACGGCTTTTTGGAATGTCAGCGTTTTGTCTTCGGCAAATAAGCATCGCTGAATGTCGGTGCGGAATAAACCACACACAAACCTGTCACGAAGTGATTCGTCCAAAAAGCTGCCGAATTCTGAGGTCTGAGCTAGTTTTCTGAGCTCGGCTATGTACTGTGCGATGCTTTCATGTTGCAGCTGACATCTTCTGTGAAATTTTGCTCGCCCTCCGATCACAGACACTTTCGGGGTTAAGTGATTGCGAAGCAATTCAGTTAGCTCCTTGAACGTCTTTTCTGACGGCTTATCTGGTGCGGTCAGAGGTTTCAAGAGGCTGTATGACTTCGGCCCAATGAGGTTAGCAAAGCATGCACCTTGAGGTCTTCTGGAACTTTGTTCACCGCGAAAAAAGAAATTAGGCGTTCTTCGTAAGATAGCCAGTCACACACAGTTTCGTCGAAGGCTTCTACTTGACCAATCTGACTGGAGGCTGCCATCTCAGACGTCTTGTCGCCTTTCGTCGTAGGTGCGGTTGAATCCAGCGTTGCTCTTCAGACTATTGCCTCTGTACTTCGTTTGTCCAGCTTCAGCGCTTCTTTTCTGCGTTTTGCCTTGCTTCCACCATCCTCGTCGCCAGTTGTGGTGTTCTCGCGTCCCGGCAAGTAAGAAGCGATAAGAACACTGCTTAGTACTTTATTGGGCAACAGCTGAGATGCTTTCTCCCGCGGCGCTCATGCAGGTGCTCGCTTTTGTAGAGCCACTGCTGACGTCACTTGGCGCGTCATCACGCGTCTCACTTGGCTCACCGCGAACGCCGGCACGAATCTCACTTGGCTCACCGCGAACGCCGGCACGCGTCTCACTTGGCTCGCCCAGAACGCCGGCACGCGTCTCACTCGGCTCGCCCAGAATGCCGGCACGCATCAGTCACGCTCCGCCATGTTGGCTCGACTGAGATAGGCTTGCTAAGCCTCTCACGTAGTGCCGTAGCAGGCGATGCAACATCAAGCGTTCTGCGAACAGGCTGGATGGTTACCATGCGCAGTATGTGCAGCCCAGTGCTGCGCAAGGCGGCGGCGATCCGGTGTCTTGTATCATGACAAACATGCGTGAAGAAGCAAGAGCAGAAGCGAGGAGTGAGCTGGCACCGACGCGAGAGTTGGCGTCGTCACCTACAAGTGCAGCCAACCGGCAGCTGCCACTAGGCGGCTGGAAAACACTAAGGAGTATCTATAGGGCTTGAAGGAATATTGAAGGCAATGGACCCCTGTTTGGAAAAGTAGTAAAATCATGTCGATAGACGGCCCATAGACGGCCAGCGGCCATTCAATTCGGCCAGAGTGTCGTCGTCTCAGTCCGCCACTGTGAGAGCCAACACGGAGGAAAAGTGGTGCTGACGGACGTCGCCGAGCTGGTCACTCCCCACCTAGGCTGTGTGAACGGAAGAGCGCTCAGTACGGCAGAGCAGTGATCCTTCCTCCAAGCTTCAATCACGAGGCTTTGACATCGATGGCTTCCCCGGTGAGTTTTCCGAACAGAGAACAGAATTGAGAAATGACAAACTTTTTTGGAATATTTTGGCAGTATTATTTGCTCAATATTCCGTATTACACTAAATTGACAATACTGTCACGTTAGTGAACATAGACTCCAAGGGGAGAAATACTAGTTTCAAGAGTTGGAAAAATGCCTTCTTGTGCGGTGAGAGAAACAAGACGGAAACAGCATTTTAATACTTATTGCTTATCCTGAATTTGAGGCGATTCAGATCATCACGTAGGCAAATTCTTCCACATCAAAATGCGTGTGTCCTTCGAATTCAAAATCCAGTGCCCCGGGGCAAGCCTTAGGGCCTGAGATTGTACTCAGGGCATGTGCGCTGGAGCTATTAGGTCATGTGATTTTAGTTATGAATATGTTTTTTTTTCTAAACAAAAATGTAGTTGCTGCGTGTCAGTGCAGGTCTCTGTGTTTTCCTGTCTCTCTCTTTCGTCCGTTCGCGCTGTTTTGTACCTAAAATCGAAATAAATCGCTATACCTGGTGCTACTGCATTGATAGAGTTATAGTGTTAAGGGCTCCGTGTCAGAGAAAAGGCGGCGTCGTCGTTGGCCGTGAGTAAATAATGAGCGAAAATCCCCTGAGAAGCAACCTTGGTGGCAGCTTGGCCACCTAGGTAATGTGTCCTTGTAACGTCATCACAACCTACCCACCAGATTGTGGACAAACAGCCGACCGTGACAGATGACAGTTCAGTTAATGATTGGTCACGAGAGGTCACTCGGGAAGAGCGAACAGGGTCTAAAAAGACCCACCGGTGGCAGCACCTGCCATCGCAGGACAGTGGCGCACCGCTTAAACGTTGCACCACGGCGCCAGGAGTGGACTAGGACTTCCAGCGATCTATGAATCTAAAGCAGAGAATAACCATTTCTCCATATATAGGTACTAATCCGTTAACGCTATGTTGTCGCACCATAAAGCGAAGCGAAGTCTCCCCTCCACTCTTTTCATAATATTCGTCATTATTTCTGCACACTGAAATTAAAATTAGCCATGAGGAATGTTGGACGCCTCAACCACGCCACGAGAAAGAGCGATGAAAAAGGAGGTAAAATAAAGAACGCAGAGAAAGGCGCCGTAGCAGAGGGCTCTTTAGCATTCACTGGCAGCGGAGCGCACAACGGCGCCCTTTGAATTTCGCCTTCATCGAAAAGCCGCCCCCTCAGCAGCGATTTGATGCTGCATCCGGAGTTCAGGACACAAACTCGCCAACCACTGAGTCACCGCGGCCAACGCCAACCACATACTGTTCAGTTGCAAGAGAAGCGACTGATGCCGTGTTCCTGAAGCACTGAGAGCAGCCAGAGAGGCAATGCGCGCTGGTCGGTTCGATGAGTAGATGCAGATGAAAGCTGCGGCCCAACCAGCAGTACGGCTGCCGTCTATGTGGAGTCACAGAACCTGCAGCGCGTTTTGTGTGGTGCATCTCATGCTTACACAAGAGGGATAGCTTTGCAGTCACCCCACGGGCACGATTCTTTGAGATCAATTTCAACTGTGAGGTAACTGTGGAATATTGTAAGGTACTGCAATGAAAATATAGAAGATAACGGTCCATTCTTGCGATGCGTATCAAAACCTTTCGCTTAAAGCTTCTCCATCGCTGGCATCAAGCAGTTAGGGCTGAATTTGCATAGCAGTAGGGAACGTTTTACGATAGCAAAAACGTTAACAGGAAAAAAAATGCAAGCATCCCGACGGAAGACCTGCGGATCTAATGATTGTTATAGTGAAATCGTACGATAAATGAAAAATTTGCGTTCCTAAGCCACTTCCAGTTAAACATACGATGTGCAGATTTTCCGCGTATATTCCTGACATTAAAACCTTATCACAACCATTACCTACGGTGATGAGATGTTAAGTTCTGAAGAAGTATTAATTTCCGCAAGTAATGTCTGCAGCTATGAGTAGGAACTCAGCTATAAACAGTGGGAAGCAAAGCTGGCTCACACAGAGCTCCCCCTTTACCGCCAGCTGATCGGTCACCAGGAAAACGTAAACTCGTACGACTGTCTAAAAGATTGAAAACCAGGCGCTGGTGCGTCGAAACGGGTCTTCTACGCTTCCGATGTCATTCGCCTACTGTGCCTCAGACGACGCTTGCTGGACAACATTATTTTTCTTTCTTTTTCTCTGCCCGCACTAATATACGTCTCTGTGCAGCTCAAACTACGGTCCCTGCCTATCCCTGTGAGCATAGCTCCTCCGCACGAGCCACTAAAAATACAAGGCACAACACAAAGAGGAATAGCGCAATGTTTTTTTTTTCCATTTCCTCCTCAATAAAAGCTCCTGTTTCCAGCAGTTCACCGCCTGTGTCTTGGCCACTCCCCCGTAGTGGGTATGTGCCATCTTCGTTTGAGGCCAACCAACCAACCATTCCAACCAGTTTTTGCCAAACTACGCTCCATTTCAAGCAGTTTCTCTGATCTCGCCAGCCGGCGCAATACGGCGAAGTAGTGAAGGGCACGCCTACCTGATCACGCCATGGCGCGAGCACGCCGGTCGTTGCGCAGCGAGCGAAGGGTGCGCCCGCGCGTTGCGCCTTCTGTGCTTTGCCTACCGTTGAGTTTCGCATGCTTGCGCATTTAGTTCTACGGGTACTCGAAGTTTGTTATGGCCCTCAACCGACACAACACTTCTTTCGAGCTATATTTGTTGCCGGTTGGGTAAAATGTGGTCGACTTGAAAAAATGGGCAAACGGGCTGAAAACGAGCGTCCTCGCGTTTTTAGTACGGGCGCGTAATCTTCAATACTGCCGGGAAAAAAAGGTAAGGCGTGAAAAGCTCAAAAACCAGAGACTTGTGTATCGAACACTCCGTCGCCTGCTCTTGTCTTGTAGTGACGACAAGGGAGTGCACTTTTCAAAACGACCAGGAAAAAGTAAACTCGTACGACTGTCTAAAAGATTGAAAACCAGGCGCTGGTGAAAACGGGTCTTCTACGCTTCCGATGTCATGCAAATTGCTCCCGCGCATTTATTCTCAGTGATTCAACACAATGTGAGCGGTTGGTTGGGAGCCCTAAAGGCAACGGTCACGCTGCCAAATATTTGTCGAACAATACGCACAGCTGGCCGTGGAATGAGACCGATAGCTTTTAGATGGCAAAGAATAACGTTGGGGAATGGAAAAATGCTTGTAAATCACTGGGATATGTCATCCTGTATGTGGTCCATCAATGTTCCCTATGCGAGACTCGTAAAAGCATGTTGTCCTTTTTTTTGCAGTTTTTGTAAGGTTGATCAGAATGACAGCTGCTCACAGTTTGCATTTTTCAGCGGACAGTGACCGTAGGGAGCGACCATCAGTGCTGCGATCCGTGTTGCCGTAGCAATGAACGCTCAAGAAGCGCGGGACGAGCTTATTTATGTGCCGAATGGGGACGGCTACTGTATCGATTGGTTATTATGTTCATATGGATCAAAATAGATTTTCATTTGGCAAAGCTCCAGGTGTGTTCTGGATTGGCACTGTAAGTTTGACAAGTGCCGCGGTCCAGCTGCGTAGATGGCCGGTCAGGAGCGCACGGAATGTATTTTTTGTTTTTCTGGACCGACAGTAAATGCATAACAAAAGAAGACCCTACTGAACAGGTCTCCTCAACTGAATGCTAGCATTCAAATTGTGCGCACCTGAAACCGAAATCGGAAGTTTCGCACCCAGCCGCTGGGTGTGCTACAGCCAATTGAGCAGCTGGGTTCTATAGGAGTGTCCGCTCTTTATGAATCCGTTTCTCTATGCTGCTGCATTCAGAAAGACGCTGTGCTTCGACACGCAGAGCGCACAGCACGCGAAAAACCGGTGGTCCGTATACCTAAGTGGAAAAGTGAGAATTGCTCCGCTCGTATCTCACTGCAATGGCACTGTGTGACAGTCGCTTTGGTAGTGTGGTATGCCCTTGCCACTGAGTGTCTATACCAGCCAGAAAGGTGTCTTATAACGCCTCTGTGGGAAGTGTTGGATGTTATTTTCCGATGATCTCCTGATAGCTTCTAAGAAAATGCATGTTCCATAGTTGATTCCGTTTTTTTTGTTTTCTGGGGCCTACAGACGGAATAACTGATTATGCTTTTTGTTGGCTGTACTGAGTGAAATAGTGCATGCAGATTTTTTGCGGTTTTGGTGCTGAAATCACTTCAATGAACGTCCACTGGGCAGTGATTTGAAGAATACATATGCTTTATAACCTTCTATATATTTGGGAATGCTTTGATAATGAGGAAGTCTATCTCCATATCCGTCGCAAACAAGAGCTCTACGCTATAGAGATACTCCTAAGCACAGAAAATTGCAACTGAGAAATATTTTGTACCCACTGAGTTTTATAGATGTTATGTTCATGGGATACCACCTTTATATATTGTCTTATTATCGTAGATATGAAAAGAGAGTGTTGAATGTCACTTCTCTTGGCCCTGTACAAAATCCCGGATGCTCTGGGGCTATTCCTATTTGTGTGATAGGCATGGAGCAGTCTGTAATAAGGTCACTTGTTTCACTCGCCTTCCTTGGTAGCATTCAGGAAGATATGGTTGCTGGAACATTTCCTGCTCCCACAAGGTCAATGTTCGCATTTGATCATTTTCCCGTACCTATCCTCGTTTTCCTATTGTGTAAACCCTGTAATGTATGTTTCATCTGGTCTGCGTAGGTTCTGATTGTATTGATGAAAATGACCGTCCCCCATATACTCTAAAAGTCAGCCGCCATTTCAGCTGGAAAATGCAGAGCCATTTAAAGCAATCATACGCCACATATGCACAGCACGCAACTAGGATATCCTTTGCACATGTAACTTGTCGCGCGGGTAAGTTCAGCCACTTCTTATTGGGTCACTATTCAGAGCCTGAGATTGTGTACTGATTTGTAACTAATGAACCGATTTTTTTAAAAACTTACACTGCTGCCTCTTTAAATCACAATGCATCGCTCGTAAACTCGCGAGCAGATAACGAGTCGCCAACAAAAAGCTATGAATACACCTAAAAATGTACCTCTCGATCTTCAAGACACATTATGGCCTTGCGGATGCATTAACTCGTTAAAATTCGACGTTACACACGAAGCGAGGGATAAGGGCGAAAACACAACGAGGGCTGACAGCCGAAACATGCAGAGAGCAGAGGTGTGCCTCATGGTTCTGTGCTTTCGCCACCCCTTTTCAATATGCTGATGCGTGACATTCCTCTACACATTAACGTTGTAGTTTATATTTACGCAGACGACATGGCCTTTTTCCCTCTGCAACAGATATTCATGCGCTATATCGTTCTTTAAAGGCTTAACTCAGTGCACTCAAGGTTTCGCTGGAAAACATTAATTTGGTTTTAAATGTGCTGAAAAGTAGTATGCTAATTTTTTAATCTAACATGCCTTTATATATCTTGCTACACTATCGCTCGGACAACACACCAAAGGAAAAATCTCGGAGGTATCTAGGCGTTACTCGCGATGTTACAAAGGATTGGCGGCCCCACATCAAGGATACCGTTAGAAAGGTGAGCGTGCCCTCGGTAGGCTACTACGGGTAAGTATTACGAAATTTGTCATGCGCCCGGACGCGCTTCCCCTTCTTTACAAAGCCTATGTCAGACCAATTTTGGAATTTGGTTGCATACTCTTTCCCCGCTCCTCTAAATATAGGCTTCATTCGTTGTTGCTGTTTCTAGCGGAGTTTATGGCTCTTGAGCTGGCTGCATTGAAAATTCCCTCCCAAAGTTTCTCAGGTGATATTCCCCTCACATTGTCCCTCGGTTTTTTCGGTGCTGGAGTACACGCGGGACGGTCCTTTGAGCCGCTCACTAAAGTCTTTTCTTCCTGGATGAGTGAAAGAGGTATGCTTTATTTGGGTTCCAGGTCACTGGGGTATTTTTCGAAATGATGGACAAGACTTCTTGGCAAAATCAGTTCTCAAAGCACCTGTCTGCTGTAGCGTCCCAAATCTCATCTTTTCCGGAACGTCTCGTTTTAATCGTTTCCAGTATATAACCGACACATGCGACGATCCCTTGCTTTAGACCGCTCACTACCAATATCACATGTACCCATGCAAGGCTCGTGTGTTCAAATTCCGGTAGCGTAGATAGCGATGACTGTCACGCGGTGCAGGATCTCCCGCTTAAATTTTTACTTATGTAGATGAGGGTTCAGTTCCAAACGTTTTGCCTGGCTTGTGGAGATGTAGAAACTCTGGAGCATTTCCTAGTCTCTTGCCGGAGGTTTGCGCACCAGAGAAAGACGTATCTAGAAATTCCCATTACAAAGTTGGGACTCAGTTTGCGGGCCCCGCTTCTTCTCTCCTTCGGTACGAGCGCAGACGTTTTGCACTGCATCAAGTTTGAGAACCCCTCCACGATCACAAAATAGCTACCGGCAGATTCCCTTGCTAATTATATCAAAAACTGCACTTTTTAAAAGATCTGTCCGTAATTTTGATGTATTCAATTTGTGGGATATACAGATATCCCTCGCAGCCCCGCGCCGAGTCACGAGACGAGAGCGCCCGCCGCAGGGAATGGGGAGAGGAGGGCACCCGGCAACTCTCCTCACCCTCAGCTCGGACGTGACGTCACGCCTACGCTCTGGTGTCTTAGGGACGGGTGAACGACCCCTCTTGATTGCAACAAGTTGCTCAAGAGGGAGGTAATGTCGTAGGGGTTAAAAGGCGAAGTTCGCGCGGGAACGGGGGACTCGCCCTCTCCTCTCGCCGCGGTGCTACTGCCGATTGCCCCGCCGACCCCGTCTCCTGCCCGCGCCTCCCTGGATTATTCAACGCCGGTCGACGACGACCTGGTAAGCTGCTGAACCATATATTATCGGATAGAACATTCTTCCGCAGTGTGCTTTGCCTTGCGCTAGGTAAATAAACGGTTTCCTAGCGTACTCTGTTCGTTGCCTACTTCGTCCGAACCCGCCGTGGCTGTGACTCTGCGCCACGGGTTGGGGACACGAGAACGCCCGCGCATAGCTGGCACGGAAGCTCGCCCTCCCGGCCGGCTGCTCGCGGGTGACCCCATATCTGGCAGCCCAACGTGGGGCCTGCTCTTGGAACATTGGACGACAGTCTGTTCGGTTCGAGGAACGCTCTTTGTCCGGACTTGACAAGTGCTAGGCCTAGAGTGAATTTTGATCGCTAGGACCTGCGGCATGCTTTCTTGAGTGCGAGGTGTATTGCGCTGCAGCATGTTTGAACTTTTCGACATGCTCAGCATGTTTTTTTTTTGTGAAGTTTTCTTCCTGGAGTTTCTTCAAGAACCACTTGGTCCGCATCGAGGGAGCGCGAGGCCTAGCGCCCGCGGAGTTGCCGAGCCCGAAGCGAGTGAGTACGGAAGCCGCGTGGGTGGTCCGAGTTTTCTGTATATATTTTCTCGCTGTCTCTTTTTCGACTCTGGGAGTCGCGGCTCTGGGAGCCGGGTGGCCTGGGGCCACGGGTGCCTTAACGAGCTCGCTGGTATTGCAGCTCGGCACCGGGCGTTCCGACACCGTCCGATACGGTGGGCGCCGATCGCTCAAGCTGCTTTGTGCAGTGAGCGGGGAGGACCACCCCACAACGCTGATGTCTCCTCGCGGCTGCGCGCACGAAACCCGTTTCGGGTCTTTCTTTTGTTGGGGGGTCGTCGACCTTCACTGTGGCAGTGAGGCCTAAGGCTATTCATAGCCGCCTGCACCTTGTCAAAAGTGACACGACCACCGGACCGTGGTATTGAGAGGGGGCGCACTTTGCTGGCCACCCGTTTTTTTAACCTCGCATGAACCGAGCATTCTCGTTCAACTCAAGAAAGGGCTTTGTTCACTCGAACTTTGCGTTGCACAGCCGCCCGACACGTTTTGCTAGCGAGTTGAGCATTTGAGCCACGAGGCCCTTGTGTACGCCGTTTCCCCTCCCGTGACCTACGTTAAAGGCATGCGGAGTGTGTTTTGGCAATCTTTCAGATCCAGTGGAGCCACTGCGGCTTGCTGTCCTGTGCACATCGTCTCGCTGCCGCCTGCTGCGACGGAGCGGCCTGTATCCTGTTCGCCGCATCCATCCGGGGCAGCTGTGGCGAGACCAGACAGCAGCCACCTCTGGCTGCTGTTGCCCTGGCGACTACTGCAGAATCTTGGACTGCAGTGGTCAACCGGCCCTCCTCTTCGCGGGCCTGCGGGCACTTAGTCCGCGGGCCATGCGAGACGTCCCAGCGGAGACCTTCACGCCGCCTTCGGAATACCGCGGAAGACTGCGTGCACGCTGTCGGCGTGACCTCCGCTGCAAGACCTGCCTCAAGTGCATGAAGACCAGGAGACTCCTCCATAGCATGTAACTTGCAGGCGCGGGGGTCTATTTAAGGTTGGGGGGATGTGGGGACGCCTTCGTCCCTTGCGTTCGCTTTCCCTCAACGCACCCCACTGTTGTTAGCTGCCCCCCCGAAAAGCACTCCTCTCGGTTCGGTTACTGTAACTAACAAGGGAGGGCGCTCGCGTCGCAGCGACACCAGCGCCACGGATGGCGTTTTGCTGCGCGCTCGCGGGGAGCGACGGGGTCTCTTCTCCCTCGGCAACGGGAAGCGAACGGACGTTTCGCTCGCAGCTTCGCTCTTCGTCGACGGGCGCCTCTTGGCCGGAACTTACTCCCGCCGAGCCCGACCCGCTCGACCTCGGAGTTTATCCCTTTGCCCTACCGTGGGCGGACGTTCGCTCGTAGCCGTGCTGGTGAGTCGGACATCCTAGATTCCTCAGTGTATTTTGTTGCTAGCTGGCGTTATTGTTGCTATAGCAATAAATGCCTTGTTTGTGTCAGCCAGTGTGTCGTTCCTTTGTTCCCGTAGAGCACGGCCCGCCGTGGTCGGCGTGCGCTCAGTAGCGTACGCGACCACGGGGTGGGGTCCGCGCGGCTTTGAACTGGCTCAGCCGTGCTTAAACGGGGAATACGTGTTTATCCCCCCATTGTAACCCCACATCTGGCGCCCAACGTGGGGCGAACTAGGCATTGAGCAGTGTACTTTGTTGGAGCGAACGACTGTCGACGCGCTAACAAAGGATGGCAGCTGATAGGCCTGACTTCCAGTCTTTGTTCATGCTGTCAGAGCTAGCGGCACAGAGCCAGGGCTCCCTACTTGACTTGCCTATGGAAGGCGTAAATCTTGAGTGTTCCACGCGGAATAGCCGAGTTGCATTCCCGGGCGCGTCGGCAGGACTTAGGCCTGGTACGGAGGGCACCACATCGGGCACCCCGCCGCTCCGTGTTGCGAACAATAGGGCACCTACGCCTCATTGTTCGACGCCATCAGCGGCTGCGCCCAACTCCGGGGGCGTTAGTCCGCAGTCATCCGAGGGGCTCTTGCAGAACGCGATGCAAGTTATGCAGAGCTTAGCGGGTATGTTGCAAAACAATTTGCAAGCCCCGGCCCAGGCACCCCGTCTTAGGATAGACGTACCTACCTACACGGGGTACCACGACAGAACAGGGGCTAATGAGTACCTCGACCGTCTGCTGCATTATCAGCAAGCGACAGGAATTGCAGACGCCGAACTGCTCGCGCGTGTTGTGCCTGTCTCTTTGACGGAGCAAGCGGCCCGCTGGTACCGACTAACCGGCAACCGAGCGAGGACAATGGAGGAGTTTAGCGCAAGCTTCCGCGACGAATTCCTCCCCGCAAACTACGAGTGGCGTTTGAGGAGGGAGCTGGAACTCCGCACCCAGCACCCCGACGAGTCTTTGTTAGAGTACGTCCGAGCGATGGACGAACTGTATCGCCTCGCTGACCCTCGCGCCACAAACACGGAGAGAGTTGAGCGTGTCACACGACAAGCGCACCCGACTTTCGCGGCCTACCTGAGAGGAGGCAGGTTTAGAGACCTGGACGAGCTAGCAGCTGAGGCGAAGCGCATTCAGGGAGACATCCTCTCTGCGCGAGCGTATCGGCCGCCGCCACCTGCATCGCAGTCACTTGAGCCTCGCTGCGCGTGGAATGGCAGCTCAGCGCGTAGTCCGTCTAGAGCTGAAGCGACAGCACAGTTTGCTGACGAGAGTGTCCCGAGGGGTTGGGAATTGTCCGACCGCGCTTTGGACCCATTCACCTACGCGCTGCGAACAGCACACGCTGCCGCAGAGCGGAACACCTGTAGCCGAGATCGCGAGGCCGACACGCGGCCGCACGAGCGGCCCCCACCGTCCGCACCGCGAGATCGAGATCGAAACGACCGACCGGAACGTGGCGACCAGCGCCTAGCCCGTCGGAGCCAGAGCAACCGCTGCTACAGGTGTGACCAACCGGGCCACTTCGCCCGCGACTGTGGCCGCCTCCCCGCCCGTGACCAAACACAGTCGGGAAACGGTTACAGCCGCCGGTGATCGACCTTCGATCCCGCGCGGCTTACACAGAGAACCCCGGTTTATTAGCGCCTTTGGCATGTCGCGTAGGAAGTTCTGTTGACTTGCCAGCGCCGTTCATCGAGCTAACGATAGCTCGAAAGAAATTCACCGCGTTACTCGACACAGGGGCAAGCGCTTCTTTGTTCGGTGACGAAGTGCTAAACCATCTCCGCCAGAACAAAATCCGGTTGAGAGAGTGCGATACCACTTTTCGCCTCGCGAGCGGCACAGCGCAATCCAGCGGTGCAGCTAGGATAGTGGTTCGCTGGGAAAGACGCGTGCGGCGACAACGCCTCGTTCATCTTCCCTGTTTATCCGTTCCTGTAATTCTTGGGCGAGACTTCCTAGCCAAGACAGGCATTGTGATAGACATAGCCAGCGGAGGCTATCGAGAGCGCACCACCGGCGCCTTGAAGCTTTTTGCAAAAGCGCCCGCGGCCTCGCAGTCAATTACGGCTCCGAACGCGGAGCTAGCGGGGAGTGACCGTGGAAAATCACCCCCGCCGGCCCGGAAACAAGCATGCGGGCGGACAGTCGCCGCTGAGAGAGGGCCCACAGAGAATGTTGTCGCGGTAGAAAGTTGTTCTACCGTGCCAGTGAGGTCAATGCACCCTTTGTTGTCGGAGGTGAACAGCGTATCGGAAAGGGAGAAGGCATGTTTGTCATCTCTCCTCTACGAATTCAACGCGACATTCACAGACCGGCCTGGCCTCACTACACTAGTAAGGCACAGAATAGACACGGGTGATGCACTGCCTTGGAAGTGCAATCCTAGACCAATCAGCTTGGCTAAGAGAAAAGCACTAGACGGCGCCTTAGACGAACTTATCGATACTGGCGTTGTTGAGAGGTCTAACAGCCCTTGGGGCTTCCCGGTAGTCTTAGTTCCAAAGAAAGACGATACATATCGGCTTTGCGTGGACTACCGCAGACTGAACGAGGTTACGAGAAAGGATGCGTACCCTCTACCAACCATTTCTTCCCTAGTGTCCAACCTAGGTGGGGCGAAGTACTTTACTACGCTCGATGCTAGCCGCGGATACTTTCAGGTTGAAATGGATGAGCGTGATAAGGAGAAGACTGCTTTCACTTGTCACAGAGGTCTTTTCCAATTCAAGAGAATGTCTTTTGGCTTGGTAGGAGCACCCGCTACTTATCAGCGCCTAATGGACCGTGTTCTGGGAGATGCGAAGTGGCACCACGCGCTCGCATACCTAGACGACATCGTGGTGTACTCGAAAACGTTCGAGGAACACCTGCGCCACTTGAGGGACATCCTAGAGAGGCTGAGGTCCGCGGGAATCACTTTGAACCCGAAGAAGGCGCAGATCGCCGCGACCCGAATAACACTGTTGGGGTTCACGATCGACAAAGGCCGCATTCTGCCGTGCGAGGATAAACTCGAGGCTTTGCTTAAGTTTCCGTCGCCGTCAGATCTAGCTGGTCTCAGACGCTTTTTGGGAATGGCGAACTTTTATCGCCAGTTCATCCCAGATTGCGCAGCGCTGCAGGCACCTTTGACAAAGCTTTTGAAGAAGGGAGAGCGCTGGAGTTGGGGTCCCGAGCAAGAGGCTGCACTGCGCAACCTCGTTAAGGTGCTCGCGGACACGGCTGAGTTGCAGCTACCCGACCTAAACAGGGAGTTTGTGATTCAAACCGACGCAAGCGACCTGGGCTTAGGAGCAGTGTTGCTTCAGGAGCATGAAGGCGTCCTCCGACCGGTAGCGTTCGCGAGCCGCTCACTGACGCCGGCAGAGAGGAACTACTCGGTGACAGAGAAGGAATGTCTCGCGATAGTTTTTGCTCTGCGGAAGTTCGACTACTACGTCGACGGGGTGGCATTTGTGATCGAGACGGATCACATGGCGCTCACCTGGCTGAGACGCCTCAGCGAGCCGAGCGGCCGCCTGGCGCGTTGGGCCCTGTTGCTGCAGCGTTACGACTTTACCGTACGCTACCGCAAAGGGAAGAACAACGCCGTGGCTGACGCACTCTCGCGAGCGCCTGTCCAGAGCGAGGAAGGTCACACGACCGACCGCCCGACAGAGGGAGAGAGTGAGGGATTGTCGCCAGCCGTAGCCGATGTGAGGGACACGGACCGACCGTTGACCCCAGGCGAGAGCGTGAACCACGTGGACTACGCGAGTTCCGTGGGGATCGCGTTCAGCAGAAAGGAGCTGCTCGAAGCTCAGCAGATGGATTCATTTTGTCGAAAAGTGTTCGACGGGCTCAGGGAGCCGGGCGGCCGGGCCGCCGCGCACGTGGGGACAGCTGGTTTTGCTGTCGGTGCGGAGCGCTTGGAAACAGCTGGTAGTGCTGTGAGCGCGCTGGATTCTTATCTGCTGGATTCCGACGGCGTCCTGCTGAGGTATATCCCATCCGAGAACGACACAAGCGAGGCGTTCAAGGTGGTGATACCGCGAGTGTTGAGAGCGGCACTGTTACGTTACTTTCATGACTCGTGCATCGCTGGGCATGCAAGCGGCCCGAAGACTTACATTAAGTTGTGTCGCTTTGCTACCTGGCTTGGCATGAAAAGGGACGTAACACGCTACGCCCGCTCATGTCATGTGTGCCAAAGCGTGAAGCCCCGGGGTGGACGACCGCCCGGCCTCATGCAGCCGATTAACAGCCAGACTCCCTGGCAAATCGCGGCGTGTGACATCATGGGACCGTATCCCACGACACCGAGTAGGAACAAGTTCCTGCTGGTGGTCACGGATCACTTCAGCAAGTGGGTTGAACTTTTCCCCCTGAGAAAGCTGACGGCACGAGTGATCATGGAGAAGCTGATGGACGTATTCACCAGGTTCGGTTTCCCAGAGCAGCTGATAACGGACAACGCGTCCTACTTCACTGCGAAGGTGTTCGTAGATTCGTGCGCTGCACTCGGCATTAAGCACAAGAAAACGACCACCTATCATGCTCAGTCGAACCCCACGGAACGAGTCAACCGCAACATTAAGCACATGCTTGTCGCGTACTCTGAGAGGCACAAAGATTGGGACTCCTATCTGCCAGAGATCGCGTTCGCTTTGCGTTCGACCGTTAACCGCTCGACTGGGTATGCACCGTCTTCTCTCAATCTGGGTAGAGAGCTGCTAAATCCGATGGACCGGATTCTAACGGACAGCAGGAAGACGCCAGTCGCTTCGTCAGCACGAGCTGAATACGCGACGCAGCTGCGCGCTAAGATGACGGAGGCCTTACACAAGGCTCGCCGCAACCTGAGCACCGCTAGAGCGCAGCAGAAAGCACAGTACGACCGCTCGCACCGGGATGTTCGCTACGAAGTGGGCGATCTGGTGCTTCGGCGCCAACACGTTCTCAGCGATGCTAGCAGACAGTTCGCGGCCTCGTTGGCGCCGAAATGGATCGGGCCGTTTCGCGTGCGAGAGAAGCTTTCCTCGCTCGTTTACAGGCTCGAGGACTTGCGGTCGAAACCGACAGGCGGACCGGTGCACGTATGCGACCTGAAACGTTACGTGCAGCGAGATGAGTGGGTTCAGGACACAGCCCGACCCGCGCCGCAGTCGGAGAACGAGCGCTGCGATCAGCCGGCGAACTCCGCGTCCCGCTATAACTTGCGCCGTAGGCAGAAATAAAATCTGCCTGCGCGGACTAGAGCGAGGGCGCAGGCCGACAACCAGTCTCGTTAAATGCATGAACGTACGGGCCGCTCATGCCGATCAATGTTACGTGAGGCTTACTTGCGTTAGCCCTCATGACTCTCGTGAGGGCCGAACAGCTACGCAGCACGCGCTGCGGGTGTTGGTTACATCTGTGTTGACCTTTTCAGCGCAGATGGAAAAGAAGCAGGGCGCATCAGAACGACATCGTTCGCAACTACCACCAACTAGAACCGTCTAGAGCCACCATCCAGCTTCGGCAACGCGCCGCGCCCATGGCCCGCCGCTACGCCCAGCCCGCGACCTGAAGCCGCCTCCCTGCTGCAGCCAGGCGCCCCTGCCACCTGCCACATCGCGTCGGAGCTGGCCGCCCGCCTGCTGTACGCTGCCGCATCCTCCTACCCAAGAGCAAGCTGGCAAAACGAAGTCAGAGCAGCCGTGGCCTCATTACCACCTCAACCCTGGGCCCTGGCCAGCTGATCAAGTATGCAAGGGCAGCCCAACCGCCCGGCATCTACGTTGGAAACGCCGCGGCCCTCGCCTCTGAAGCCACCTGACCCAGTCTCTCAGAGCGGCGCAGCCACGGACCTGGCCCCCAAGCAGTCCAAGCCGGTGCAAAGGAGGCGGTCGACCACATTCACCGGAGCGGTGCAAGCGCGGGTAATCAGAAGACTCCAACTGGTAGCAAGCTACCTGTCGACATCGGCATCTCGCGGGTGGTCAAGAATTTGGACCAGCTGATCGGTGCGGGCGTGGCGCGGACATCAACAAGTGTACCAGCGGGAGCCGAAGAACTTCGATCCCTGGATGGCGGAGAAGATTAAGTATCGTTGCGCCCGCTTCTCTGTCCGGGAGGCTTCTTAAGGAGGGGAGGATGTGGGATATACAGATATCCCTCGCAGCCCCGCGCCGAGTCACGAGACGAGAGCGCCCGCCGCAGGGAATGGGGAGAGGAGGGCACCCGGCAACTCTCCTCACCCTCAGCTCGGACGTGACGTCACGCCTACGCTCTGGTGTCTTAGGGACGGGTGAACGACCCCTCTTGATTGCAACAAGTTGCTCAAGAGGGAGGTAATGTCGTAGGGGTTAAAAGGCGAAGTTCGCGCGGGAACGGGGGACTCGCCCTCTCCTCTCGCCGCGGTGCTACTGCCGATTGCCCCGCCGACCCCGTCTCCTGCCCGCGCCTCCCTGGATTATTCAACGCCGGTCGACGACGACCTGGTAAGCTGCTGAACCATATATTATCGGATAGAACATTCTTCCGCAGTGTGCTTTGCCTTGCGCTAGGTAAATAAACGGTTTCCTAGCGTACTCTGTTCGTTGCCTACTTCGTCCGAACCCGCCGTGGCTGTGACTCTGCGCCACGGGTTGGGGACACGAGAACGCCCGCGCATAGCTGGCACGGAAGCTCGCCCTCCCGGCCGGCTGCTCGCGGGTGACCCCATAAATTCTCTGATCTTGTCACCCATTTTTTTACCTCGTTAATTAATCTTTAACTTATTACTCAAAGCACAACCATTAGCTTGGCAGCTGTTTACCCTCTTTTCTTGGCCCTCCTCACTGAACCTTCGCCTATCCCCCGTCGTGGGTATGTGCCACGTCACTAAGGCAGCAACAACAACCGAAACATGCCGTTTGTAGACTACACTGGTTGTTTGTTATTTCGTCGCCTTTGTCTGGTGCGTCGCACGAAACCTGGAGGTTTTCTAAGTTTTTTTTTTTCGCCAAAAACAAAGGCTATGAGAGCACGAGACTATTTTTAGTTTTGACATCAATCTTTAGTTCACCTCATTATTCATAGAAATCACTGGCTTCGCAGCATAGGGCACGATGTTTTGAACGCGCGCGCTTCTAGGCAAGCAGCGCTAACACTCCACACATACCTTGTAGCATTCGTTTGATCTTCACCGAACTGCAGGCACCGTGGCACCTGCAGACAGCTAAGCGACCCACGATAACTGCGCAGGAGGGACGCTTATTGACCGCAGCCGATATCCTGTGGCTTACAAGCTGCTGTCTTAGCTGATGATTGGACAGTTGTGTTCGACCATCGCGAGTGGTTTACTGCAGGTACAAAATGTGCTTCCACAAGACATTACATTTCCTCTGATGGAACCATAAGAAGCTTAAGCCGCTTAAGCAGCTTAAGCAGCTTAAGAAGCTGCGGCCGTCAGACATGGCAAATAAAGAAACGGATTTTATTGTAACTGTAACCCACATAACACATATTGTGTATCTAGCCTTGTTCACGTTTTTTTTTTTTGGTACGCATGTCATAGTACTTTTGTCACCTCCCAGTTTGGAATCTTAGCTTGACAGGCATTGTGGGTGAAGATTTCGGGATGTTGTATTGCGGAACATTTCATTTTTATTCAAAAGTTGGAAATTTGTAATTTTGTCGTAGTTGCGTAAATTTGAATTTTGAAGCGATTGGTTGACCACTGACTTTTAAACACTCATATAGAGGCATTCTGCGAACGAGTAACACAGAGGTTCAAGTGTTCAAGCATATCCAAGGATTATTCTCAGAAATGTTTTACTTTACAATAAATGTAAATTTACCAATTATCTCAAGTAAGCTTATAGTCGCGAAAATATTGAAGTCGATTGTCCAGTTTTGCGACACGTAGAAGTATATTTCTCTTAAAGTATGTCTTTTGCTAGCATTTAATGGTTAAGACTGTATTGGTAAATCAATGTGGAACGTTTTTGAAGATAAAGAAAACGTTAGTAGCAAAGAAATGCAAGCGTTTCGAGGAGAGATCTGTGGACATACTGACTGTGGCAGTACAATCTTACCATATATGAAAAAATTACGTCCATGAGAAACTTAGTGGTGAAAAATGCTGTAGTCCGGAATTTCCGGTTATGTTCCCAACAATACTAGATTTTCATCAGCACCACCTACATCTACTCTCGACAACCAGACTACATATTTTTTGTCTCTTTCCAGATGATGAGATGGAAAGTGGAAATTTCAGCGACATAGATCTCAATAACAATGTTGTCACATTTTCTTCTCGATGTCAAGACTGTGTGTGCCCAACAGCACTGCGCAGAACGGTGCAGTTTTTTCACACGGTAATTTTAAAAAAGGCTGCCACACTCCCGACTCGTGAGGCCAAGCAGGAGGTTTTTTACGGCCAACCCTGTACTCGATGACGTCACAAGTTTGAATGCCGCGTGGGGCAGACGACGACGACAATGCACACAACTAACTAGGCATGGCCTTTACCGATAATGCTCAAGACGACAAAGCTCGAAGAAATACAGGTGGGTTGGACTGTACACTTACATTTAGTGCTCATGCTTAGCACAGCCTGGAACGGGGCTGGGCGACTGCGGCGCTATTTGGAGCAACATGTGAAAGCACCGACGGGCGGCGGCCTGCTTCCGACCGCCATCATGAGTTCACCAGATAGTTTTAGCTCTCGCTTAGTACATTGAGGTCTTTGGAGGAATGTGTGGCAGCTGGTGCGTAGCTGTGGGATATCCCAATGACGCAGCGACAAACAATAGAGTGGTTTAACACCAAATCGCGAAAGACAAAGAGGTACGCGACAAATAGATTCATGCTATTCGGCGCCTCAATTTGTCCCTGAATTTGCGAACACGTTTGTGCTCGGAACATTTCGTGAGGATCCGCTGCCAAGACATTATTGTTGTGATGGAGGAGTTTTGCTGTCATGAATAGCAGACAGTGGTTGAAGTCGGATGCTGTGGCTACGTTGTTCCCGTACATGATGCCTGCTAAACCGTGCGAGGGGAAGCAATGAAGAGAAAGCGAGCAGAGATAACTAGATTCGAATGTTTCTTCTTTTAGTTCATTAAACCTCACTTCCTAAAATTAATGCAAGAAGCGAACAGCAACCAAAATTATTTATATTAATTGAGGTTGTCCAGTTGATATCCAAGCAAGAGAGGGAATGTTGTCTAGGGATAAAGTATCGGTCGGCATCATAAATACAGCCTCGTTGTTTGACCAGGTATACCAGACCCATCAACATGTCAGAGCATATAAATTGCTTCAAAATTCTACGGAATATGCATGCTGCAGCAGAAATGTAGTTGTCATGACGCGGCTAAATCTTATTCCCATTAGGATGTTCCAGGTAACTAAAACTGTCCCTAGCGTCGCTTTAGGTCTACGATACCGCGGTCAAGGTAGAATATTGGGAACAACCGGTTACTGGTTGTTACAGATGCAACCGATCTTGGGCAACAGATCGTGCACTGCATTTCTACTCTTAGCGACGGATGGCATTCACCACATGAACACCTATAATTATGGCACATGTGTCATTAAATCTATTCCTTCGACCGTTTTATAATTCGAAATTTCACGGAGGGTCACCCTTCGCAGCCATGTCCAAGCGCGACGAGCTGCGTTAGCTCAGCGTTGCCATGGTCAGGCCTCTGCCGTCGCGGAAGATCTTCGTCAAATAAGGAATCTCTTACGCTAATACTTATCAACGAATCGTCGCAGGCACAGCCCGATGACATTTCGGAAGAATCGCTGATATTCCATGCTGCCTTCTACATGGTGTTTTCAGAGCGACACGCTTTTCGCACAGGAGGCATTGCGGCCCCAGGCGCATGGAGCTCACTAAGGCAGCCTGTGTCGTCATCACTGACTTGAGCCAAAGCACCCATCCGGGACCCGCTCGGGAGTTTTGATTTAGATTGAAGATTTTCACTTATTTAAAATTGTTGTTTACGCAGTGCAGAAATAATTTACATAATGTGATGGAAAGCCTTCAGCAATACAAATCACCCATTAAATCTCGGTTGCGCAGAAATTCGCCCGAGTTCCGTTTTAATGTCTGAAGAAGTATTATTTTCCGCCAGTTACCTATTTGTAGATACAACTACGCCTTCTGGTCATCTCTGAGGGCATAGTTCCTCCCGCACGAGCCCCGAAGAATACAGGGCAAAAGACAAAGAGGAATGGCTCGAGCTTTTTGTTCCATTCACGTTTGCAGCCCCAGCGATCGGAAACTTCGCAGAGGCATCAGAAGGGGCGCTCGTTCTGCAACATACTTGGCTACCAGACCTTTGTTCCCCTTTGATCCTCAGTGGAAGGCTCATTTTCTTACCACCACGGACATGACCTTGGTCCTTTCCGTCAGCGTTGAAATGCCGCCGTCAGATCAGCAGTGGCCGCCTAAGGCGAAAGGAACGCGCACACCTTGGCCAGTGCTACGTGTTCTTATTGGCGGGACCAGATCGACGACTTCTCCAAGCCCCTCCTTGTCTCGGTTCGGCACCCCGAGCAGGCTCTCTCGGAACTCTGCGCTTGGGACTGCCATCACCACCGCTCTGCAGGCCCAGGGTTGCCGATGCCTCGGTGAGTTGCGAACTGGTATAGACATACCCCTGGAAGATCTGTCAGCCGTGTTCCCAGCGCCCATTACGGTAACTGATTTTCTTAGCTGTACCAGACCTGTTGCCCGAATAATACGCCAATAAGGAGCACGGTGGATTCGGCACCTCGATCGTGGTTGATTACCCCTGTAGTTTACTACCCTGCAGCCACGTTTTGGGAACATGGGCTGCAAAGTGTTACTAGCGCCAGGTGGATTTTTTTGGGCAACGATTGGAGGGGCGATCGTATTTGCACTCGGCAACTCGTTAAGATTCCTGGTCTCCAAATAAGGCGTGCCATGATTTTTGCGGGGAAAATTTAACACTCGCTCCCTTCCTTCCCTTGGGAGAGGAAGTAAATTTTAACGACGTGGAAGGCGGAAACATGACCTCGGTATGGTACTCCTCACGGGGAAAAGGAGAATTGAACTAAAGGGAGAAGTGGAGTCCGAATGGAAGGTGGTGAGATGTCCACGCACACATTAGTCAACACTCGTCTCTCGTGATGATTCTAATGCTTAGCCATTCCCTTAGTGCATAGTATTTCCTTCCCTTAAACACGCCGCAGCATATAGCACACGCTAGAAATACTTTGCCCCCACTGATTACTGGCAATTGCATGGTCTTCGCTCTTGCTCAGCCTACGTTTGATGGTACTTTTCATCTTCCTGATGCATAGTAAAGCGCCATACCTCGAATTTCTTCGCTTGTTTTTTTAAGTCTAATTTTTTTACATTCTGCAGGAAATCAACATGTTTTAGATACCACGTAGTCTTCAGTCGTGAGCCAACGCAATTTTCTGTTTAGAATTGCCTCCTGCCAGTGCCTGTATTTTCTCTTTTTAATATACTCCAACAGTAATAACCAAATTTGCATTGAATAACCATCTTGACCGAGACGCTTTAGGCGGTGGCCGCCGCATACCGAGGCACCTGGCCAGTGGATGGCTCTAGATGGCTTTGGCAACAGTATTTGCAGAGAAAATTCAGCTGTTTTTTGGCCGTCAAAGTGGCGCAGTAGCTGAAGCAGTCTGCGAGTGGGCACGCGGAAGGTGGAAGCAGGGCCGCAGAGGGTCTCGGCCGAGGCGGCCGCATTTCGGTAGGAGTGAGGAGCGAAAATGTCGGTATGCTTAGCGATGTTGATGGACGCTCGAGAACTGAAGGTGGTGGAAAGTAATCCAGAACCCTCCACTACTATGTCTTACATGCAAGCACGCGGCTTCGCGGCGGTGAAGCACACATGCCAGACAAAAAACTTGTCTATTTGGGAATGGTGTAGGCGTAGCTTTTACCCTCGCAGCAAGAAGGTACCTAGAAATGTCCGTGTAAATGGGTTAGGCGACGGACAAAGCCATATGAGCAGGATGTTTGCTGCACACAGAGCGTGCCAATTTGTTTGGCGCGGCAGCGAATGCCCTGTTTCAAAAAAAATAAAAATATTCTCTCTCTTATTCACTCCAGGACGTCATAAGCGTGTATTGTGTTTGGATAAAAAAGTAGATATTTTTGGTCCTGTAGGCTGTGCGCTGTTGCTATGGTAGAAATGTGAGGCATCGTGGACCTTCTACTGCGCTCTGTGAACCACAGAAAGAAGCAATCCTCCTGAGTAGATGTGTATTATCGGCTGAAGGCGAAACGTTCGTGCATAATACTGTGAGATTTTGATTTAGGAAGATGAATACGTTAGAGAGTGTCCTCAATGTCTCATAGACAAAGCAGATGACGTCAGTTTGGAAACTATAAGGAAATAGTGAACTCATTAACAGATGACATTCGGATGATGGAAAAGAATTATTGAAGGAACCAATTAAAAGGGGAAGTAAAGAACGTCGAAAAAAATTAGCTGTGCTCCAAGCCGGCTGAAGCTAGTAGGAGGAGCGAAAGCTCTGTGAAGCTTGGTTATACATTGTTTATCTCTGATTAAAGTTTATTGCTTATATGTGGCTTGGTTCGCACGGCGACGATACATCGTTGAAGCGCTATTTGCGGCACGCTGCTCATACATGGCTCTGTGCGAAGGTAAGCCCAAGCCACACGCTCTTATACAGCGAAGGGTGCGTCACGCGATTTACAGCGTTTGGAGAGTGCCGTCAGCACCGTATACCGTATACGCCGCTGAGGCGAGGCGTAGCGAGTCCCTGAATTCGATAGTTGTGAGCCGAGCGAGCGCCGTCGGCTGAGCGCACGCAGCTGTGGCGAGCATGACGTCAGAGCCAAGCCTCAACTCCTCCTGGTTTGAAGGCCAAATTTCATACCCACATGACCTTTGGCTTTGTACGGGAGGAGTAGAGCTTTCGCTCTACAATTATTCAGCAGCTTTCAACTGAATATAGCTCCTTAGGAAAAACGGCTTGCCGACCCCACACAGTTTTTCGAGAGCAACCGACCAGCCTGCAGCCGATCGAAACAGTGTAACTTTGAAACTGGACAAGTGACAGTTCTTGAGGGCTGTAGCTGGTGTTGAAATTTAGTCATCTATGCTAGTAAGGAAATGCGCGATGAGACCGAACAGCTTTAAAAATAAAGGCTAGATAAAGAAGCCTTAAAGGAGGAAGTTAATATGCAGGTGTAGTCTATTAGCCACATCTACGGGCTCGGAAAGCAAGGCGGGAAACTCCAGTCATCCTATATATCCAAGAATTTGCTCACAAGACAGGAGTACAACAAAGTGTAAAGAAACTCCAAGGGCCTGCTACCTTCATTATAAAATGATTATTACTAACCAACTTTTAAAGAACGCAAGATGCTATCAGAAAGAGCATAGGCAGAAAGAGACGCCAAAAAGAAGGTTTTGTTATATCTGCTCGTCTACACGTGCTCATCCGCCTTTCGCAAGCGGTATTTCTTAAGAAATATACTCTTTACTCAATTTGAACTTCTCTCCTATAATTCACTAATCAGGTCTATATTTTGGTAATCATGCACCCTCTGGCATACATACACTAAAACCAATATACCAACAAAAAAGTATCCAAGGGAAACTAGTAAGATTTATTTATTCCAGATTTTCACCGTTCACTTCTCCGGTTTGAGTGATGAAATATACTATCACTATCCAACCCCTTTAGGAATGAGGAAAAAATGTTAATCAAGACTTTCTTTACTTTGCATATATAACAAATTGCCACTTAATTCTGCAACGTTTGCATCTATATTTATCTATACACCTCACACGTCGCCATCTTCCCGGTTTACTAACAGCGTGCATTGCTCGACCTCAAACGTTTAAATTTTCCTCTCTCCCACGAATCATAAGAGAGTGGAATTCTCTGCCACTGACTGATAGCGCATAGTGATCCTGCACGTGACTTTCAGACGATCGTTTTTATACAATGTCCTTAGCTCTGATTCGTACTTCTGTATTTGTTTTCCGCAGATCCCTAATGCGATCTGCAGTATGAAATAAAATAAGTAAAGTGAATGTTGCGTCGGTGCACTCTGTGCCAATTCAGGTAGTTTATATTTAGCTTGACTCGAGGTCCATATGCGCTCTCTTTGCGCGAGAGGGTTTTCTGATCGTTGGGAGTCCAGTGTGCAGCAGATCGCCTCAGCTTTCATCTGAACGGCCTGTACGAAACAAGATCGTTTTGGCGGATGTGTCGTTCTTTTCTATGAAGCTGCCCAGTAATGGCGGAACTAGGAGCAAAAGCACAGTCCATAAGCGGTTCCCTGAAGAAAACACGTCTATGCATAAAAATAACAAAGTGGCACAGTTTAGCGTGTATTTCAGCTTTAGGTTTGATAGTTTTATAGAAACATTCTCATTGTGTGCTCTCGACATGTCATCATATTTGAACCAGATAGTAAGTCCGGGAGCTGTTTTGATTCTGATATCGGAATCACCACGAACTTCTAGTCGCTGTTGTCCCCCCCCCCCCCCCCCCCCCCCCCACTGAGGACTATCACTTGGAGCCTGGATTATAGCGATGCGCAGTAAAGAATAGAATGCAGTATAGAGACAGTGAAAACTGCCAAAATGTGCGTTGAGAGAATGACGCCGGAATACCCAAACTTGCGCATCCAAAATGACTACTCACGTTTGTGTTAGGAATGGCCTTCGCATCGGTAGTAGTGTATTTTTATTTGTTCAGTCTCGATGGGCCTGTTGTTTCATTGCGTCTCTGGTGCAGGCAGCGACCGGGATCTGGGATGTTGCGCTCCACGCATCTCCACCTGGTGCAGTGGTCACGGACATCTTGGCAACCTGGGGAGTGGTGGCTGCCGTCGCCGTCGTGGCGCTGGTACCAGTGCATCGCCGACGGCAGTCCTGCCGCCGCGAACTGAGCGCCGGGCGGGGCGGTTTCCTTAAGAGCTGCAGAGCTGCTGCGACATCTGCTGAGCGGCAGCGTGAGTGACATCTTATAGGCTGTACAACACCACTCCCCATTGAGTTAAAAAAATATGGAAGATGTAGTGGACAGCATATAAGCCCGTTGCCGGCGCAGGCTCTTCTTGGTAAGCAGGGGGCAAGCTAAAACAATAGGCACGCAAACACACACGAAGGCGACTATGGCTTGCCTTTCCCCATACCAGGCCAGAAGCGATATGACGATTGGTGGCTGGTTTGTATGCAGGTTGTTTCAAATTATTTAAAAGATCTTTCTCTTAAAAAGCGCGAAAGATACGGCGGGGCGCGTTAATGTAAAACAGCAAGCATTAACGCCATAAATAGCACTTATCCTCTCGGTCCATTCTTTTGTTATTTCGGCTGCACATTTCTTGCATTGTGTGTTTATAATGTCGAACGTCCAATAACCGCGCTGTAAAAAATGAAATCTCGGTGGTGCAAAGGCACAGCGCCATAACAGGTTATCAGGGCTTACTTGGTGTAAAACGCGAGAGGTTGCGATTTGGTCAGCTCGGTTCTCAACAATGAAGTGAACAAACATGTAATATCTTTTATTGCAGTGAACTCATAAAACAGCTTTTTTTTCAGTTGGTAAGGCAGTCATAGATATTGCACTTGCCTGAAGACCTGCCGCTTTCTCTTGTCCACTTTGCTTTATGTAACATTTCTCCATGTTCTTTTCTCGGATAGCCGGTTGTTGTAGGTGAGAGTACGGCATGTCCACAAAACATATGTACAAAATTTGAATAGACGTCCTGGAAGGCGATTGTGAAACATATGAAGGGTTTCCCCATGTCTGTAACTGCGTGGATATTGAACTTCATATAGCACTTCAATAATGATTAGCGCGGAGTGCGGCACAGCGATGCGATATGCAGGTCGAAGGCACAATGCACCTGGCTCGCGCCTGTTTTTAAACCGAGTAATCACAACAGACGCTTTCATAAAACCAAATCTAATCGGTAGTGACTGCATCTTGACCAGTTGTTCTGGGGCAACAAGTTCAATATCGTCTACTGACCTATGCGGCGAGGATAGAAATGAGATCTGTTGTTGAGCGCACCGTATGTTCGTTGTCGAGAAAAAGAATCCAAAGACACTGCAATGTTCCCAGTGGGCTGGGTACAAGTGTGGCATGAGCGGCAGTGTGCATACGCCGATGCTCATCGCAGTGAGGCAGCGGTTAAAAAAAGCAAATAAACGCAGAAGCTCAGGATTTTATTTATTCTTACTGTTCTTTTTGCTCTTATTGCTCTCCGTCACATCCGCATTTACACTGCCTTGCAACGTCAAGATCTCCTACAAAATGATGCAAATGAACAGCATAAGCATTTCCTTCATTCAATATTCATCGGCGCTATTTGATCATTGGGGCAATATGGGAAATCCAGGATAACGAGTTTCAAAAGCGTGTTTTTCTCTTTCTATATCGGGAACCAAAATGTCGATTCCAACATCATAAAAGCTGAGCTCCCTTTCAAAGTTGAGGACCTTGCATTTATCAGCGTTATCTTGCGTCCTAAATTAAAAACTGCAAAACCCGATGAGTTCATTTTTGTTATATATACATGGCCATTTATATAACTCTATCCTGCAACTGATGTCCGCATTGCCGTGCAGCCCGCAAGCACCGAACTCGTCGATGTATATTTCACGCCTTCTAAAAGATAAATCGCTATCGAATTTGAAACACTCAATGTATTCACGTATTCTCCGGCATTGAAAGCGGAAACATACGTACTGATTAGGTTGTTCTTTCATGCCTCCACATTTGTGTCCAATCCCAAATGTCGACGCAGCATGCCTTTTCGATCACAACGTGAGCGAAAAAAAAGGGAGTTCATTATATAAAATTCAGCCTCGGTGAAAAGAAAAAAATTCGCTCCTGATTGCACTTCTCCCTTCTTGGCTGTCATCTGCTTGCGCCATCACGAATGCAAGTGGTGATAGCGGATGTGCAAAGACGCTGAACTTCCCGACCGTCAGCATCGCAAACAATGAATCCCGGCTTTAATCGTCGCCAGCCAGCGGCCACGGACAGCTGTTGGGGAAACCGGACATATATACGGGGTGTTTCACATAAGATGTTACACATTTTTTAAAATTGGGTTTTGGAGTGGGAAGAGCGCTTTTTTTTGCCATAGCATTGTCACCAGTGTAGTACATAAAAATACAGCTAAGACAGGCTAACTGGTAGGCCGCTTAACTAATACAGAATATTTTACTTTTTAACTATTACTGTTATTGTTATGAATTATTCAGAGGCGTGTAGTAATATCCATGTCAATTTTTTTTATAATTTATAAAAGGTGGTTACCCTCGGCGCTGTGGCCAATCAAATTGTGGCCACATCGCGCCAAAATACATGCTCTTTCGGGAAGCCTGCAGGCAAACCAATTCCTCCAGTGCTGGTAAGTTGTCGAAATAACAAAATTTGTTGGGTCAGAGCGCCGAGGGTAGCCGCGTTTTCGAAATTCTGAAAACTGGTATAGATATTTTTTACGGTGCGCTACTCTCCTCTCAGTAATTAGGGAGCCTAACAGTAATAGTTAGAAAGTTACCTATTCAATATTCATTTACCAACCTGCTAGTTAGCACGTCTTAGTTGCATTCTGAGTACTACACCGCTGACATTCCTATGCCAAAAAAAAGCTGTCGTCTAACTCAAAAGTCTATTTTTAAAAATTGTGTGCGAGAATGTGGGCCTTGCTAAGCAGGTTTCTCCAGCAGCGTAGACTTTAGCCCCATTTTGTGACTCTTGGTTTGACGCTAGAGCAATGCAAAAGTAACGTTGTCTGCAATCAAAACTTCTGGCAAAACATTGAGCCGATGAACAATTGGTCTGTGTGTGCCGCGATCGACTCAAGGGACGCAGCTTGTCGTTTCCATGAAAACAGTTGGCCAGTTTTTAGGGGGCATGACATCACCCGTGTGGTGTGGAACCAACACTGGGAAGCAATGACGCAATCGGAACTCCGTAGGGTTGTGTGGATGATGATTTCAATACCGTCAGGTGGCACTGGAGCCATTTTTTTCTCGGTGTAATAATATCGGCTTAAAAATCGCACTTAGAGCGAGAGTGTGCGCCCTGCTAAACTACTTTCCCTGGCAGAGTAGACTTCGCACACATTTTTACGAGCAAAGGCGCTTTTTTTCTCCGGTGAAAATTCAGCATGATGCAGCACACAGCACCTTTTCTGCCTCCATTCTTCGGAACAATCTCGCTGCTGGTCAAATTTCTGGGTAACTTGTGGGTAACTTCTGCGAGCTTCGACCCATGCGCCGCTAGAGTCCCTATGCTCACATATGTCACACTCGCCTTTGCCGGGAGATGACGTCTAGACCGAAAAACTGCCCAAACGGGCTATGGAAAGGATAAATAGCATCTGCCACCTCCCAGCTCCATTCATTCATTTTCGTATTAAGACTATTTTTGAGAAATATGAAATGGAACAAATTTAGGTATTAGATAAATTGTTGAGGTTTCTAGCCCCACGCTTACGCGACGCTCGAATGTGTAAGGAACGAAGTGTGGAGAGTTTTTTAAGGTAATAAAAATGTGAGCTATAGGAAGAGGCACTCCAGAAATCTCTAAAAGCGGAAATAAAAGCTGTGCTAAGATAGCGCCCAAAGCACTGGAGGCATAACGAATCACAGTGTTCGGATTTAAATTCTGCGGCCTGCTGCCGTTTTTAAACACTCAGCGATCTAAAGCACCCTTGAAAATCTACCTCCTTGCATGGAGAGACATTATTGTTCGCTTGGAAGTCAAGTATATAGTGAGTAAGCTTAGGACCCTCAAAATTTCGTACTCTTCCGCGCAGGGCGAGCGATGCACTTGGACTTGCCACCCCCGGACGCCTCTCCTGGGTGCTGACCTGGTGGAGTGGGCGACTGCAGGAATTTTCTAATTTGTCCTTTGAGAAATTTTCAGTCACAGATAATGTAACAAAACCTATTAAAAGTGAAGTGAGACCCGTTCTGTTTGGACCTTTCGTTACAACTGCTTGAACCTCACGCAAACAAATACTAGTGTGTTGGAACTTCCTAATAGGACATAAATAAATGTGAAGTGAGATGCATCTTGTTTGGGCTTTTCGTTACAACTGTTTGAACCGGCGGAAACAACGACGGAGTTGATGTTCGTATGATTCCACGCCTCCTCGATGTTTCTCGCGGAAGAATCTGAAAATCTTTTTTACTGTTACCTAATGAAGCCGTGGAATTTTCCCTGAAAGAAAAAAAATTCGTTCTCTCCACTCTCTTAATGTGGTATATCATGTGAATAAAATTTTTTAAATGTTTTTTGTCAATATACCGAAGATTTCTGAGGGTTAATTTTGTAAGAAACTTTTTTTTTCTCTGTGTGGATTGCTTGTTTTACACAGAGGCCTTTATCCTAATATAGACTGACAACTTTCTGAAAAAAGAGCTCAGAGTATGAATACAAGTGGGAGAGACTAACTTTCAGCAAGACTTTAGTCTGAGCTCGTTGAGGAATAGACATCTTGAAAGGAATACAATGGTAAAAAAAGAAAAAAGAAAACGAGGACCAGAACGCACGAAACACAAAAATGTTCAGCGTTTGCGGGCGCTACAGAAGGGCAATTCCAGAAAACAGGGTTTAGTTCAATAGACGTGAGGGGTATTAGTGCGGGAGCCACAGTCATCGACAGTGGCTCCGGCACACTGCTTCCACTCTGTATTGAATTGCTCGAAATAGGTGGGCTACCATGTGATTGCTTTTACATATGTTTCAATTTTCACAACTAGTCATTTCTTTTACTTTCCCGTTTCCTTGGGCGGAATGCATGACGGTGCAGACGCTGTCTAGGTTGGATTAATGGGGCTCGAATGATGTGCAAGGTCTTTGGCAATGCTGCTTGTAATTTCCCAGAGGTTTGAGCCTTGATCGGGACACCTAAATGCCGTTGCCTTGAATTCGACCGGATAAAAACAAAAAAAAATATGAGAGGATATTTGCATAGTTAATCGAATGGGAAGCAGATGCGCTAGAACTACCTACCGCTTCTGTACTAAGCAATGCGTGTCGTGTTGAGTTGAATGGCACATAGGCAGCTAAGGCCATCATGCGCCAAGCACAAGGTGTAGGACTTTGCAATGCATGGTTACACTTAGTTATCCAAGAGAAAAAAAGATGCCCTAGATTTTCGATATCACCATACGTCCCCAGGGCGAAACGTGATAATCCAAGAAGAAAAAAGTGCGAAGGAAGCTCCGTGCGTTCACTTCTGCTGCCCGCAAAGATTTAGAGGCGACCATGGCTTGAAGAGGGAGGGGTGGGGGTCGTTGAAGTTGAGTGAGCGCGTGCGAAACAAGTCCGCTCCACCTGGAGTCGCCAGCGGGAATCCCACGCATTGGCTGCAAGTGAGCGACAGCGCCGCCACCTCATTGGCTAAGCCGTGTGACGGGCCCCTCACCACCTGCTTATCTCCCGCGGTTCAAGGTCACGAAGGGGCTTTGGACAGGCCCTGGGGAAATGCACGATTGCGTGCTGAAGTTTTCAAATCAGAAGTTTTTCTCATTCTTTTAACGGATCGAGGCACTGAGAATTAACCTGGCGAGCGCTATGTGGCATGTACTCGTCGCTTCTTCTTATTCAGGCCCACTCAGTGCTAGGGGCTACGGTTTATTTTTCTTCGGAACCTTTACTGACGCCGCGGGTTCATATATTGAGAAGAAAACTTGTTCTCACTAAAGCTAATGCGCGAAGAGGTTGGAAACATGGGCAGAACATTTTAGGGGCTCTGATACACGCCTCCGCACTTTCCTTCCTGTGCACGCACCAAAAGGCTGCGTAGTGTGCCCGCTCTACTTCGGTTTTTGATTTACGTCATATAGAAATTCGTCTTACTCTGCCTCATACGTCGTAGAGAATTGAGTGCCACTCACGGGTGTTTGCATAATCCGTTTCTAGAATATCGGTATTCTGCAAGATTTTTGCTTAGTTGTTGCGAAGTGCGTGTAGAAGGCCATAGAATCGTGGGTTTTGACGCATTTTGATATTTAGTAAACTGTGTGCAAGAGACTTAAGGAAGAATAATCAATTTTTCGCTTCCAGAGAAACCATTATTTCGCACTGCGGTGCTGTTGGGCTCACATGCATACTACATTTCGTGAAGCCGTTTTACAAAGAAGGGTTCAGTCTTTCACGTCAGTGAGGAGGACTTCAGGCAACGCCGCTTCCATCGTAGCCAATGGTGCCAGGCATATTGCATCTCGTGCACTTTTCAAACCAAATGCTAGTTTCAAGCAACGGATCTGAGCTTGATAAAACGAGGCCACTGTTTCTTCTCATAGAACTCGATTATTTACTGCAGATATTGAAGCTTTGATGCACAGAACGGGCGCACCCTCCCATTCTTTATAATCATGCTCAATATTTTTGCAGCAGTGGCCAATTCAGAGGCCTTTATATTCTGCAAATTAAACGCAACAGCAAAGTGGATCACAGTGTACAGCTTGATTGTTTGATTGCCGACCCAAACACCTAACCCTACGGACACGAAGCGCAGCGGTCAGACCAAGGCCGCACTTCTGTGCCTTAGCAGCAACTACATAGCGCACTTTTTAAGCACTTCATTCTTCCTTTGGCCGCTTCTTATTTTGAACTTAAGCTGGAGAGAAGCCCCCACCTCGTGTAGTGTTTGCATAGAAATATATTGTATCCTGTTCTTTCAGTGCTCCTTAGGATGCTAATTATCTGCCCAGGAACTTACCAATTAAATGATTCACCCGAGAAGCACTGCAATTAACTCAGCCGTACAAATCTGCAGCCTTCGCAGGGTTTGTTAGGCGATTCCGGCTACGCCTATACACCGCGTTAAAGAAACGCTTCATTTCGTCAGAGCACGTGCGCACTGTATGGGTGAATGGAATAAGTGCACCTAGCAAAACCGTATTCAAAAATTTAAGTAATTGGAAGGTGCCACATCTGTATTTCACCTAAGATGTTCCGCAATTTAGAAAACTGTGCTTTTTGAGTGAGCAAAATACTTTTGTAGCGAAGCATGGTCAGTGGTGTAGGGCATCAGACTGCACGTAAGATGTGCCATTTAGTAGGATGTGTACCTTGTATTGAAGAGCTTACGTATTTAAAGTAAGCCACCTTGTTCACTGATTGGCGTGTAACCCAGAGAAAGTAATATCCAGATCAATTTTTAGAATTCTGGACACGTATTGACCCTTGGCGCTGTCGCCCAACAAAGTTTGCCTTTTTGACTAGTTACCTCCACCGCTGGGTTGCTTCGCCTGGAAGCTTTTAAAAAGCGCATGTATTTTGGTGCAGTGCAGGAAGACTTTGCATGTCTAGCATACCCGGACGAGAATATTGAAAATCGAAAAATTTTAAGCTTCTGTTATAGAATTATTGAATATAGTGGTCCATTCTTTTCATATGTAGCAAAATATTTCTTTTAATGCGCGTCCATCAATTGCATCGAACAATTAAGACTGCGCTAGAAAACCAAGAGAAAATGCTCTCCACGATAGCAAAATTTTAATAGAGAAAAAAAAATAACTGCCTTCGGCTGATCGCCAGACTAATTAATGTTACAGAGAAAACTTGGATTATATGAGAAAGTTGCGTTCACCGACGGTTTTAAGCTGAAAAATGCTTTCTCTGGAATTGTTTCTTAGGGTTTGGTTTGGTTTATGGGGTTTAACGTCCCAAACTGACTCCGGGTGTTGCGAAGGGCACTATAGTGTAGAGAAGGAGTCCGGAAATTTCGACCACCTCCACCTTTAATTGGCAGTGCCATCCCACAGTACACGGGCCTCTTGAATTTCACCTTCATCAAAATTCGACCGCAGCGGCCAGGATCAAACCCGCGTCTTTCTGGTCAGTTTAGGATGGTTGGTCCTCAACGCGGAGGGTAACTGCATTTTCCAATTTCCGTGACGTGATATAGATATTACTTATGGTGGACGGCATGCCTGTGAGCAAATAAAGAGACTAAGAATAATAGTTAACAAGATGACCATACAGCACTAGTTAACCAGCCTACAAGTTTGCAGGTCTTAGCTGTACTGAGATGCGCTACACCACTGACGATGCTATGCCAAACAAAGTATGCTCTTAACTTAATTTTAGAAGCCGCGCAACATATGATGTAAAACACTAGCCATACATCAGTTGAGTGTTTGAGCTCCTTTTCACCGGCCCTAATTTTCTGTAGGCGCTGAGGATTTCTGGCATCTTCAAGCAATCGACTGCTTGGTAAAGAAAGTTACTGCATGAAGATGAAGTGCTAAGGTAGGTCTAGGGGGCTGACATATGAAATTTTGCTTAACAGTTACGCTTTATACTAACGTATTGTGTCGTAAAAAATATGTTATCCCCCCTTCAAGGCCCCTACGAATCAAGCCTACGCTGACAGGGAGGGTTGTGGATTATTCCCGCCTCTAATTGTTTTCTTCATTTATCGGCGTTCTTTTCAAGCGTTTAATCACTTTTTGTCCTCGTTCTACGTTCTCGTCGTCTACGTGAGAGCGGTTGTTTTTTGTTATACCAGCCGCAGGTCCAGTCACACGATTTTGAATCTGCTGCTTGACGGTGTGGTTCGACACGAAGAGTGCACAACACACGAAGAAGGGTGTTACAGTCGCTTTGGTACTGCGGCATGCCGATCCCACTGAGTGTCTATGCTAGACAGAAAGGTGTCTTATAACGTCTGTGTGAGGAGTGCACGATGTAAAATTCTAATGATCGCTTCATCATTCTCAACCTGACAGTCTCCAGTGGTGTTATATAGCTTGGGCAGAAAACTGGTGCCATTGGAAGTACAGCCTATCTTCTCCGTTTTGGAGCCATCTTCGGGATACGTCACGTGTATGCATCGCGCGTATGCGTGACGTGTCCGAGTGGCGCTGGTCGTGTCCTGTGTTCTACTTTTGCCCTCGTTAGTCGCGCCGTTTTCATTAAAACTTCAAGCGTGAACCAACTATCACAAGCAAGAATTTTGCATAAGCGGACAACCAATAGCTTTATCATTCCTTTTTTACTCAGGTATGCTTCAATTCCAAATACACGCCTTTTCAATAACAATAATATTTCCTGCAACAAAACAGCCCAAACCACCGCTTACACCCTCAAGGCCTGTGCAGGAAACATAGCAAACATCCAGGTGACAAACCGACTGGGACATGCGTAGAAAAAAAAGAATGTCTGTAAAACCAAAAACACAATTTCGGTTATGGTTACAGCTACTACAAAATCGGATCTGTGGCGGCCGCTTTTTGTTATTTCCGACGCCTAACGGCGGCTGCCACAGCTTGTGCACAATGGCCGTGCCTATGAGAAGAAATGTAGTGACTTGGGGCAGCACATTATATCTGCAGTAATCCACTATGATGGTCGAAGTGGTCTGTCTACTGACCAGCTGAGACCAACATAAGGAAAAAAAATTTCTGTGGCCTTATAATCATTCTTTCCTCCTCGTAAAAAATCTTCTTACGACTCCAGATCCCTTGCGAGACAAGGAACAAAAGCGAAGAGAAAATACAAGACAAGTGAAGACTACGAACGCCAGTTTCGGGTTGTCAGGTCTAGGGGTATCATTTTTTTTTTGCCCTCGTCTCGTGTGTCACGCTAAATTGCAAGACATTAACGCACCAGCAGGGCCAGCTATTTGCCATATTGTTCGAGATTTATATTTTGAGGTGTAGTTATTGTTTTCTTACAAAATTTTTTCTGCGATCAAGTTTGCGAGCAGAGTGTTCTGACATAAAGGGACAGCAGTGGAAACTTTTACAAAAAGGCTTTAATTGTTGAAAATCGCCACAGAAATTCACACTCTCACACCCACAATACTGACGGAATAAGAAGCTGCTGAAACAGCTCGCTAGAGAAGTTGTATGGGCAGATAATAAGCTAGTTACCTGTGGTGCATTAAGGAAGTAAATATAATAGCAACATATTGCGTTTGAATAAAGCGGCACTGTTTACCAAAATTTTATATTCCTGCGCACTAATCCTGCCTTGTAAAATCAACTTAATTCATTAGCTTTCTTTACCCAGCAGCCGAACGCTTGAAGAGCCCAGAAATCCATGGGGACTGCAGAAACTTAAAGCCCATGAAAAGGAGCGTTGTTAGAGTTACAGCGGTAAGGGCTCTGCATCACAGAAAAGCCGGCGTCGTTGTTGGCTGTGAGTAAAAAATGCGCGAAAATTCCCAGGAGGAGCAACCTTGGTGGCAGCTGGGTCACCTAGGTCATGTGACCTTGTGACGTCATCACAACTTGCCCACCAGATTGTGGTCAAACAGCCGACCGTGGCAGATGGCAGTTCAGTTAATGATTGGTCACGAGAGGTTGCTCGGGAAGAGCGAACAGGGTCTAAAAAGAACCCCCAGTGGCAGCACCTGCCATCGCAGGGCAGTGGCGCGTCGCTTAAACGTTGCACCACGGCGCCAGGAGTGGACTAGGACTTCCAGCGATCTATGAATCTAAAGCAGAGAGTAACCAATTCTGCATATATAGTTACTAACCCGTTTACGCTATATTGTCGCACCATAAAGCGAAGCGAGCTATCCCCTCCACTCTTTTCATAATATTCGTCATTAGCTCTGCACAACGAAATGGAAATTGGCCATGAGGAAAGCTGGAAGCCTCAGCCACGCCACAAGAAAGAGCGATGAAGACGGAGGTAAAAGTAGGAACGCAGAAAAAGGCGCCGCAGCAGAGGGCTCCGGGTTAATTTCAGCCGCCCGTGGCCCTTTAGCACGGATTGACTGCGCAGCGCACAAGGACGCCCTTTGAATTTCGCCTACTTCGAAAAGCGGCCACCTCGGCAGGGATTTGATACTGCATCCGGAGCTCAGGACACAAACTCGGCAACCACAGAGTCGCCGCGGCCTACGCCAACTACATACAGTTCGGCTGCAAGACAACCGACTGATGCCGTGTTCCTCAAGCACTGAAAGCAGCCAGAGAGGCAGTGCGCGCTGGGCGGTTCGATAAGTAGATGCAGATGAAAGCTGCGGCCCATCCAGCAATGAAAAGTCCTACCCAATACCCGAGCACCGCTACCGTCTATGTGGAGTCCTAGAACCTGCAACTCATGCTGCATCTCATGCTTACAAAAGGGAGGCAGTTTTACAGTCCCCCCACGGGCACGATTCTTGGACATTAATTAGTTTCAATTGTGAGGAAACTGTGGAATATTGTAACCTACTGTAATGAAAATCTAAAAGATAATGGTCCATTCTTGCGATGCGTAGCAAAATCTTTCGCTTAAAGTTTCTCCTTCGCTTGCATGAAGCCGTTAGGACTGCCTTTGAATTGCAATAGGGAAAGTTTTTGACGTTAGCAAAAACGCTAACAGGAAAAAATGCAAGCATTCCACCAGGCGGCCTGCGGATATAATGATTGTTATAATGGAATCGCACGATATATGAAAAAGTTATGTTCATAAGCCAATTAGCGTTGAAACATACGCTTGTGCAGATTTTCCGGGTATATTCCTGACAGTAAAAGCTTATCACAACCATCACCTACGTCTACTCACGGGAGCGAGTGAGACAAAATTTATTTCTGTTCCCGGGTGATGAGATGTTAAGGTATGAAGAAATATTGATTTCCGCCAGTAATTTCTCAGCAGCTATGAGCAAGAACCAAGCTGGCTCACACAGAGCTCCCCCTTCAGCGCCAGCTGATTTTTGAGGCCTAGAGGGCCGTATTCGCATGTTATGTCTAAGGTGGTGCTATCTGGGCAACATTATTATTGCGAAAGCAATACTGCTAGCACTTTTCTGCCGTCGGTGGAGGTCGTTCCTTCGCTCCGGCGCAGGTGCGGCGCACGACCACTTGACAGCGTGACGTCACGACCAGAGAAGACCAGGGGCCCCAACTCGTCTCATCTATGGAGGCTCATTAATTTAATTTAATTATTAAATTTAATTAATAGAATAAATTAGTTAGTTAAATTAGTAAATCAATTTATAATAAATAAATTAACTAAAGACTGACTTAATTAAATAATTCATTACTTAATTAAATTTCACTTAATTCCGAAGAAGAATGTATGAGTAGTGCGGAGCGATATAATTACAAGAGAAGAAAACGCCGGAACAGAGAGAAGAGCGGCTTGCTAAAAGAAGACTGCAGTAAGAAGAAAGAGCAGAGCATTGTGGTGATTCGAGACGGTGACATCGTGGCTGAGCGACGTGAAGAACAAGAGATAAGAGTTGGCAAGTTCGAGTCTGCTACGAGTGATTTCGAGAAACGAAACTACCAGCAGAACCAAGCGCAACCAGGGAGCTATTGCTTTCGCAATCACTCAGGCTTAACCAGAGCTAAGCCACAGCTCCTTTTTTTTTCTTTTTCTCTGCCCACACTTATAAATGTCTCTACGCAGCTCAAACTACGGCCCCTGCCTATCCCTCTGAGCATGGTTGCTCCCGCACGAGCCACTAAAACTACAAGGCCGAAGACAAAGACGAATAGCGCGATGTTTTCCTTCCATTCCACAAAATTGGAAAACACCAAAAATTATTTTACTGCTGAAAGAGGAGGGGAAGTGTTTTGATCTTGACAATATTCGGCCGATTGCTCTCACATCAAATTTGGTTAAGCTTGTAGAGCGGGTAGTTTTCAGCCGCCTCACGAGTCATATTCTGAGTCTTCAAGGTTTTAGCGAGGCTCAGATTGGCTTCCGCCGGGGGTGTTCGATTTGGACCGCGCACATAGACTTGGAGAGCCGTATTAAGGTTGCTATGAGGCAAAATGAGGCATCAGCTCTGGTTACTTTAGATATTGCAAAGGCTTACGACAGCGTTGAACACAGCATTTTGCTTCATAAACTGGCTAATGTACAACCTCCTTTGTACCTCTTTGCGTGGATAGGAGAGTTCTTAAAGAGTAGAGCGTTCTTTTGTTCTAAGGGTACGTTAACATCTACAACATACGCCCAGTCTAGAGGTGTCCCACAAGGCTCCGTTCTTTCACCGTTTTTGTTTAACATACTAATGCGTGATATCCCTATTCACCCAGCCGTCAAAGTTTATGTGTATGCGGATGATATTGCTTTTTTCTCTTCTGCCAAAGACATTCATATCCTGTACCAATTACTGCAAGAGTATTTAAATGCTCTGGAAGTTTGGCTAGACAGCATAAAGTTAACTTTAAATGTCAACAAATGTGCCGTCCTTGTTTTCCCACACGCAACCCCTCTTTACATCTCTCTGTCGTATCACTCTATCCTCATCTCGCAAGTTCATTCAACAAAATACTTGGGTATAATATATGACCCGCATTTAGACTGGCGGCCACACATTACAAGCATTGCGCTTAAGGGTGAGCGTGCCCTCGGCCGGTTGGTGAGGATCAGCAACAAAAAATTCGGTATGCGAAGAGACACTCTACAACTTCTTTATAAGACCTATGTACGGCCAATCCTTGAATTCGGCTCCGTTCTCTTTTCTGGGTGCCCAAAGTACAAGCGTGAACCCCTGTTTGTTATGGAGCGAGGCGCTCTGCGCCTTTGCTTAGGTCTGCCTAAATCAGTAGCTAATGCTGTGTTGTACTTGGAGGCGCGGATACCTGATCTCAATTCCCGGTTTGAGCTTATCACTGTGCGGACATTTCTATGGTCTTTGGAGCCTGTTCCTGGATTGGCTAACCCTATATTTACAACGAACCCAACTCTCTTCTTTGGTACTCCCTGCCCTCGGTATAAGCTCCCTCAGGTGGCGTTCACTAACTCCCTGCTGTCAAATATTTCTGTATCAATGAGATCTTTAGAACTAGTCAACCACAGGCGGGCTGACACGACAGTCTTCTTTGACAACACCCTCCCAAGGAATGCTAAGAACCTGCCCGCCAATATGTTAAATGGGCTTATAGAGGAGTACCTAGACAATTTTCCTAACCATATTGCCGTCTATAAAGATGCCTCCCAGAAAAATGAAAAGGCCGCTATTGGTATTTACTCAAGGGCTCTTTATTGGAGCTACTCATTTCGGGCCCCTGACTATACCCCTATTTTTGTAGCTGAGTTTCTGGCCATTGAGTTGGCCTTAATAAGGATTCCCTGCAGTATCACTCGGGTTATTATACTCTCAGACAACCTTTCTGTTTTGGCAGCGCTCGAAACCTCGAGTGATACTCCTATGAGCCGTTCCCTTCAATTTTTATTCCTCCACATGTTACAGAAGTACGCTTTCACTGGGTCCCTGGGCCCTGTGGCATTGTTTCTAATGAGAGGGCTGATTTTTTAGCAAAGTCTGCCCTTGATGGTCCTATTGTCCCTTTCGTCCCAAATACTGTTTACTTGACTCGAGCACGCTTTCAGCGATTCCAGCGTTTCCACACCTTGAGCCATGAGACTCTCCTCGCTGCAGCGGATTTTCAACACCTCGCATTTCCTTGGAGTGCGCGGATGTGCAGTTGGAGGCAATGTGAGGTGTCCATTTTGCGCTGCAGGATACCGCGGCTAAATCTTTATTCATGCCGATCGGGGCTTTCGATATCCAACCTTTATGATTCTTGTGGCGAAATTGAGTCTATAGAACATTTTTCCCTCTCCTGCCGGCGGCTCGATGCTCTCCGTAGAATTTACTTGGAGATCCCCCTCACTCGGCTTGGGCTTCCTCTATCTATTCCGATTCTCTTATCCTTCGGGGCAAGCGCCAAGGGATATGCCTTGAAACCAGTGTTCGATTCTATTCACGATTATATAATTTCATCTGGTAGATTCCTCTGCTAGAATGTGAATTCACAACTTTTCTTTCTCCGCATTTTTTGTTTTGTACAAATTCGAGCTCTGCGTCCCAAAACTTTAAATTTACTCCATTCCACGTACATGAGTGCGTTTGTATCCGCTATGCACCCTGGTCAATCCCCGCCGTGGGTATGTGCCATTCAGCCCAAGGACATCATCATCATCATCATTTCCACCTCCATAAACGCTCCTGTTTCCAGCAGTTGACCGGCTGTGTCTTCGGCACTTCCCCGTAGTGGGTATATGCCATCTTTGTTTGATGCCAACCAACCAACCATTCCAACTAGTTTTTGCCAAACTACGCTCCATTTCATGCAGTTTCTCTGATCTGGCCAGCTGGCGCAATACGGGGCACGCCTACCTGCTCGCGCCATGGCGCGATCACGCCGGTCGCTGCGCAGCGAGCGAAGGGTGCGCCCACGCGTTTTGCATAGCGCGCTTTGCCTATCGTTGAGTTTCGCACGGTTGCGCATTTACTTTTGCGGGTACTCGAAATTTTTATGGCCCCCAAAAATACAACACTTCTTTCGAGTGATATTTGTTGCCGGTTTGGTAAAATGTGGTCAACTTTAAAAAAATGGGCAAACGGGTTGAAAACGAGCGCCCTCGCGTTATTAGTACGGGCGCGTAATTTTCAATACTGCCGGGAAAAGAAAAAGGCGAAGCGTGAAAAGCTCAAGGACTAGAGACTTGTGCATCGAACACTCCGTCACCTGCTCTTGTGAAAACGCGCATTGCACAAGTGCAGTGACGACAGGGGAGTGCGCTTTTCAAAGCGACCAGGAAAGAAGTTACGAGGAACTTTAGCGGCTAAAGTGGTGAAAGGCGAAAGCCTTAGTGCTGCATTCTGCTACTCGAGTGTTCACCTCACATTGTGTTGGTGCATTAATTAACTACCAATTAATGACGGTTAATCTTTGCCTCTAGGAGAGGAACGCGACAGCGTGTTGTAGCGCTGCCAGGGAGCCCACGGAACCCCACGACCCGTTCGGCGCGATGCGTTGCCCTTTGAACGCAACGCTTTTTGAGGAAAGGAAATGGCGGTGTAAAACTCTGTCTTCTCGGTGGGCACCTGAACCGCACCGTTCAGGAAGGGAGGAAGTGGAGTGAAAGAAGAAAAAGAAAGGGGGGCCGTAATGGAGAAAATGAAAATCGTATTTGAGGAAAGGAAATTACACAGTAACTGTCTCACATACCTCGGTGGACACGAGTCGAAAATTGTATTTGAGGAAAGGAAAAGGCGCAGTAACTGACTCACATATTTCGGTGGACACCCGTCAAATTTCGCGTGCGGTGACGTCACGGTCATTTCGACCAATCTGAAACGCGGACAAATTTGCTAACACGTCTTGGTCACGACAGTATTTCATTTTCATTTATTTCATTTATTGATCCCTTAAAGGCCCGAAGGCATTACATAAGGGGGGGGGGGGGGCATATTGGTTTCCAACGGCGATGATGGGAACATGCATAACAATAAAAAGAACAAACATACAAACAAACATAAAAGGGATTGCAGTCATATCAGGGTTTCCCAGCAGGTGATACATCATTTAATAAGATATGTCAAGCAATACTCGCTACAAAGAGCGGAGAAGTGATCAAGATTTATGTGAGGTGAATTTTTATTTTCTCGCGGAATGTTTTGTGATCAGTGCATGCAGCGATGTCGTTAGGCAGTGAATTCCATAGTGCTATTGCGTTGGGGAAAAATGAGTTGTTGTAAGCTGACGTGTGGCCACTGATGCGTGCTATCGGGTTACCGGGACTAAGCCGGGAGGACGTTCGTAGTGGGGCGGTTAATAGAGCGCGCCGTGATCTTGTGTAATGATAACATGTATGAAGTAAGCATAGGCGAGAAACGACGCGGCGTGATTCCAGTGTTGAGAGACGGAGGGACTGCTTGAGGGCGGTGACACTGGCTTCTCTTGAGTAACATGAAGTGATGAACCGAGCTGCACGATTTTGGATTGATTCCAATTCGATGGTGAGATACGATTGCCATGGGTGCCAGATGGATGATGCATACTCTAATTTTGGCCGCACAAATGTTTCATACGCGAGTTGTTTTATGTTAGGGGATGCAGATTTCAGATTCCTTCTCAGGTAGCCAACTGTGCGTGAAGTGTCGGAGCAAATGGTTCTAATGTGGGTGACCAAGAAAGTGTTGATGTGAGATGTACACCTAGATATTTGTAAGATTTTGCAACGGTTATAGGGGCTGATGAAATGCTGTAAGTGTGATTCGTCAAGGTGTGTTTGTGAGTGAAGGACAACGATTTGCACTTAGTAAGATTTAAAGGCATCTGCCACTTTTCACACCATGATGCAATAACGTCAAGGTCCTGTTGCAAAGTGAGGTTATCGGTTGGGCTACTTATTGCATTATAGATGACACAATCGTCCGCAAAGAGTCGCAATTTGCATTGAATATTAGAGGGCAGGTCGTTGATGTATATTAAGAAGAGTAATGGTGATAACCCGGCCCCTTGAGGGACACCAGATGTTACATCTGTTAAGGGTGACTGGATGTTATTGGCGGATGTGAACTGCGAGCGTCCTTTTAGAAAATGTTCGAGCCAGCATATCAGATTAGCAGGAATTCCCAGGAACGAAAGTTTCGCAAGCAGATGGTTGTGAGGTACGCGATCAAATGCCTTCGAGAAGTCTAAGAAGATTGCATCGATTTGGAGGTTATCGTCTATGACCTTAAGGATGTCTTGGGTGAACTCTGCCAGCTGGGTTTCGCATGAAAATGATTTCCTGAAGCCATGTTGATGAGGATAAAAGAAATTAATTGAATCAAGGTGAGACATTAAGCTTGATGATATAATGTGCTCTAGAAGTTTAGAAGATATGCTAGTAAGGGATATTGGACGATAGTTAGCTGGGCATGCGCGATCACCTGTTTTGAAAATGGGAACAATTTGTGCTATCTTCCAATCGTCAGGAATGATTCCGGTGTCTAAAGACTGGGTAAATATTAGGTGTAGTATCTGGCTTGATAATGATAGAGTGTTTTTAAGTAGTTTACTGTTTATTTGGTCACATCCTGCAGATGATGAGAGCTTGAGTGAACTGATTAATTTGGAGATTCCTTCGGGGCTAATTTGAATTTCCGGCATTTCTTTTTGACTATTGGTTTGCAAAACTGTGGGTGTAGAATTGCTGACAGGCGAAAACACAGATGAGAAGTAGTCATTTAAAAGTTTTGCGCATTGATTAGTATCAGCTGGTTCGCCATCAGGTCCTACAAGATCGAATCGATTAGATTTATGTTTAGGGGAGAGGATACGCCAGAATTTGGTGGGATTTGTTCTGAGAATGGATAGCAAGTCAACAGAGAAAAATTTATCTTTCGCAGCACTCAATTCATTTAAATATTTACTCGCGCAGGCGTGGTATCTTTCCCATGCTTCTTGTTTTTGGCTTAGTTTAGCGGAACGATAAAGCCGTTTTTTCCTACTAAGAAGGTGCTTCAAGTTTTTGTTAAACCAAATATTGTTGGAATCCAATTTGACGACAATGGTTGGGATGTACTTATTTTTTAGTCGCAGCATTGTTGACTTGTAACTTTCCCAGTTTTCGTGAACTGTGTTGGTTAGATAAGAAGCTAGGAAGTCGGTGAAAAAGAATGAAAGTTCCTTATTTATGGAATCGAAGTTACCTCGCTTATAGTCGGTGATTAATTTTTTCGTAGGTGATCGCCTGTTGGAATGTAATGACGTGCAAATGTGCAGAAACATGTGATCGCTGAGGCCGGGAAGCAGAGTTACACTGTGAATGTTGTCTGGGCAAGATGTCAGTAACAGGTCAAGAGTGTGAGTACCTCTTGTGGGGTGTGTGATGGCTTGATGCAGGTTGAAGTCCAGTGTTAAGTCAAGAAATTGTTTCGATTCTTTGGAAGGTGAATGACTAGATACAGAGAGGGAAGCCCAGTTTATATGTGGATAGTTAAAATCACCGAACAGAAAGATGTTCGAATTCAAATATGTGTTTTTAATCGCTGTTAATGCGTCATGAAGGGAGTCACAGAAGGATGAATCGCTGTCTGGTGGCCTGTAGCAAATGCCCAATATTTCTTTCAATCCGAAGTTGTGCACGCATACCCAGGTTAGTTCTAGTTTGGTGTCGTGACAGATGAGTGATGATGATAGGGTGTTTCGGATGGCGATAAGCACTCCTCCGCCCCTCCGTCCGCGCCGATCACGACGATAAAGAACCTAGTTCCCGTTTGAAGGGAGAATTTCAGTATCTTTCACGCCTTCGTGTAGCCACGTTTCTGTTAGTAGGACAATGTCAGCACCAGTGTCGTCGATAAGGCTGTGCAGTTTATCTCGTTTTGGTAAAATGCTCCGTATGTTAGTGAAGACGATATTGAGATGCTTGGAACGTGAAGGGTGGGGGCGATTTAGTGGCGTAGCATGTTTTGCGGGGTGTCAATCGGTGCTTTGTGATGGTTTGTTGGAGAGCTGCTCGGATTGAGCACGACCAGCTGGCTGTTTTGCAGACTCAATTACGCTATCAGACACAGGGTCGTACACATAGCATTTATGCCCTACATGAAGCTTGTCAACGTTTAGCTTGAATGCGCATTTTTTAGGCCGAATAAACTGTATCAATTTAGAGCGAGCGAGACGTGTGGCAAAAACAAAATCTTCTCTGATGGCGTAACTTGTATCTTTCAGTTTGGGACCGCAGGCTAGGATGGTGTCTTTGGTTTTAAAGTGTGCTAATTTAACAATGATAGGACGTTTTTTTTTCATCATTAAATTTACCTAAACGGTGGGCACGCTCGATGCTGGTGGGGTCTATCTCGATGTCAAGTTCATTCGAACAGAATGACAAGACTTTTGTTTCAGATTCTGCCCAAGATTCATTTTCAGTGTCTTCAAGGCCTAGGAAGAGCAAATTGTTTCGTCGCATTCGATTACTGGTATCAATACTTGCGGCCTTTAAGACTGCTATTTCATGTTTAAGTTCCCCTGTTTCGTTCAGGCTGGTGTGTGTGCTCAAGTTCTGTTGGGATGTTTCCAGCGCAAGCACGCGGTTTGTTAGTGAGGATATTAACTTTTCATGGGTTATTTGGGTAGTACGTAGCTGTTTGAGTATGAGCCATTAAAGGCTTTCGCCTTAAAAATAAACTCGGAGGACTTTCTAAAAGATTGAAAACCAGGAGCTGGTGTGTCGAAAATGGTCTTCTACGCTTCTGAAGACTTGAAAATTGAACCCGCGCATTTATTCTCAGTGTTCCCACGCTATGTGAGTGACTGGTTCGGCGCCCGTGCGCTAACGGTCAGGTGCCAAACATTTGTCGAACAAAACGCACAGTTGACTGTGGAATGGGAACTATAGGTTTTAGAGGACACGGAATAACGTCGGGGAATGGAGGAACGCTTGTAAATCATTGGCAGTTCTCATCTGATATGTGCTGCATCAACGTTCCGCTTGGCAGGTTCGTAAAATGATATTGTTCTTCTTTTTGCAGGTTTTGTAAGGTTCATCAGAGTGACATCTGCTCGTAGTTTGCATTTTTCAGCGGACGGTGCCCGTAGGGAGCGACCATCACTGGTACGCTCTTTGTTGCCCTCAGCAATGGACGCACAGGAAACGCGGGCCCAGCTTAGTGATGTGCAAAATGGGGACGGCTTTTGTATCGATTGGTTAATATGTCTATTGGAAACCTGCGCTCAAGTGGAAGTGGAAGAAAGTGGAAGAAAGAAGAAAGCCATACAGCCTTCCGCATTTTCTTCCTCCGCAAGCTATGCGTGGACATTTAGACACGCCGCATTGGAGGCCTCCGAGATAATTTAAACTGTGTAGATTATTGGGCGTGCCCTGGCATCGCATAAACCATGCATATTTTTGCATTTCGCCCGCATCGAAAAGGAGTGCAGGTAGGGCCGCAGTTCGGTGTCATCACCTCTGGCTCAGCAACCAAACGCCATATGTACTTAGCCACCAATATCGCGTGTTACGTAAATCAGAGAAAATCGAAAAAAAATTCTCTCGTCCTAACCGCAAGTTTGTTCGGGCTCAAATTTCGCACAGAGGTTGCATTTGGTGGTCAGTTTTGTTTTATACTTCATTTACGTGGGGTACTTGCCTGATTCGGTAAGAATTATTTGGAAATTCCCGTCGTCTGCGGCGACGGAGAACCAAAACCGAAATGCTTCGCAGCAGTGGAACCCGTGGCGCCATCTCGCACCCACCGGAGAAACCCAGCTGTGCTAAGTTGGTGACCAAATTATCTTTGCTTGGTGCTCTCTGCTGCGAAGCAGCGCAAGACATCACCGAAAAATACGATCGTACAGCGATCAAGAGTAGGCCATGCCCATGACTTGGCTACGCGAGTCCAACTCTACCCCACCGCCACCCACCCCGGTAGAGGGCTCGTTTCTTCGGTGGTTCCGAGATGGCGCCACGGGTTCGAAAGCTGCGAAACATTTTGGTTTTGGTTCGCCGTCGAAGCAGACGATGGGGATTTCCAAATAATTCTGACCGAATCAGGCAAGTACCCTATCTAAATGCAGTATGAAACAAAACTGACCACCAAATCCAACCTCTGTGCGAAATTTGAACTAGAATCAACGTGCGGTTAGGCCGATAGAATTTTTTTCCGATTTTCTCTGATTTACGCAACAGTCGGTAAATGGTGGAGAATACTAAAATGGCTTAGGGCTTCTGGGAGTTTAACATCCAAAAGTGTCTCAGGCTATGTGTATGGGGACGCTCTAGTTAAAGGCTTCGGAAATTTCGACCACCTGGGGTTCTTTAGCGTGCACTGACATTGCACAGTATACGCGTCTCTAGAATTTCGTCTCCATCATAATTCGTCCGCTCCGGCCTGGTTCGAACCCACGTCTTTCGGGTCAGCAGCCCAGTGCCATTACCACTGACATGACCACTGTGCGACAGGGTAGCACAAGAAAATGATACTGGTTTTGGTGACAGTTTGGTGACCGACTGGCATGGTTAGCATGTTTACTGAGAATTAAAAAAATATATCGAAATCCTGCAATAGACCGCTGTGCTGCGAACACGCTTTAACTGCTAAGCTCCTCGAAAAAAGTCCCCTAACCAAAGCGCTTTAAAGTGGGGTATCCTTTCGTACTATCGAGGAATGCTTGTCCGAGTAGTGCGTGCAAGGAGACTCCGTCGATTTGCATGGCTGTGGCACGCCGCAGCCTTTTTCGGAAACAATACAGCAATGACTGGACCAAGTGGCGCAGGTGGTTGCCGGGTTTTTATGCACAGAAAAGTGCATTTGAAAGCCGTATAATTTTGCTTTCCTGTAATGAACGAATCAAACGGTATGAATTATAAGATGAAATTTCTGTCTTGAAACTGAAAGGAAAGCTGAACTTGTTTTTATTACCCAGTGAGTTTAAAAGCCGCCAGCAGAACGCTTTACGTCGTCAGTCTGCTCCGTAGCTAAGAATGAAATCTTTTATGTCGCATACCCTAGTTATTACTGCCGGCAGCAGCTAGCCGTGGTGACTTAGTGGCTATAGCATTCGATTACTGAGTCCAAGGACGCCGGAATAAATCCTGGCCATGACAGCAGCATTTTGATGGAGGTGAAATGCAGCAGGAGGAAAAAATCTCTGCCTCTCCCGTAACCAAGAGTAGAGTAAGGATGAAATGTTTACGGGTATAACACATGGTACTAGTCAAAATCATGAAATGGGTCTAGTGTTCAACACACCACACCGCACTCTTCTTGTTGCGTCGAAGCGATCGCCTGAAATAGAGCGGGCTTAGATAAGCAGCCGCGAACCGTGGCGGCCTTGTAGCTTTTGGGAGCGGCCGCATAATCATGGCGTTGCCGGCAGGGGCGAGCAGTCTTCTGCTGTGGCGTATCCATGGAGGAAAGAAGGAAAAGAGGAGAGGCTGTACGTCACATTTTTTGAAGCCGGAAGCGAGGGCTCCGCCATGACACTTGGCCGTTTTCTCAGCCAATGGCATGCCAGCGCCGCGAAGATCAACGCGAGCGGCGCGAGCAGACGATTTCGCGCCGCGCCAGGCTGTCGGCAGCTGTCAGACACGGCGGAAAGTGAGACTTCTGCTCCCATTGACAACAAAGACGCTGCGATGCCCAGCTGCTGCGTTCCTGGGTGTCGGTCGCGCACGCCAGGACAAGAACCGGGCGTCACTTTCCACACGTAAGTATACTGCATTTTGTTTTCGTATTTAATTGACTGCGTAATGAGTAAAATGCATGCTCGCAGAACATAACGCACGACACGGCGTGAACGTGGTATTCGTACCGCCCCGGCCTTATTGGTGGCTCTTTGTCCGAGTGCAGTGAATAATTGTTTTCAAACAGGTTTCCGAAAGATCCAGAGTGAAGGAGGCAGTGGACTGAGGCCGTTAGACCAGGCAAAAGCGACTGGGAACCAGCAAAATGGACCTCCGTATGTTCAAAACATTTTCTGCCCGAGCACTTCGATCGGATGTCGCCGCTCGTAGTTCGTATACGTGCGGATGCCGTCCCCCTTCAGGTGAGGAACCACCTCAATACATTCTCAAGAGATTGGACAGAAATGTTCTTATTGAGAAGGTGTATAGCTTGACTGCATGTATGCTTTCAATATGACGTTGTAGGTGTTCATGCAAGAAATAGAATGATTTGCGAATAAATGGCTTTAGCTAGACGTTATGATCGAGTAGCGCGGCTACAGTATTTCCGCAGTGATTAAAAGGAATTGTGTCATTACTGCTAAACTGGCTGCGGTTTATATATGGCTCTGATGAAATTCTGCTTACTGTACATGATTTTTTATTTATTAGCTTACGCACTCCCTCATTAGAAGAAAATAAAAAGAGATACTTGTCATCTTTAGCATCAAGCACATTCTTTGGGGCATCATTTCCATTTGATATTATTACTTGTAGTGCGCAAATGTTTGCGCCTAGCAGTAATCTGTATGGCGGTGCATTTTTTTGTTGTTATCTCGGCCATAGCGCCTGGGAAGTGTCACTGTTTTATAACTAAGAGAGCACTGTGATTCCTTAAAACTATAGTTCGTTTACAAAGGAGATCATAAAGAAGTTCCATAAGGCATATAGAGCACCGCGTAATTTGCGCGCGTAATTTGCGCACGTTTTTTCTTTAATTAGGGCTCCAAAAAGAGGGTGCGCAATTTACGCGCAAGCGAGTCATCCGAACACGTCCTAAAAAAAAAAGGTTGGCACCCCTCGCTGGCAAACAAAAAGGTTGACTCGTCCGCCCCGCCCACGCTATGTAGCTCCCCGCGGGGTGGCATGACGGCACGTGCTTAGCTCAAAGCAATAAACGCGCAAAGATTCAATCGCGAAGTCGGCAGTGGGAGGAGATAACGGGCAATAAAACGGGGCCCTTGCGTGTGGCCCGGCTGACTAGCGGCAAACCGTATAGCAAACGGTACGGTAGTTTTGGATTTGGGGAGCGCGCAGCTGTTCGTCCGGGATAGCGACCGCCAGCGCGAGCAAGCCGGGTAAACTGCGCAGAGTTCGCACCCGCGTATACATGCTGGTGGTCTGGTTCAGCATAGTGCGCAAAATGTGCGAGTATTTTTTTTTAATCCGGTTAAATGTTTGAACTTTTTGGGGTGCACAATCTAAGTGCGGGCGCAAATTACACGAGTAAATACTGTAAATGTCTGACTTTGTCAAAATAAAATTCTATTCAAACGGCCGCTCACAATTTAGAGTACATTATAACCTGTCATACTGATTATTGAAAAGAATAGCTTTGTAATGTGAATGCGTCATGTACACCACCGACTTAGGCTCATGCTTGATGGCAGTCACTGTCAGTTTTTTCAAGAGTAATCAGGGCTTTGATTTAGCTTGATTGCTACTGAATCAACCAGAAATTACCTGCTTCCTAAAATCAGATTTTTGTCTTTTGTGGTAAATGAACGATACGCACATTTTCAAAAAGAAGTCAGTTAAGTAACATCAGCAGTACATGTCCAGAGTGCAAATGCTAGTTCTTGTTCATGAATCTATGTGCTGTAGCTTCACAGATGGACATGTACTATTGGTCACTGATGTTCAAGAATAAAGGCTGCAGTTAGCAGTCTCCCAGAGCTTTCTTTAGCGTGCCTGCATTACTGTCCTTTAGGGTACTGGGTGACTGAAGTATCGTATTTTGTAAAAATATGGAGTGCATGTTTTTCATACTATAGAAGCCGGAATAATCAAGAGAGTAATTAGTGTACCATGCTTACAATTTTAGTTCTAGATATTCAACACAACAGAAGGTGATTTTGGCCTTTCAAACTAGTAGTGTCAAAAGGGGGTGATCATCCCACTGCACGCAGCAACAGAGTAAGCACTAGCATATATGTTCTAGCATATAAGGGGATTCTTTACCACCCAACATTTTTAAGAGCAAAGATTTTGTGAAAGGACTAGAAAGCCATATTTTGCATACTTAACATATCCTGGTTTCCTTCCAGAAGAGTTATTTGTGATGCATTTTGCATTCATATCATACATAAGGTGTGTTGTTGCCATTTATTACCCAATGTTAGTTTTATCATATAGTTGTTCTTTTAAGAAATGTGTTGTTTCCCATGGGTTCTTCCTCGCATTGTATATGTTCTTCTTGTTGTATGCTACATTTGTATGCCCATCCTGCTTGGGCCAAAACATTGGCCTGCAGTATATGTAAATAAATAAAAAATATATGTTTTGCAACCTGCAACAAATTCATGTTCTTAAATGATGAAAACACTTTTCCACATGCACTTGGTACATATCCATACAGAGGAAAACCTTATCATTCTACCAGCCGCAATTTGTACACTATCTTAATCATTCTTTAGCTGTCATCATGCCTTAGTTGTGCACAGCTCAAATGCCCGTCTTATGTGCAGACTATGTTGGTTGGCTCGTGGTTTTGACAAGTATAAAACAGCATGTGCACACAAGTACCACATAGCACACAACAAACAGAACAGAAAACTATGCTATTTCTATACTGTTCCAGGCTAGGCAGATAAGAGTCGAATACAACAATGCAGCAATAGAAGTAGTGTCAGCAGGGCACTCTCTTTCTTTGCATATATTACAGAAAGGAATACATGAAGCAGAAGGGAGGGAAATGATTCACTTTTTCCACCAGCTGGGACAACTGTTACCAATTTTTCAAGTCACTTCCGCGCAGGGCTCCAATTACTTTGCATCTACATTGCTTAAATTTTATCAACTTTGCGATGCAGAAACAACTACCAAGAAATGAAAGCTTTCACACAATTGGGCAAGAATGGTCCACAAATATTTTTCTGTCTCAAAGCCCTCATTTACTGCCTTCCTATATGTTTTTACTCTCTCTCTGATCGAATAGTTCATGGTTCCAAAGTGATGTAATCAGTTGTGCATTTCTTCTTCTTTCTATATATTTGTTGAATCCTTTTTATGTGTGTTCTCCTTCCATACATGAGTGTTATCACTTTTGTTAAAAGATTTTGCTTGCTTCACGTAGCAAGCTATGTTTTGTAATAAGTGTTGTGCTGTATCAAACCTTTTTAAGGCTCATAATTTGATTTTCCAATAAAGTACAAATTTTGGACTTCACTAATGCGTTTAATCAGCTGAATGCAAGAAAGTGCAACTCGGCGAGGTGGTCGCAGGTCGACTCGGCATCTCGGTAAACGGTAAGTTGCGAGGTACAGTCTTTGTAAAAAGTTTAGAGCCCAGGGGGTTCACTTCCAAACTTTATAATGGGACTCCAGGAGCATTCATGTATGTCTTACCTATTGCAGGAGGCAGTAGCAGAAATCTTCTTATGTCCAGGAAATTTGGAGCGCTAGATATCCATTAAGAACGACAGAGTGTGGCTAAAAAGAAAACCCCCCTGGGCTCCAAACTTTTGACAAAGGCTGTACACTCAATCTTACAATGGCATGGCCTTACACTTCACCACCCTTAAGCGCAAATGTTTTAAACCTAACACTGTGCATCCTAAACCCGGCTATGTGTCCTTACGCTCGCACAACAGCACTCGATCGAGACAGCCGCGCGGATCGCTCGATCCACAGGGTCCATGTCGGAGAAAACTTGCACGCAGTTGACATATCGCTCGCACAGCGTACAGTAAACAGATATGATACGCTTCAGACTGCTTCGCGTATCGCTTTGCTGACGGATACCATTGGATGCGGCGCGGCTTTCTTGGCACTGTACGCTTCGGTGAGCACAGCGCGGCCCACGCATATCGGTCGCCAACAATTGTGACCGTCATGCACAGGAGAATGTAGACGGAACGGGTATACTTACAAGGACACGGTCTGGATGAGTTTGTATTTATTCTTGATTAAAACAGCGCGGGAAAAATGCACAAAAATGAAGGAACACGCAGAACATGTATACATACACAAAACAAGCGCCCACTCGCAAATGGCTTTTTCTTCCCTCGCTGCTGTAACCATATAAACCAGCGTGTCACCGTCGTCTATCGCTTTATGAGCCGTCGGCACTGTCAATTTCTCCTTGGAACAAGACTAGCAGCGTTGAGGGACGCAACCGCACAAAACGCGAAGCCGAAAAAGAATAGCGAAGCTGCAGCGCCAAGCCTTTTCAGAGAAAGCTGTCGCGGGCTTCCAAAACAACCGCTTTCGTCAAGATGGCATCCTGAATGAACTAAGCGCACAGCAATGAAGACCGGCACCGACTACAGGCCTCTGGAACTTTGTGCCTCCCGCGGACCACAACGATTGAATAAAAAATTACCGACGATTACGTTACTTCCTAATGCGAAATTTCAGCACAGCAAATAAGCTGTTTCACCTTTTCGACAGTTTGAGGCAAAGAAATCGAGCAACACATGTATGCTCTATCACAGAATTTTTTTTTTATTTTTCACACGTATTCGCAATTTCGGCTCGGGCGGTGCACATATACAGATCCGCCGCCACCGATCTGGCTCTCTGATTGCCACCGCACAGGGGTTGCATTGGAGGAGGAGCGAAGAAAGGAATTAAGTTCGAGCCGGCGCTTTGACAACCGGAGACTCGCAAGAAGAGGGGGGAGGGGGGCGGCGTGTACACCCAACGGCAAACGATGGGGGCAGAAGCGCGCGCAGCAAGCGGACAACACGATAAAGGGAGGAGGGAAGAGATAGCAGCGACTGACTGATGCCGCTGACGCCGATAGCGCTGGGGGGATGAAATGGGGGCGGAGCTGGTTACGAGGCCGACGCCGACGACGACGCGAAACCCAGGAACGGACGCCAAAGAGCTGCGCTCTAAAATGCGAATTTCCAACTCTACTCGACCGGCTCTGCCGACGTGGGTGATGCGTGAAGCAGACGACGCCGCTGCGCCCAACGCTGCTATTGGCTGCGCCGCCGCCCAAGGAATCAGTAGGCCTTGCGAAACCACGTGACTTCCTGCACGTTTTTTGTAACGCGGCTCGGATAGCGAGGTCCTCTCCTATGATTTCATTCCTCCATGGGCGTATCACTCGCACAGCGATCGCTTTCGGCAAGACGCTTCCTAACTCTCCTTTCATCAGGCTCCATTCGTCGGCTTAAACAGCTGTGACGGTGGCGGCAATGAAATGCAGGACGATGCAGAAGCGTACGCGGACACGACGAGACGCAGGCCTGACAAGAATGTATCTGCAGCGCGTTCGAATAGTCCGCGAGCGTGTATACATCTGCCTGCCAAAGGGGGAACCTTCATGAGCTGAAGGCCCAGCAGCCGCTCTTTTACATGCGTGGATGGATGGATGGATGAATAGGAGCGCCCCCTTTGAAACGGGGTGGTGGCAATTGCCACCATGCTCAGCTTTTCTTTATTTCTTTTTTTTTTGTTTACTGTGTTGGCAATTCTCATTAAGATTCTCCATCAACTTTGCCTACGGTTTCCTACTACTCTAACCTTATTCCACATCTCTGCTTTTCAGCCACCAATCCTCCAATCGCTTTTTGCTGACTTCCACTGCAGATTTATTTACATGACCATTGTTATCTTTAAACCCTAGGGCCTCAGAAAGAGTGACTGTGCCTGCATCGATATCCGGATGGAGTGAGTGTGGGACCGCAGCGCCATCTTACGGGACGGCGCGGAAGCGCGGCCCTCTCAGAGAGTCTCGTTAAATCTCGTACGGTGACCGGATGAGTGGAATTCAGTGCCCGGATGTTGGCTCTCGGTCTCGGCGTGACGTCACCACACTGCCGACAACGGGAGCTAAAAGCATTTCATGCTTAAAAACGTTATTGGTTCAAAAAAAAATAAGAACGAAACTTGGCACGACGATAGATGATCAAAAGAACTTGCTTCGTGTTATGACTTCGCTGGCTCGCTTGAGGGCACGGCGTTGGACAGCCATGTCCGAGCCGAGCAGCGCGATCTCCCACTGCTCAAAAGTACTAAGTGGCGGTTCTGCTTTATGGAGATCAGCGGGGTAAGCACATAGGATGCTGGGTCTATCAGCATGTTGACCGCGGAGGCCGCCGTCGGACCTATAGCTACCAGGAAACATGGTGGCATACTGGGCCGACGTAGGGAAAGAAAGTGCTTGATGCGGCTATGAAAGGACTGTTTAAGATTTTGCAAGGCGAACAGCGCAAAAAAAAAAGAAAAATATTGGTGCTTAGCGACCCCTGGTGGAGCGGATGATCAGCACTAGCAGGGTCGCCATTGTGCTTTTCCGATTGTTGCACTTCTTTTGAACGATGATGTCAAGCGAGAGGGTTGTGTGGTTGTGTTCTTCTTGGGAAGGTTATACCGAGTGCTTTATAGTGTGGTAAATGTGTTGGCACGGACTTGAGCCACTCCTCGTGCAGCGCGTATGCGGGCATCGTCTCGAGAGCGTTCGTCCCCTGTTCGACCCACCGCAGGTTCTTCGCTCTGGCCTTCCGCATACTTGCAGCATTGGCACGCTTTGCCCGGCCTGCATCTATGGCTCTGCCGCAAAGCGAGTGGTGCGCGCGTCACCGCTGGAGGCTTTGTCAGAACTGCGGCGGCTGCTACTGCGCAGGTGTGCAGGGTGCCGTGCCATGCAATCATCCTTCGCCTCACGCTAACTTAGTCGCCATCAGATGAGGGGTCGAAGTAAGCGCGAGGCACGGGCTATGCGCTCAAGGTATGCACGTCATCACATGATCCTGTGGCCGCGTAGTATGCTAAATGAGGGCGACGGTGACGACGCGGAGGCCGTGTACCTTGGCTTTAACATCTAGCCCTGTAAAACTCACCGGTGTGCTGTGTCATGTTAGGACACGATAAAGCAACTCAAGTGGTCGACATTAATTGTGCGTCGTCCACGACGGCGTCTCAGGCCCCAAACGTTCATGTTTCGGATGCAAACTCTACCTACCACTAGCACTGCTGGCAGTTACACAACCAAGTCAAAGTTAAAGCAGTATACTGCTTGTAAGAACTGTAAACCCTGTAAAAACTGACCAACACTCTCTAAGTAAACGTCTAATTAAAAAAGGGCGACCGCCATGCTTCAGCAACTTCATGCAGAAAGTTCGAATAGGGTGCCATGAGCGTTGCAACACGCCGTGAGCGGACGTTACGTTTGCACTGAACTTCCAGTGCACGCGTGCCCCATGTTCTTCTTTCTGGTGTTGTTTGCGAAAATAGCACTGGAATTCCCCGCGCTGCAGGGAACAAATTTTTCTTCTTGCCAAAAATAGGTAAGGCTTCGGTCGTCTCTATCGTGACTACGAAACCGTGCCATTGACTCTAACTGCGAGATTAATCAAAAAAGTGTAATTGTTGTTTCTTAGCTAGGTAATTAGTATTGCTTTAAAAGTTACGTCTGCCACAGCTTACAGTTTTTTTATCAAAATATTTGTTTCGAGCACACCATTTCTAGGCAGTTTTTGAAACTCCTCGATGGAATGCGCGCGATATTGTACGTGCCTTCCGGTAAAATTGTTTTTAGTCGGCGCTTGTCTTGTGGGCTCACACTCAGGCTGCGCCTTTCGCGCAGCTTGACTGCAATCTTTCCAGTTCACTGACGATCAGCTGCCCAGGGGAATGGCAAAACTATAGACAGCGGGAGTTAGAGCATCTTCTTCTTGTCGTGACGAAAGAAAGAGAACTGGATATCTTAGCGGCTATGCGAGGGGGACACAGTGTGACTGGCTTTGAAGGTTTTTTTATCTGTCGTCATGGTTAACACGGAAAATATGGCATATTTGATTCAAAAAGATTTTTCTGTACGCCACGGAAAGCCTGGTCATAAGCAACGGAATGCTAACGCAAAACTGCGAACTAAGGGCGGCGTGCAATACCTCTAAAAATGTCTGCTTCCAGCCTGCGAGCTGGAGGGCCAGCTAGCGAAGTAGAAATTATCACATTTAGAAACTGCATAGCGTAATTGCAGAGGACTACGGGCGAAGAAAACAGAAGACAGACGGCGTTTTTCAAGCAGTCTTTACTGCATCCAAGGTAGCCGGTATACCTGTCAATTAAAAAAAAACACCTTCGAAACAAAGCTCCTCGGCATTTTTTAAGGTGGCTCCTGGACTCTCTCTCAGCAGCAACTTCAGCATTTTCGTTTGCGATGGGGTCCGCCGCAGATATCCTCGTCCTTCGCATCTCGCTGCTAGCGCACACTGCAACCCCTCAGCTGGAGGATTGGCCGTCCCCGGCTTTGTGCCAGCTTCCTGATATCCCAGAAGCGACGTGACATCCTTCTTCCCCTCCACGGTGGTAACCTCAGCCTCCTTGGTGCCAGTCTTGCAGTGTTTGAAGACCATCCTGGCTGGAGATCCGAAAGGAATAAATGAGATTGAATTAATGAATCCGATCTTGATAGCTGCGGCACACAGGCCACGTGACCCACTTGAAGGGTGCACGGTCAAATGTTCAAAGAAATCCCCTAAGACGGAGTAGATATCTAGCAATGGAGTAATTACTCACTGACATCCACGCAAGCACAGCCATGCGGCTACAAAAGACAGCTATACAGCTTCTACAGAAACTTCGTGGTTCAAGAAAAGTTAGTCCGTGTTTGGGGTTCCAACCCTCGACGGTGAGGAATTTTTCTTTCACTACGAAGTTTCAGTGGAAGCTGCATAACTTTCTTTTTTAGCCCCATGACGGCAGTTGGGTGGATACGTGGATTACTTCCTTATTATGGAAGGGTGTATGTGTGCGTGTAAATCTGTTCGAGTGCTGTCTTCTGCGTTGTGAGTCAGGAATACATCTACGCTACGTTTCCAACGAATTACTGCCTGCGAAATATGGATAAGCACACTGGTTGGATGCACTAGTTTTCTAAAAAGCGACTGCACTTTTTCCCCGCCAGGAGAGCCGAGGTATAGGTTACTGGAAGTCAGGGACGACGAGGCATTTGGCGATTGGTGGCGGACCAGAACATGATATCGCACAAACGGAAGTGAGCCAACTTCTACCGTAAGAGATGCTTGCCTGTTGGCCGGCGGCCGAAGTGCACCCGGGGCGATTTAGAGAGCGAGCAGCACTACCCGATTGCTATACACCTTAGTGCCCAAAAAATTATTTTCATCTTCATTTTGCCGTAACCTCTCCTCTCCTTATTTGGTTTGCATATAATAAACATTTAGTGCACCGCCTTTCAAATGTCGCGAGGCTCGCTCAATGGCCTCAAGCTTTCGCTGAACATCGCCTTCCACCGCAGTCAAAGCAAATGATCTACGAGTGTGTGCCAAGATTCAAGAATACGACTGTTCGTGATGAACTTACCGTGGTGGTCGCGCGGAGGGTAGTTGATGGCTACGCCTGGCTGGGTGCGCTCCCGTGGGAAGACAGCTTGCCGCGTCATCGGAGGGCCCCGAGCCAGATACTGGGGCCGGGGATCGCCACCAGTTCCCTGTCCTCCTCGACCCAGAGCTCCGGGCCGGCGATCACCACCAGTCCCCTGTGCTAAGGGTTGGCTGCGGCGACGTAAGATCTGGACGAGGATGTGCTCGACCTCCGGGACGGGGTGGTAGACCAGTGCCCTCTCAGAAGGAGAAGACTGCGCATGGGGATTGATAGAACCTTTGCGCCTGCGGGTTTGGGAAGCGTCTGGGTGGCACTCATCCTCCCAGTAGTTGTTCGGATGGCACATCCTTGAAGCACGGCAGAGCTGCTTCTCGAATCAGCGGCTTTAACTGTGACGCAGTGTTTGGAAAGCGCTGGAGCCCTGGGAGAGCAACCTTGCACAGGCCTATAGCCGCGCGCGTGTTCGTTTTCATCGGCTTCGTTTTCTCTTTTTGGCGCGTGTTCGCGAGAAATAACATTCGCTAGATTTACCACTATATTAATGATTAGCAACTCTTAAAATTCAGTGCATGCCGCATAAAGATGAAAGAGGGGCTAAATGGTTTGGTTTACTTTATGGGGCTTAACGTCTGGATCGAAAATAAATGAATAGCAAAGGAAGACCTTACTGAACAGGTCTCCTCAACTGAATGCTAGCATTCAAACAGCGCGCGCCTGAAACCGAAATCGCAAGTTTCGCAACCAGCCGCTGGGTGCGCTACAGCCAATTGGGCAGCAGGGTTCTTTAGGAGTGTCCGGTATTTATGAATCCCTTTCTTTATGCTGCTGCATTCGGAAAGACGCTGTGGTTCGACACGCAGAGCACACAGCACGCGAAGAAGCGGTGCTCCGTATACCTAAGTGGAAAAGTGTGAACTGCTCTGCTCGTATCTCACTGCAACAGTACTGTGTTACAGTCGGTTTGGTAGTGTGGTGTGCCCTTGCCACTGAAAGACTATACCAGCCAGAAAGGTGTCTTATAACGCCTCTATGGGAAGTGTTGGATGTTATTTTCGGATGATCGCCTGATAGCTTCTAAAAAAAATGCATGCTCCATAGTGAATTCCGCTTTTTTTTGTCTTCTGGGGCCTACAGACGGAATAAATTATTATGCTTTGGGTTGACTGTACTTAGTGAAATAGTGCATGCGGATTGTTTGTGGCTGTGGTGCTGAAATCACTTCAATGAACGTGCGCTGGGCAGTGATTTGAAGAATACATATGCTTTCTAACCGTCTATATATTTGGGAATGCTTTGATAATGATTAAGTCTATCTCCATATCCATCGCAAACACGAGCTCTACGCTATAGACATACTCCTAAGCACTGAAAATTGAAACTGAGAAATATTTTGTGCCCACTGAGTTTTATAGATGTTATGTTCATGGGATACCACCTTCATATATTGCCTTATTATCGTAGATCTGAGAAGAGGGTGTTGAATACGACTTCTCTTGGCCCTGTACGAAATCCCGGATGCTCTGGGGCTATTTCTATTTGTGTGATTGGCATAGAGCAGTCTGTAATAAGGTCATTTGTTTTATTCACCTTCCTTCATAGCATACAGGAAGATATGGTTGCTTGAACATTTCCTGTTCCCACAAGGTCAATGTTCGCATTTGATCATTTTCCCGTACCTCTCCTCGCTTTCCTATTGTGTGAACGCAGTAATGTATGTATCATCTGGTCTGCGTACGTTTTGATAGTATTGATGAAAATAACCGTCCCCCATATACTCTAAAAGGCAGCCGCGATTTCAGCAGGAAAATGCAGAGCCATTTAAAGCAATCTTACGCCACAAATGCACCGCACGTAAATAGGATATCCTCTGCACATGTAACTTGTCTCGCGGGTAAGTTCAGCCACTTCTTATTCGGTCACTGTTCAGAGCCTGAGATTGTGTACTGGTTTGTAACTAATGAGCCGATTTTAAAAAAAAATTCCACTGCTGTTTTTTTAAACCACAATGCATCGCTCGTAAACTCGCGAGCAGATAACGAGTCGCAAACAAAAAGCTATGAATACACCTCAAATGCACCACTCGATCTTTAAGAGAAATTATGGCCTTGCGGATGCATTAACTCGTTGAAATTCGACGTTACACACGAAGCGAGGGATAAGGGCGAAAACACAACGAAGGCTGACAGCCGAAACATGCAGAGACCAGAGGTGTGCCTCAAGTTTCTGCGCTTTCGCCACCCCTTTTCAATATGCGGATCCGCGACATTCCTCTACACCATAACGTTGTAGTTTATATTTACACAGACGATATGGCCTTTTTTTCCCTCTGCAACAGATATTCATTTGTATATCGTTCTTTAAAGGCTTAACTCAGTGCACTCAAGGTTTCGCTGGAAAACATTAATTGGGTTTTAAATGTGCAGAAAAGTAGTATGCTAATTTTTTAATCTAACATGCCTTTATATATCTCGCTACACTATCCCTCGGACAACATACCAAAGGAAAAATCTCGGAGGTATCTAGGCGTTACTCGCGATGTTACAATACCGTTACCGTTAGAATACCGTTAGAAAGGTGAGCGTGCCCTCGGTAGGCTACTACGGGTAAGTGTTAGGAAATTTGTCATGCGCCCGGACGCGCTTCCCCTTCTTTACAAAGCCTATGTCAGACCAATTTTGGAATTTGGTTGCATACTCTTTCCCCGCTCCTCTAAATATAGGCTTCATTCGTTGTTGCTGTTTCTAGCGGAGTTTATGGCTCTTGAGCTGGCTGCATTGAAAATTCCCTCACAAAGTTTCTCATGTGATATTCCCCTCATATTGTCCCTCGGTTTTTTTGGTGCTGGAGTACACGAGGGGCGGTCCTTTGAGCAGCTCACTAAAGTCTTTTCTTCCTGGATGAATGAAAGAGGTATGCTATATTTGGGTTCCAGGTCACTGGGGTATTTTTCGAAATGATGGACCAGACTTCTTGACAAAATCAGTTCTCAAAGCACCTGTCTGCTGTAGCGTCCCCAATCTCATCTTTTCCGGAACGTCTCGTTCTAATTGTTTTCAGTATATAACCGACACATGCGACGATCCCTTCCTTTAGACCGCTGACTACCAATATCACATGTACCCATGCAAGGCTTGTGTGTTCAAATCCCGGTAGTGTAGATAGCGATGACTGTCACGCGGTGCAGGATGTACCGCTTAAATTTTTACTTATGTAGATGAGGGTTCAGTTCCAAACGTTTTGCCTGGCTTGTGGAGATGTAGAAACTTTGGAGCATTTCCTAGTCTCTTGCCGGAGGTTTGCGCACCAGAGAAAGACGCATCTTGAAATTCCTATTACAAAATTGGGACTCACTTAGCGGGCCCCGCTTCTTCTCTACTTCTGTACGAGCGCATGACGTTTTGCACTGCATCAAGTTTGAGAACCCCTCCACGATCACAAAATAGCTACCGGCAGATTCCCTTGCTAATTGTATCAAAAACTGCACTTTTTAAAAGATCTGTCCGTAATTTTGATGTATTCAATTCTCTGATCTTGTCACCCATTTTTTTACCTCGTTAATTAATCTTTAACTTATTACTCAAAGCACAACCATTAGCTTGGCAGCTGTTTACCCTCTTTTCTTGGCCCTCCTCTCTGAACCTTCGCCTATCCCCCGTCGTGGGTATGTGCCACGTCACTAAGGCAGCAACAACAACCGAAACATGCCGTTTGTAGACTACACTGGTTGTGTGTTATTTCGTCGCCTTTGTCTGGTGCGTCGCACGAAACCTGGAGGTTTTCTAAGTTTTTTTTTCGCTAAAAACAAAGGCTATGAGAGCACGAGACTATTTTTAGTTTTGACATCAATCTTTAGTTCGCCTCATTATTCATAGAAATCACTGGCTTCGCAGCATAGGGCACGATGTTTTGAACGCGCGCGCTTCTAGGCAAGCAGCGCTAACACTCCACACATACCTTGTAGCATTCGTTTGATCTTCACCGAACTGCAGGCACCGTGGCACCCGCAGACAGCTAAGCGACCCACGATAACTGCGCAGGAGGGACGCTTATTGACCGCAGCCGATATCCTGTGGCTTACAAGCAGCTGTCTTAGCTGATGATTGGGCAGTTGTGTTCGACCATCGCGAGTGGTTTACTGCAGGTACAAAATGTGCTTCCACAAGACATTACATTTCCTCTGATGGAACCATAAGAAGCTTAAGCCGCTTAAGCAGCTTAAGCAGCTTAAGAAGCTGCGGTCGTCAGACATGGCAAATAAAGAAACGGATTTTATTGTAATTGTAACCCACATAACACATATTGTGTATCTAGCCTTGTTCACGTTTTTTTTTTTTTTGTTACGCATGTCATAGTACTTTTGTCACCTCCCAGTTTGGAATCTTAGCTTGACAGGCATTGTGGGTGAAGATTTCGGGATGTTGTATTGCGGAACATTTCATTTTTATTCAAAAGTTGGAAATTTGTAATTTTGTCGTAGTTGCGTAAATTTGAATTTTGAAGCGATTGGTTGACCACTGACTTTTAAACACTCATATAGAGGCATTCTGCGAACGAGTAACACAGAGGTTCAAGTGTTCAAGCATATCCAAGGATTATTCTCAGAAATGTTTTACTTCACAATAAATGTAAATTTTTCAATTATCTCAAGTAAGCTTATAGTCGCTAAAATTTCCGCCTTCCAAATTTCCTTCCTCCTGCGCAGAGTTGCTGATTTAGCGCTTCCTGCAGTCAGTCAGTGGTGCAGTAAGTTTATGTTACTATACCATCATGGTTTAATATGCATCATGTGTTAAGTCAATATTTAATGGTGCTACAGAGCCTTTCTCATCAAAACTCTCTGCTGGCAAACTGTCGCAAGTTATGGTGAGCCAACTCAGTACACCGCTGCGGACCGCCGAAAAAGACTTATTCTTTGCACTCGCCCCAATGAATACAGGTGCACCCCGAAAAGAGCCCTCCATTAATACGATTTAATGAGTGGGGACATAGTATTAGGTTCCTTTACTAGAGCATGATGACTTCCAGACAACTTTACATTGATTAGTTAGCTACCTCTTCTAACACATACATTCCGACAGCGCAGATGCAAGCATGAAAGCAACACCGGTGCTGAACAAAATGTTCACGTATGGAGGCTTCTCTAAAGCGTACAATCGGTAACGAGCGGAGGAAAGCAACGCCACTGAAAATTTAATAACACAATCTGGCGGGCTAGTTGGTGCGAATCCATACGATTTCAGCAGCGCGAACACGGTTAGGAAAAAACAGACAGAAAGGGGGACAGGACAGAGCGCTGAACTATCAACTTTATTTCAAGAATGACCAAGACCCCGCTCTTAAATACACACGCCACAGAAACGCCCACCTGGGGGATCTATCTAAGCACAACACAATCAGAGCGCGAACGAGTATATTATCACTTTTCCCCGGTTATCAAGGATACAAAGAGCATGAGTACTAACAAAGAAAAAGACTAAAAACCGGTGAAAGACATGTAAAAAGCATGAAACAACAGGGCTGAGGGTGCATGAAGGTCTGAAGAAAACACAAGCAAAAAGGCTAAACACACAGGAAAGACATTGCTACAACACGATGGGATAACAAGGCCGAGGAAGCGGAGGTTGTTAGGTGAAATGGCGAAAAACAACTGCTAAAAAAGTTAACTAAGGATGAACGCCAACAACTAACACGGCTAAAACGTCAGAAACCATGTAAAAGATGCCTCTAAAACGGGAGAAATCAAATAAAACCAGAAAGAAAAGCGACTTCTTTTTCGGACAGGGAGATTGAAGGAGTGCTCACACAACCTTCCCTAGACTTCCTGATGTAGGCAGCTTCAACAATTTCGCGCGTCAACTGGTTTTTATGCTTTTTTAGCACAGATGTTCTTTTGAAACGGGGAACACATGTCTTTCCTGTGTTTTTAGCCTTTTTGCTTGTGTTTTCTTCAGACCTTCATGCAACCTCAGCCCTGTTGTTTCATGCTTTTTACATGTCTTTCACCGGTTTTTAGTCTTTTCTTTGTTAGTACTCATGCTCTTTGTATCCTTGATAACCGGGGAAAAGTGATAATATACTCGTTCGCGCTCTGATTGTGTTGTGCTTAGATAGATCCCCCAGGTGGGCGTTTCTGTGGCGTGTGTATTTAAGAGCGGGGTCTTGGTCATTCTTGAAATAAAGTTGATAGTTCAGCGCTCTGTTCTGTCCCCCTTTCTGTCTGTTTTTTCCTAACCGTGTTCGCGCTGCTGAAATCATACTGAAAATTTGCAGCCTCGCCAGGCGCAAGCGGCCCAAAGCACGCATAAGACCGTGGGTGGCCCTGTATTGACGCGAAAATTGGACGAGAACTGAAACTTCATTCTGTCACGGTGCACTGGATTTGAACGCCGCTGGCAGGACCGAAAAGGCGTGCACACTTAGCGGGCACGACGCACTGTTGGCGAAAATATTGTTTGTGGGGCACGATTTTTTAGCGCGTCCCTTTAGTCCCAAAGGGGTGTTTATAACTGTTCGCGCTAATATTTCCTGTGGCACAACCGTGCATCCTTTAATTAGTTACTCTTTCAGACCAGTCGTCGGTAAGAGAAACGTCAGCATTGCTCCTTGAGATTGCCATGGATCCTAGACAGTTCAGCTTGCAATGTTATGCATGGAAGGAGGTTAACTGCATTGAACGGTAGTCCTGAATATAGGCTCCCTTGCATGGTGAGCACAAAAACTCTCTAACCACTGAGCCACCGCGGCGACAACGACATGCCGTTCAGCTGAAAGAGAAGCGGCTGATGGCAGGGCACCTACAGCCTTGGAAGCAGCCAGAGAGGCCATGCGCGCAGGTCGGTTCGATGAGTGGAAGCAGATGAAGGCTGTGGCCCTTTGAGCAGCGAAAAAATTTCGCCAAAACTCGAGTACAGCCACAATCAATGTGGTGCTCTAGCACCTGCAACGCGTTCCCTGAGGTTCGTCTATGTCATGCTTCCACACTAGGAGCAGTCACAAAGCCACCCACAGTCCAGGGTCCTTGGGTTTGAATTTTATAGTGAGGTCAGTGCAGAATATTGTAAGGTATTGTATGGAAATATTGAAGGGGTTTGTCCAGTTTTGCGACACGTAGAAGTATATTTCTCTTAAAGTATGTCTTTTGCTAGCATTTAATGGTTAAGACTGTATTGGTAAATCAATGTGGAACGTTTTTAAAGCTAAAGAAAACGTTAGTAGCAAAGAAATGCAAGCGTTTCGAGTAGAGATCTGTGGACATACTGACTGTGGCAGTACAATCTTACCATATATGAAAAAATTACGTCCATGAGAAACTTAGTGGTGAAAAATGCTGTAGTCCGGAATTTCCGGTTATGTTCCCCACAATACTAGATTTTCATCAGCACCACCTACTCTACTCTCGACAACCAGACTACATATTTTTTGTCTCTTTCCAGATGATGAGATGGAAAGTGGAAATTTCAGCGACATAGATCTCAATAACATTGTTGTCACATTTTCTTCTCGATGTCAAGACTGTGTGTGCCCAACAGCACTGCGGAGAACGGTGCAGTTTTTTCACACGGTAATTTTAAAAAAGGCTGCCACACTCCCGACTCGTGAGGCCAAGCAGGAGGTTTTTACGGCCAACCCTGTGCTCGATGACGTCACAAGTTTGAATGCCGCGTGGGGCAGACGACGACGACAATGCACACAACTAACTAGGCATGGCCTTTACCGATAATGCTCAAGACGACAAAGCTCGAAGAAATACAGGTGGGTTGGACTGTACACTTACATTTAGTGCTCATGCTTAGCACAGCCTGGAACGGGGCTGGGCGACTGCGGCGCTATTTGGAGCAACATGTGAAAGCACAGACGGGCGACGGCCTGCTTCCGACCGCCATCATGAGTTCACCAGATAGTTTTAGCTCTCGCTTAGTACATTGAGGTCTTTGGAGGAATGTGTGGCAGCTGGTGCGTAGCTGTGGGATATCCCAATGACGCAGCGAAAAACAAGAGAGTGGTTTAACACCAAATCGCGAAAGACAAAGAGGTGCGCGACAAATAGATTCATGCTATTCGGCGCCTCAATTTGTCCCTGAATTTGGGAACACGTTTGTGCTCGGAACATTTCGTGAGGATCCGCTGCCAAGACAGGATTGTTGTGATGGAGGAGTTTTGTTGTCATGAATAGCAGACAGTGGTTGAAGTCGGATGCTGTGGCTACGTTGTTCCCGTACATGATGCCTGCTAAACCGTGCGAACGGAAGCAATGAAGAGAAAGCGAGCAAAGATAACTAGATTCGAATGTTTCTTCTTTTAGTTCATTAAACCTCACTTCCTAAAATTACTGCAAGAAGCGAACCGCAGCCAAAATTATTTATATTAATTGAGGTTGTCCAGTTGATATCCAATCAAGAGAAGGAATGTTGTCTAGGGATAAAGTATCGGTCGGCATCATAAATACAGCCTCGTTGTTTGACCAGGTATACCAGACCCATCAACATGTCAGAGCATATAAACTGCTTCAAAATTCTACGGAATATGCATGCTGCAGCAGAAATCTAGTTGTCATGGCGCGGCGAAATCTTATTCCCATTAGGATGTTCCACGTAACTGGTGTTGTAAAACTGTACCCAGCGTCGGTTTAGGTGTACGATACCGCGGTCAAGGTATAATATTGGGAACAACCGGTTACAGGTTGTTACGGATGCAACCGATCTTGGGCAGCAGATTGTGCACTGCATTTCTACTCTTAGCGACGGATGGCATTCGCCACATGAACACCTATAATTATGGCACATGTGTCATTAAATCTATTCCTTCGACCGTTTTATAATTCGAAATTTCAGGGAGGGTCACCCTTCGCAGCCATGTCCAAGCGCGACGAGCTGGGTTCGCTCAGCGTTGCCATGGTCAGGCCTCTGCCGTCGCGGAAGATCTTCGTCAAATAAGGAATCGCTTACGCTAATACCTATCAACGAATCGTCGCAGGCACAGCCCGATGACATTTCGGAAGAATCGCTGATATTGCATGCTGCCTTCTACATGGTGTTCTCAGAGCGACACGCTTTTCACACAGCGCGGCATTGCGGCACCAGGCGCATGCAGCTCGCTAAGGCAACCTGTGTCGTCATCACTGACGTCAACCAAAGCACCCATCCGGGACGCGCTCGGGAGTTTTGATTTCGATTCAAGATTTTTACTTATTTAAAATTGTTCTTTGCGCAGTGTAAAAATAATTTACACAATGTGATGGAAAGCCTTCAGCAATACAAATCGCCCATTAAATCTCGGTGGGCAGAAATTCGCCCGAGTTCCGTTTTAATGTCTGAAGAAGTATTATTTTCCGCCAGTTACGTATTTGTAGATACAACTACGCCTTCTGGTCATCTCTGAGGGCATAGTTCCTCCCGCACGAGCTTCGAAGAATACAGGGCAAAAGACAAAGAGGAATGGCTCGAGCTTTTTGTTCCATTCACGTTTGCAGCCCCAGCGATCGGAAACTTCGCAGAGGCATCAGAAGGGGCGCTCTTTCTGCAACATACTTGGCTACCAGACCTTTGTTCCCCTTTGGTCCTCAGTGGAAGGCTCATTTTCTTACCACCACGGACATGACCTTGGTCATTTGCGTCAGCGTTGAAATACCGCCGTCAGATCAGCAGTGGCCGCCTAAGGCGAAAGGAACGCGCACACCTTGGCCAGTGCTATGTGTTCTTATTGGCGGGACGAGATCGACGACTTCTCCAAGCCCCTCCTCGTCTCGGTTCAGCACCCCGAGCAGGCTCTCTCGGAACTCTGCGCTTGGGACTGCCATCACCACCGCTCTCCTGGCCCAAGGTTGCCGATGCCTCGGTGAGTTGCGAGTTGGTAGACATACCCCTGAAAGATCTGTCAGCCGTGTTCCCAGCGCCCATCACGGTAACTGATTTTCTTAGCTGTACCAGATCTGTTGCGCGAATAATACGCCACTAACGAGTACGGTGGATTCGGCACCTCGAACGTGGTTGACTACCCCTATAGTTTACTACCCTGCAGCCGCGTTTTGGGAACAGGGGCTGCAAAGTTTTACTATCGTCAGGTGGAGATTTATGGGCAACGCTTGGAGGAGCGATCGTATTTGCACTCGGCAACTCGTTAAGATTCCTGGTCTATAAATAAGGCGTGTCATAATTTTTCCGGAGAAAATTTTACGCTCGTCCCCTTCCTTTCCTTGGGAGAGGAAGTAAATTTTAACGACGTGGAAGGCGGAGAGATCGGTAGGCGGAAACATGACCTCTGTATGGTACTCCACACGGGGAAAAGGAGAACTGAAAGAAAGGGAGAAGTGGAGTCCTAATGGAAGGTGGTGAGATGTCCACGCACACATTGGTCAACACTCGTCTCTCGCGAAGATTCTAATGCTTAGCCATTCTTTTAGTGCATAGTATTTCCTTCCCTTAAACACGGTGCAACATATAGCACACGCTAGAAATACTTTGCCCCCACTGATTTCTGGTAATTGCAATGTCTTCGCTTTTGCTCAGCCTACGTTTGATAGTGCTTTTCATCTTTGTGATGCATAGTAAAGCGGCATACCTCAAATTTCTGCGCTCGTTTTTTTTTAAGTCTAATTTTTTTACATTTTGCAGGAAATCAACATGTTTTAGATACCGCGTAGTCTGCAGTCGTGAGCCAACGCAGTTTTCTGTTTAAAATTGCCTCCTGCCAGTGCCTGTATTTTCTCTTTTTATTATACTCCAACAGTAATAACCAAAGTTGCATTGAATAACCATCTTGACCGAGACGCTTTAGGCGGTGGCCGCCGCATACCGAGGCACCTGGCCAGTGGATGGCTCTAGATGGCTTTGGCAACAGTATTTGCAGAGAAAATTCAGCTGTTTTTTGGCCGTCAAAGTGGCGCAGTAGCTGAAGCAGTCTGCGAGTGGGCACGCGGAAGGTGGAAGCAGGGCCGCAGAGGGTCTCGGCTGAGGCGGCCGCATTTCGGTAGGAGTGAGGAGCGAAAATGTCGGTATGCTTAGCGATGTTGATGCACGCTCGAGAACTAAAGGTGGTGGAAAGTAATCCAGAACCCTCCACTACTATGTCTTACATGCAAGCACGCGGCTTCGCGGCGGTGAAGCACACATGCCAGACAAAAAACTTGTCTATTTGGGAATGGTGTAGGCGTAGCTTTTACCCTCGCAGCAAGAAGGTACCTAGCAATGTCCGTGTAAATGGGTTAGGCGACGGACAAAGCCATACGAGCAGGCTGCTTGCTGCACACATAGCGTGTCAATTTTTTTGGCGCGGCATCGAATGCCCTGTTGCAAAAAAAAAATAAAATAAAAATTATCCTCTCTTTTATTCACTCCAGGACGTCATAAGCGTGTATTGTGTTTAGATAAAAAAGTAGATTTTTTTGGTCCTGTTGGCTGGGCACTGTTGCTACGGTAGAAATGTGAGGCATCGTGGACCTTCTACTGCGCTCTGTGAACCACAGATAGAAGCAATCATTCTGAGTAGATGTGTATTATGCAAGTCGAAGGCTCAAGGCGAAACGTTCATGGATAATACATCGTGAAAATGGTTATATTTTAATTTAGGAAGATGAATACGTTGCAGGGTGTCCTCAATGTCTCCTAGACAAAGCAGACGAGATCAGTTAGGAAACTATAAGAAGATGATGAACCCATTAATAGATGACATTTGGATGATGAAAAAGAATGATTGAAAGAAGCAATTAAAAGGGCAACTAAAGAATGTCGAAAAATATTAGCTGTGCGCCAAGCCGGCTGAAGCTAGTAGGAGGAGCGAAAGCTCTGTGAAACTTGGTTATACCTTTTATAGCTCTGATTGACGTTTATTGCATATGTGTGGCTTGGTTTCTACGGCGATGATACATCGTCGATGCACTAGTTGCGGCACGTTGCTCATCTATTGTTTTGTGCGAAGGTAAGCACAGGCCACACGCTGTTATACAGCGAACGGTGCGTCACGCGATTTCCGGCGATTGGAGAGAGCCGTCAGCTCCGCATACGCAGCTGTGGCGAGGCGTAGCGAGTGACTGGATTCGATAGTTGCGAGCCGATTGAGCGCCGTCGGCTGTACGCACGCAGCTGTGGCGAGCATGACGTCAGAGCCAAGCCTCCACTCCTCCTGGTTTGAAGGTAAAATTTCATAGCCACATGACCTTTGTCTTTGTACGGGAGGAGTAGAGCCTTCGCTCTACAATTATTCAGTACCTTTACGCTGACGCTAACTCCTTACGAAAAACGTTTTGCCGACCCTACATAGTTTTCGGAGAGCAACCGACCAGCCTGCAGCCGATCGAAAAAGTGTAACTTTGAAACTAGACAAGTGACAGTTCTTGAGGGCTGTAGCTGGTGTTGAAATTTAGTCATGTATGCTATTACAGAAAGCAGCGATGAGACAGAACAGCTTCAAAAATAAAGGCTAGATAAAGAAGCCTTCAATGATAAATTTACTATGTAGGCGGAGTCTATTAACGACAACTACAGGCTCGGAAAGCAGGGCGGGAAGGTCCAGTTATGTTATATATCCAACAATTTGCTCACAAGAAAGCAGTACAACAAAGTGTAAAGAAACTCCAGTGGCCTGGTACCTTCACTATAAAAAGATTATTACTAATCAACTTAAGAGAACTTCTTGCTGGGCTAGTGTGTGTGGTTTTTTGGCGCTTTTACTTTTACTAATCAACTATTAAAGAACGTAAGCTGCTATGAGAAAGAGCACAGGCAGAAAGAGATTCCAAAAAGAAGATTTTGTTATACCTGCTCGTCTACACGTGGTCGTCCACCTTTCGCAAGCTGTATTTCTTATGAAATATACTTTACTCAATTTGAGTACTCCTCGCCTATAATTCACCAATCAGGCCTAAGTTTTGGTAAGCATGCGTCCTGTGGGATCCATGCACTAAAACGAATATAACAAACTCAAAAGTATCCAAAGGAAACCAGTAAGACATATTAATTCCAAATTTTCACCGTTCACTTCTCCGTTTTGAGTGGTGAAATAAACTACCCAACCCCTATAGGTATGAGGAAAAAATATTCATCCAGAATTTTTTTACTTTGCATAAAAAAACAAATTGCTGCTTTATTCTGCAACGTTTGCATCTATGTTTAGCTATACACCTCACACGTCGCCATCTTCCCGGTTTACTAACAGCGTGCATATTGCTCGAGCTGACACATTCAAATTTTCCTTTTTCCCACAAATCATAAGAGAGTGGAATTCTCTACCGCTGATTGACAGCGCATAGTGATCCTGCATGCGACTTTCAGACGATCACTTTTACACATTGTCCTTAGCTCTAATTTGTACATCTGTATTTGTTCTCCTTGTATCTGCAATGCGATGTGCAGTGTGAAATAAAATAAGTATAGTAAATGTTGTGTCGGCAGGCTCTGTGCCACTACAGGTAGTTTATTTTTAGCTTGCCTCGAGGTCTATATGCCCTCTCTGTCCGCGAGGGGTTTCCTGAGCGTTGGGCGTGCAGTGTGCAGCATATCGCCTCAGATTTCACCTGAACGCCCTGTACGAAACGAGCTCATTTTGGCCAATGTGTCGTTGTTTTATATGAAGCTGCCCAGAAATGGCGGAACTAGGAGCAAAAACACAGTCCATAAGTGGTTCCCTGCAGAAAACACGCCTATGGAAAAAAATAACAAAGGGGCACAGTTTAGCGTGTATTTCAGCTTTAGGTGTGATAGTTTTGTGGAAGCACTCATTGTGTGCTCTCGACATCTCATTATATTTAAACCAGATAGTAAGCCTGAGAACTGTTTTGATTCTGATACTGGCATGACCACGAAATTCTAGTCGCTGTTGTTTTTCCCCCACCTGAAGACTATCACATGGAGCCAGGATTGTAGAGATGCGCAGTGAAGAATACAATGCAGTATATAGGCAGTGAAAACTGCCAAAATGTGCGTTGAGAGAATGACGCCGGTATACTAAAACTTGCGCATCCAGAGTGACTCACGTTTGCGTTAGGAATGACCTGCGCTTTGGTAGTAGTGCATTTTGATTTGTTCAGTTTCGATGGGCCTGTTGTTTCATTGCGTCTCTGGTGCAGGCAGCGACCGGGATCTGTATGTTGCGCTCCACGCATCTCCACCTGGTGGAGTGGTCTCGGACATCTTGGCAACCTGGGGAGCGGTGGCTGCCGTCGCCGTCGTGGCGCTGGTACCAATGCATTGCCGAGGCCAGTACTGCCGCCGCGAACTGAGCGCCGGGCGGGCCGGTTTCCTTAAGAGCTGCTGCGACTTCTGCTGAGCGGCAGCGTGAGTGACATCTTGTAGGCTGTTCAACACAGTTCCCCATTGAGCTAAAAAAAATATGGAAGATGTAGTGTACAGCATATAAGCCCGTTGCCTGCGCAGCCTCTTCTTGGCAAGCAGGGGGCAAGCTGAAGCAATAGGTTCCCATATACACGCTAAGGCGAGCATGGCTTGCCTTTCCCCATCCCAGGCCGGAAGCGATATGACGATTGGTGGCTGGTTTGTATTCGGGTGTTTCAAATTATTAAAAAGAGTTTTCTCTTAAAAAGCGTGAAAGATAAGTCGGAGCGCGTTACTGCAAAGCAGCAAGGATTAACGCCATAAAGAGCACTAATCCTCTCGGTCCATTCTTTTTTGTTATTTCGGCTGCAGATTTCTTGCATTGTGTTTTTACAATGTCGAACGTCCAATAACCACGCTGTAAAAAATGAAAGCTCGGTGGTGCAAAGGCACAGCGTCAGAATAGGTGTTCAGGGCGTAAGGTGCTAAACGCGAGAGGTAGCGATTTGGTTAGCTCGGTTCTCAACAATGAAGTGAACAAACATGTAATATGTTTTTATTGCTGTGAACACATAAAAGAGCTTTTTTTTCAGTTGGTAAGGCATTGATAGATATTGCACTTGCCTGAAGACCTGCCGCTCTCTCCTGTTCATTATGCTTTATGTAACATTTCTCCATGTTCTTGTCTCGGATAGCCGGTTGTTGTAGGTGACAGTACGACATGTCCACGAAACATGTACAAAACTTGAATAGACTTCCTTGAAGGCGTTTGTAAACCATATGAAGAGTTTCCCCATGTCTGTAACTGCCTCGATATTGAACTTCATATAGCACTTCAATAATGATTAGCGCGGAGTGCGGCATAGCGAAGTGATAAGTAACCCGAAGGCACAATGCACCTGGCTCGCGCCTATTTTTAAACCGAGTAATCACAATAGACGATTTCATAAAATCAAATCTAATCGGTAGTGACTGCATCTTCACCAGTTGTTCTGGGGACAAGAAGTTCCATCTCGTCTACTGACCTATGCGGCGTGGATATCTCTCGGCCATGGAGAAATGAGATCTGTTGATGAGCACACCGTATAGGCGCTCTCGAGAAAAAGAAGCCAAAGACATTGCTTTCTTCCCTGCGGGCTGGGTGCAAGTGCTGCATGAGCGGCTTTGGGCATGCCCCGATGCTCACCGCAGTGAGACTGTTAAAAAAAAAAGAAAATAAGCGCAGAAGCTCAGGATTTTATTTATTCTTACTGTTCTTTTGCTCTTGTTGCTCTTCGTCACATCCGCATTTACACTGCCTTGCAACGTCAATATTTTCTACGCAATGATGCAAATGAACAGCATAAGCATTTCTTTCACTCAACATTCATCGGCGCTATTTGATCATTGGGCAATATGGGAAACCCAGGATAACGAGTTTCAAAAGCGTGTTTTTCTTTCTCGATATCGGGAACCAAAATGTCGATTCCAACATCATAAAAGCTTAGCTCCCTTTCGAAGTTAAGGACCTTGCATTTATCAGGGCTATCTTGCGCCCTAGATTAAAAACTGCAAAAGCCGATGAGTTCATTTTTGTTATATAAATACATGGCCATTTATATAACTCTATCCTGCAACTGATGTCCGCATTACCGTGCAGCCCACAAGCACCGAACTCGTCGATGTATATTTCACGCCTTCTAAAAGATAAATTGCTATCGAATTTGAAACACTCAATATATTCACGTATCCTACGGCATTGAAGGCGGAAACATACGCACTGATTAGGTTGTTCTTTCATGCCTCCGCATTTGTGCCCAATCCCACATGTCGACGCGGCATGCCTTTTCGATCAAAACGTGAGCGAAAAAAAAAAGGGAGTTCGTTATGTAAAATTCAGCCTCGGTGAAAAGAAAAAAATTCGTTCTTGATTGCACCTGTCCCTTCTTGGCTGTCATCTATTTGCGCCATCACGAATGCAAGTGGTTATAGCGGCTGTGCAAAGGCGCTGAACTTCCCGATCTTTAGCATCGCAAACAATGAATCCCGGCTTTATTCTTCGCCAGCCAGCGGCCAGGAACAGCTGTTGGGAAACCGCACAGATATACGGGGTGTTTCACTTAAAGGGACAGTGAGGCGAGCTCTATTAATATTTTTTTTATAGCAATATCCGATAGTTCGGCATTTAATGGTTTTGTTACCACTTGGCCGGCAGCGAAAGATGCATTTATTTCTAAGAAATTTGGATTCGAAGTTGGAAAGTTTTTTCCGCCGCTCTGATTCAAACTTGGGATTCTCTTATGACGACACAGGACTAAGTGACGTAAAACATGACGTGCACATGACGTATTGCAGACTCTGTGATTTCTAACGGCCAGCAGAGCGGCCTAGCAGCAGCCGAAAAGAAAGCTACCACCGGCCGCACGTTGAAGGCATCTATCGGCTATTGCGGCCGTCGCTACCGTCGCTTCGTTTACGTATGCACCGGCGTTCTGTCAGCGTTACGGTGGATCCCGTTCTCGAAGTCGTCAACGAAGTTCTCGCAAATAGACACCTCTAGCATACCGTGTACCTTGTTACCGTTAGCGGAATACCGTGAGCCCGCCTGCCGCCGATGAGCAGGCGCTGATTGGTCCCGATGCTGCAGGCGCACGCGTAGCTGCCGGATACGTGGCGCCGTCTGGCGCCGTCTAGGAGATTTGCGCATGCATTGGCTGCGCCACAGTGATTCGTCGCTTCTCGTGCCATAGTGTTACTAGAAGCATTGGTTCTAGCCAACGTTACTAGACTGCTAGTTAGCACGTCTTAGTTGCATTTTGAGTACTACACCGCTGACAGTCCTATGCCGAAAAAATCTGTCTTCTAACTCAAAAGTCTATTTTTAAAAATTGTGTGCGAGAATGTGTGCCTTGCTAAGCAGGTTCCTCCAGCAGAGTAGACTTTAGCCCTGTTTTGTGACTTTAGCCCGGTTTAGTTTTAGTCCCGTTTTGTGGCTCTTGGTTTGTCGCTAGAGCAATGCAAAAGTAAAGGGACGTTGTCTGTAATCAAAACTTGTTGCCAAACATTGAACCGATAAACAACTGGTTTGTGTGTGCCGCGATTGACTCGAGGGTCGCAACTTGTCGCTTGCATGAAAACAGTTTGCCAGCTTTTTAGTGGGCATGACATCATCCGTGAGGTGTGGAACCAATACTGGGAAGCAATGACGCAACCGGAAGTCTGTAGGCTTGTGTGGATGATTTCAAAGCCGTCAGGCGGCACTGGAGCCATTTTTTTCTCAGTGTGAAAATATCGGCTTAGGAATCGCACTTTGAGCGAGAGTGTGCCCCTTGCTAAAACAAGTTTCCCTAGCAGAGTACACTTTCTCCACTTTTTTGCGAGCAAAGGCGCTCTTTTCTCCGGTGAAAATTCAGCATGATGCAGCACACAGCTCCTTTTCTGCCTCCATTCTTCGGAACAATTTCGCATGTGGTCAAATTTCTTTGTAACTTGTGGGTAACTTGTGCGAGCTTCGACCCATGTGCTGCTTAGAGTCCCTACGCTCACACATGTCACATTCGCCTTTGCCGGGAGATGACGTCTAGACCGAAAAACTGCCCAAACGGGCTATGGAAAGGATAAATAGCATCTGCAACCTCCCAGCTCCATTCATTCATTTTCGTATTAAGACTATTTTTCAGAAATATGAAATGGAACAAATTTATAGGGCTGTCGGTATTAGATAAATTGTTGAGGTTTCTAGCGACACGCTTACTAGACGCTCGAATGTGCAAGGAACGAAGTGTGGAGAGTCTTCTAAGGTAATAAAAATGTGAGCTATAGGAAGAGGCACTCCAGAGATCGATAAAAGCGGAAATAAAAGCCGTGCTAAGATAGCGCCCAAAGCACTGGAGGCATAACGAATCACAGTGTTCGGATTTAAATTCTGCGGCCTGCCGCTGTTTTTAAACACTCAGTGATCTAAACCACCCTTGAAAATCTACCTCCTTGCATGGAGAGACATTATTGTTTGCTTGGAAGTCAAGTATATAGTGAGTAAGCTTAGGACCCTCAAACCTTCGTACTCTTCCGCGCAGGGCGAACGATGCACTTGGACTTGCCACCCCGGACGCCTCTCCTGGGTGCTGACCTGGTGTAGTGGGCGTCTGCAGGAATTTTCTAATTTGTCCTTTGAGAAATTTTCAGTCACAGATAATGTAACAAAACCTATTAAAAGTGAAGTGAGACTCGTCCTGTTTGGACTTTTCGTTACAACTGCTTGAACCTCACGCAAACAACCACTAGTGTGTTGGAACATCCTAATAGAACATAAATAAATGTGAAGTGAGATACATCTTGCTTGGGCTTTTCGTTACAACTGTTTGAACCCGACGGAAACAACTACGAATGTGTTAGAGTTGATGTTCGTATGATTCCACGCCTCCTCGATGTTTCTCGTGGAAGAATCTGAAAATCGTTTTTACTGTTACCTAATAAAGCCGCGGAATTTTCACTGAAAGAAAAAATTCGTTTTCTACACTCTCTTAATGAGGTATATCATGTGAATAAAATTTTTTAAATGCTTTTGTCAATATACCTAACCTTTCAGAGGATTAATTTTGTTCGAAACTTTCTTTTTCTCTGTGGATTGCTTGATTTACACACAGGCCTTTATCCTTATCTGGACTGAAAGCTTTCTGAAAAAACAGCACAGGGTATGAATACAAGTCGGAAAGACTAACTTTCAGCAAGACTTTAGTTTGAGCTCGTTGGGGAATAGACATCTTGAAAGGAATACAATGGTGAAAAAAAAGAAGAAAAAAACGAGGACCAGAAAGCGCAAAACACGCAAATGTTCAGCGTTTGCGGGCGCTACAGAAGGGGGCAATTTCAGAAAACAGGGTTTAGTTCAACAGACGCCAGGCGTGTTTGTGCGTGAGCCACAATGATCGACAGTGGCTCCGGCACACTGCTTCCAATCTGTATTGAGTTGCTCGAAATAGGTGGGCTACCATGTGATTGCTTTTACATACGTATCAGTTTTCACAACTAGTCATTTCTCTTACTTTCCTGTTTCCTGAGGCGGAATCCATGACGGTGCAGACGCTGTCTAGGTTGGATTAATGGGGCTCGAAAGGTGTGCAAGGTCTTTGGCAATGCTCCTTGTAATTTACCAGAGGTTTGAGCCGTAATCGGGACACCTAAACGCCGTTGCCTTGAATTAATATCAGCATGTCGGGTGACGTCCCCAGTGCGAAACGTGAGAATCCAAGAGGAATGAAGTGCGAAGGAAGCTCCGTGCGTTCACTTCTCCTGCCCGCAAAGGTTTAGAGGCGACCATGGCTTGAAGAGGGAGGAGTGGGGGTAGTTGAAGTTGAGGGAGCGCGAGCGAAACAAGTCCGCTCCACCTGGAGTCGCCAGCGGGAATCCCACGCATTGGCTGCAGTTGTGCGACAGCGCCGCCACCTCATTGGCTGAGCCGTGTGACGTGCCCTACACCACCTGCTTATCTCTCGCGGTTCAAGGTCACGACGGGGCTTTGGACAGGCCCAGGGGATATGTGCGACTGCGTGCTGTAGTGCTAGGGCAGCAGAAAAAGTTTTCAAATCTGAAGTTTTTTTCTCATGCGGTTCCCCTATTTCCTCTAACGGCTCGAGGCACAGGGAATTAACTTGGCGAGCGCAATCTGGCATGTACGCGTCGCTTTTTCTCATTCAGGCCCACTCAGTGCTACCGGCTACGGTGTATTTTTCTTCAGAACCTGCGTTGACTCCGCGGGTTCATATAGCGTGAAGACAACTTGTTCTCATCCAAGCTATTGCGCGAAGAGGTAGGAAACAAGGGCAGAACATTTTAGGGGCTCTGATACACGCCTCTGCACTTTCCTTCCTGTGCGCGCACGAAAAGGCTAAGTAGTGTGCCGGTTCTGCTTCGTTTTTGATTCACGTCATACAGAAATTCGTCCTACTCTCCCTCATACGTCGTACAGAAGTGAATGCCACTCACGGGTGTTTGCATTATCCGTTTCTAGAATATCGGTATTCTGCAATGTTTTGCTTAGTTGTGCGAAATGCGTGTAGAAGGCCATACAATCGTGGGTTTTGACGCATTTTTATATTTAACAAACTATGCGCAAGATACTTAAGCGAGAATAATCGATTTTTCGCTTCCAGAGAAACCATAATTTCGCACTGCGGTGCAGTTGTGCTCACATGCATACTATATTTTGTGAAGCCGTTTTACAAAGACGGGTTCAGTCTTTCACGTCAGTGAGGAGGGCTTCAGGCAACACTTGTTGTTGGGCTAGTTGGTAATACATACTTCTGAAGGAACCAGCGCACAAAACACAACGGACAAGAAAAAGGTGGTACACGACGGACAGGAGCGCTGAACTTACAACTTTATTTCGGAAGTAAAGATGCAACGTTATATACAGCCATGTCAGGGAGGCGTGTCACACAGGGAAAGCAAGAACAAGTGAAATCTACAAGGTCATGATGAGACAAGCGGCACAAGCAAACCAAAAACCTTAACTAATATAATATGTGAAGGTGACCAGTTTCAATGGAGGCAAGAAAAACAACAGGGAAAAAAAACAAGGGAAAAACGCCAGACCTCGTGAAGATGAAAATTGATACTGATAACAAAAACCGATAAAAAGAAAAAGGCAAAAGCCAATAAAAGCGATAAAAGCAATAAAGTTAACAGGGCAATGGAAATGAAAAAGATACAATGCCAACAAGTAACACGGCAAAAAATACTAACAGCTAAAATTAAGAAAACATCGCGGAAAAAAAACTAACAGCTAAAAGGTAAAACCCACAGAAAAATAAGGTTAAGTCTTGTGTAAACAAATAGCGGAATAAAGTTGGCGGGAAAAAGACGGTTGCATAAGGTGGGAAGTTAAAATGCTAGTGCCTCGAATTTAAAATTCAGGCAACGCCGCTTGCATCGTAACCAGTGGTGCCAGGCATATTGCACCTCGTGCACTTTTCAAACCAAATGCCCGTTTCAAGCAAAGGATCAGTGCTTGATAAAACGAGGCCACAGTTTTTTTCTAATAGAACTCGGTTATTTACTGCAGATATTGAAGCTTTGATGCGCAGAACGGGCGCGCCCTCCCATTCCTTATAATCATTCTCAATATTTTTGCAGCAGTGGTCAATTCAGAGGCCTTTTTGTTGCGAAAAATAAACGCAAGTGCGAAGTGAATTACAATGTACAGCTTGATTGCCGTGCCAAACACCTAACCCTACAGACACGAAGCGCAGCGCTCAGAACAAGGCCGCAGTTCTGTGCCTTAGCAGCAACTATATGGCGCACTTTTTAAGCACTTCCTTCTTCCTTTGGCCGCTTCTTATATTGAACTTAAGCTGGAGACAAGCCCCCGCGTCGTGTAGTGTTTGCATAGAAATATATTGTGTCTGATCTGTCAGTGCTCCTTAGGATGCTAATAATCTGCTCAGGAACTTAACCAATTAAATGATACCTGAGAAGCACTGCAATTTATTTATTTATTTATTTCGAATACTTTCCAGGCCCGAAGGCATTACAGAAAGGAGTGGTAAGGTACATACAATGAACAGTGCATGTTATACAATATTATTTACAAAACGGCAGAAAATACAGATGTCTTGAAATTGCAAATGTCAGAAATGGCAACGATGGAGGGAGGAAGGTCGTTCCAGTCTGCGCTCGTTTTGGGAATGAATGAATTATGACACATTTTTGTTCTGGAAAATGGAACAGCAACTTTAAACATGTGGTCAGAACGGGACGATATGTATGATGGGCGAGCAAAAAGATTATCCTTTAATACAGGGTTGTGATGATACATTCTATGGAAAAGACAAAGTCGAAAACATTTACGGCGTGAGGAAAGGTCTGGCAGGTTAAGGGTGTTTTTCATGGAAGTAATGCTGGCGTGACGGGAATAGTTAGATAAGATGAAACGTGCTGCGCGATTTTGAATAGATTCAAGTGTGTCGATTGAAGTGATTTGACTGGGATCCCATACTGCGCAAGCATATTCTAGCTTCGGCCGCACTAATGTTTTGTAAAGTTGTCGTGTCCGGTCGCTGTGTTGAATGCAGCGAAAGACGCACACGGTACTTTAAGACTTCGTTTATTTAAAGCCGATGAGGGTGCGACCAGCGTCGACCGAGGCAGGAGCCGAACTGGCCGCCCGAAGAAAGGAGGGAGCGGAGAAGCGTCCACGGGAGGGAGTGGCTTCCCAAAACAGGAGGAGGATGCGGGGGCGCACCATGGGGGGGCATCTGGCGACAGCGTGCGACGAGGGGCAAGTGGTCGTTAGGAGGAGGATGCGAGTGGTCGTTAGGAGGAGGATGCGAGTGGTCGTTAGGAGGAGGATGCGGGGGCGCACGCACACAAAAGCAATAAGGGGACACAACACTTCCTTCCCCCTTAGAAAGTTGCCTGGTATCGTGCAGGGGGTCGGCGCTCACGCGTGGAGGCGCGCTGGCTTTGTGCGCTCGGGGGAGAAACACTTGTAGGCTGGCTGTTGTTCGCTGTGTCTCCTAGGTCTGTCCTGGGCGAAGTCTCTTCTTCCGGGAAGAGGTGCCAGGCTATGTGGGAAGATGGTGCACGTGTTCTCTCCGCTGGCGGACAGCTCTCAGACGGCGTCGTAAATCTACGCAGCTGGTTGAGATGTCGGCGTGCTACTGTGCCATGTATGTTGACGAGCCAAGAGCGCAGGCCTATGCGTCTGACAATTGTAGCTTCCTCCCAGCGTGGCTTTTTCAGAAACTGTCGGGCGAGGACGCGCTGCCCCTCATTAAGCGTGCCGCAGCGCGGAATTGCTTTTTCTTCCCGGAACGTCTCTGCCTTTGGCTCGGGGAGGATGGCTGTGAGCTGGGTTCGCATTTCACGCTCGAACATCATTTTCGAGGGGGTCTCGCCTGTTGTGCTCTGAACCGTCGTGTGCTGCTTGAAGAGAAAGCGCGCAAGGCGGCGCTGCAGCGAGCCTGTCTGATCTCTTTCAAGGGCGCGTTTTAGCTCGGCTACGTAGCGCTCGGCTTGTCCGTTTGTCGCTGGGTGGTAGGGGGCCGATGTAACTGATGAGATCCCGTTGTCGCGATAAAACTTGAGGATCTCCGCAGACACAAACGGTGTTCCGTTGTCCGACACTACCTTGCGCGGCAGGCCGAACGTTGCAAATAGTGATCGGAGGTTGTCAATGACTGCTGCCGAAGTCGTCTGTCCCATTTGCCTTATCTCAAGCCACTTTGTGTAGGCATCTACGACCACAAGGAAAGTGCAGCCCTCAATTGGTCCTGCAAAATCAATGTGCAGTGTGTGCCATGGTGTGTCTGGCTTTTCCCATTCTGGGACAGGAGCTTTCGGCGGGGCGCTCCGGCTGCTCTGGCAAGGCTTGCATTCTCGCACCACTGTTTCGATGTCGTTGTCAATGCCAGGCCACCACATGTAGCTTCTGGCACACTTTTTCATTGCAACGATGCCCCGATGTCCGGCGTGGATGAGAGACATAGCTTGTGCGCGTAGTTCTCTCGGCATCACAACTCGGGACCCAAATATGATGCAGCCGCGATGGGTGCTCAACTCTGTAGCTCGCCTGCGGTAAGCGTCGAAGTTGTCCCCTTTGAGTTTATGCACGTTGCCTTGTTGAACAGCTGTGTAAACTAGCCGGAGAGCTGCGCACTTCTGCGTAGATGCTGCAACTGTGCCTGCTGTAAGCGGAGGTTCTGGCAGTGCTTCGAACATCAGAACGTCTCCTGGTGGAAATGGTTCGTCAACAGTTGCGTCTAGTGGCAGACGGCTTAGCGCATCGGCGTTTTGATGTTTACTCCCATTGCGGTAGACCAGAGCGTAGTCGTACGCTGAGAGTTTGATGCACCAACGTGTCATTCGCGGAGACAAAGTTGGTGGCATAGGCCTTTGTGGTCCCAGAATGCCCAATAGCGGTCGGTGATCGGTTATAAAGGTCACCTTCCGGCCGGCAATGTACTGGTGAAAATGTGTCGCCGCGTAGACGATGGCTAGCCCTTCTTTGTCAAGTTGCGCGTAGTTGCGTTCTGCTTGCGACAACGTACGTGAGGCGAAGGCGATGGGAGCTTCCCTTCCTTGCTCGTCAGTTTGCGATAGAACCGCGCCGACTCCGTACGGTGATGCGTCGCAAGCCAAAAGCAGAGGCTTCCTTTCGTCGTAGTGGCGGAGGACTGTACATCTTCGAATCAGGTCTTTCAGGGCATCGAATGACTGCTGATGGCGTGGCGACCATGTCCATGTCACATCTTTCCGAAGGAGTTGGTATAAGTCGTTGGCCACGGTAGCTCTTTGTTCCAAGAACCGGTCGTAGAACGTCAAGAGTCCGAGAAAAGCCTGTAGCTCCTGCTTGTTTGTTGGAGCTCGTGCTTCTGTGATCGCTCGCACTTTGTCCTCGGTAGGGTGAATGCCTTCCGCATCAATTCGGTGTCCCAGAAATTGCACCTCTGGCACCGCAAAACAGCACTTCGATTTGCTTATGCACAAATTAGCGTTTGCTAGCCTTTCGAGAACGAGCTCTAGGCGCACTGCATGCTCTTCAGTGGAAGTGCCACTGATGATGACATCGTCAAGGTAGACACAAACTCCTGGGTTGCCCTGAAGCACTGTCTCCATGAATTTTTGAAATATGGCCGGGGCTGCAGCTACGCCAAAAGGCAGTCGCTTGACTTTGTACAAGCCTTTCAGTGTGTTAATTGCCAATAATTCAGCAGTTGACTCGCTCACCTTCAGCTGCTGATACGCCTGGGTGAGGTCCAATGTGCTGAAGACTCTTGCGCCACGTAGTACACTGAATACTTCTTCAGGTGTCGGTAGCGGGTAAGAGGACGCTTTAGTCGCAAGATTGACGGTGCTCCGGTAGTCTCCGCAGAGGCGTATGGTTCCGTTCTTCTTGCGAACTACGACAAGTGGTGTGGCCCATTCTGAATGCTGCGTCGGCTCGATGACACCTTGCTGCTCCAGTTTGTCCAACTCTTTTTCAACTGAATCTCGGAGAGCAAACGGCACCGGCCTGGCCTTCAGAAATTTGGGTTGCGAGTTGTCCAACAACTCCAGTGTGACCGGGGGCCCTTCGTTTCCTGGAATCTCTTCCGAGAATACTCTTTCGTATTTCTCTTGCAGTTGCTCAACCATGTTCTGGCTCGGCGTCTGGTGTATGCCGCATATCATCACGCCTAGTGGAGAAAACCAGTTTCTCCCTAGAAGGCTTGATCCTGTGCCCTTCACAACAAGCAGAGGTAGCGTATGGGTCTGGCCGTTGTAGTTAACCTGCACGTTGGCAGAGCCCAATAGTGGCAGATTCTGTCCTGACCACGTTCGCAGGTGCGTGTCGTCTTGTTGCAGGGCGGGTGCGTCAGATGGCCATGAAGTTCGGAACGTGTCCTCACTGATCAGAGTACAGGCTGCGCCGGAGTCCACCTCGAACTTAATCAGCTGGTGATGTACGCTTACTTCTGTAAAAATCTTCGGTCGCGTGCCGAGATTCATGGTGTTCAGGTCGTACAACACAGATGGTGTTGCTGATGTTGTTCCATGGAGATCAGATAGCGGCGTATTCTCTGAGGCGTTGACGCTGTGATTAGGCTGGGAAGGTGACTTTATCTTGGCAAGTCTCTGTTTCGTAATGCATGCTCTTTCGATATGCCCTCGCTTGTGGCAAAAATTACACGTGGCTGACTGGAATCGACATCCCTGGGGGTTGTGTTAGTCGTCACACCGCCAGCAGCGTTGTGCCTTTTTGACCGATTTTACAACAACAGAAGGCTTGCGCACCTGGTTGCTTGTCTGGTGTACCGGCTCGGTGTTCCGGCGAATCCCTCTCTGCTGGTGACCGGCGCTCTCCGCTCGAACGGCGATGTCGTAAGCTTTGCTGAATGTGAGGTCCTTCTCAGCGAACAGGCGCTGCTGCAGTGACTCGTCACTCAGTCCGCACACAAATCTGTCGCGTAACATCACGTCCAAGGGAAGCATGGTGGTGTTAGCAGAAGAAGCTGCGTCTCCCTCCTGCCCGGTAGCTGTTGTCGACAGCGTTCCAAAATTGCAGTCGGCAGCGAGCTTCTTGAGCGCGGCTACGTAGGCGCTCACAGTTTCTCCTCCCAGTTGATCTCGTCGTTGGAAGCGAGCCCGGCTGTAGACCTCGGATGGCCTTGGGTCGTAGTGCTTTTGCAGCGCTTTTACGATGTCGTCGTAAGACACTGCCGCTGGTGTGCTTGGCTGAATAAGGGCGCAGACAGTATCGTAGGTCTGCTCCCCGCACAGCGTCAGCAGGTTGGCCCTCTTCAAGGCTGGGTCTGTGATGTTGTTAGCTTCAAAGTAGAACTGAAGGCGTCCAACCCACGATGACCACGATGAGCCGTTGAACTCTGGTATCTGATTGGGAAACCCTCGCGTAGCCATGGCTTGTCAATAGCGTTGCGTAGCGCGGGTCGAATCCACTTTCTCGTCGCCACTGTCGTGTCCGGTCGCTGTGTTGAATGCAGCGAAAGACGCACACGGTACTTTAAGACTTCGTTTATTTAAAGCCGATGAGGGTGCGACCAGCGTCGACCGAGGCAGGAGCCGAACTGGCCGCCCGAAGAAAGGAGGGAGCGGAGAAGCGTCCACGGGAGGGAGTGGCTTCCCAAAACAGGAGGAGGATGCGGGGGCGCACCATGGGGGGGCATCTGGCGACAGCGTGCGACGAGGGGCAAGTGGTCGTTAGGAGGAGGATGCGAGTGGTCGTTAGGAGGAGGATGCGAGTGGTCGTTAGGAGGAGGATGCGGGGGCGCACACACACAAAAGCAATAAGGGGACACAACAAAAGTGTTAGTTTTATTGGTAGAGTCGCAGCAGAGAAATTTGGACGTAAATATCCAAGAACCCGGTTAGCGTTATTAGTGACATGCTCAACGTGCATATGCCATGATAGGTTACGTGCAATATGAACACCTAGGTATCTGTATGACTTGACGGATTCAAGGAAGTGCCGCGAAGAAAGTAAGTGCGCGTGTTGTCAGTGATGTTAGTGCGACGCGATACATGCATTGTTTTACATTTGCTAGCATTTAGTTGCATGAGCCATTTATCGCACCAGTTAGATATGCTTGTAAGGCCTTCTTGAAGCTTAATAGAGTCAGTGTGGTCAGTTATCGTGCGATAAATGACGCGATCATCTGCCAAAAGCCTAATAGATGAATGGGAAATGCATTTAGGTAGGTCGTTAATGTAGATAAGGAAGAGAAGAGGTCCCAGTACCGATCCCTGGGGTACGCCCGATGTTACAGAAATGTGAGAAGATGAACAGTCGTTAGCAGAAACGTACTGAGTTCGATTAGAAAGAAAGCTTTTAATCCAGTTAAGTACTATTGGATCAATATTAAGTATGCTAAGTTTAAAAATTAGGAGATCGTGTGAAACAGTGTCGAAAGCTTTCGCAAAGTCCAAAAACACGCAGTCTACATCGAAGCTCATGTCAGCATGGGTAAATAGGTCATTAGTAAAACATATAAGTTGTGTTTCACATGAGAGCGTCTTTCTAAAACCTTGTTGTTCAGCCGCAAAGAAATAATTAGACTTAAGGAAAGTGATGAGATGCGTATATATAACGTGCTCCAAAAGTTTACATGGGATACTTGTGAGTGATATAGGACGGTAGTTATTGGGGGAATGGGTGTTACCTGATTTAGGGACCGGAACAACCTTGCCAACCCTCCAATCGCTTGGGAGTACTGAGGAACCTAGAGACTGTGAAAAAAGCATCGAAAGCATAATGGACGAATACGGTTGAGTAATTTTGAGCATTTTACAATTGATTGAATCTTCGCCCGATGAAGAAGATATTTTCATGTTATCAATCATCTTTGCTATGCCCGCAAAGACTATAGTAATGGAACTCATTGGCAAGTAAGAGCAATTAGGTAGAGACGGAAGAGTAATAGGAGCACTTTTGAGGAAAACGGAGCAAAATACATCATTCAAAACGGAACAGCACTGGTTCGGAGGGATCGGGACATTGTCAGAACGGGCTAGTTGGATTACTTTGCTTTCTTTGCCTCCAACAATACTCCAGAATTTGCGTGGATTAGATTGCAGAAGTAATGGTAGGGTGTTGTCAAAAAAATTCTATTTTGTATTTTTGATTGCGATAGCGTATTCTGCGTGAATGTGATGATATGCAGCCCAGCGTTCACGAAGGTTAGTTGCTTTGGCGCGACGAAAAATACGCTTCTTTTTGTTACGCAGGCAGCGTAGGGTTTCAGTAAACCACGGTGAGGCAGAATGCGTAAGAACCTTTCTTTTAGGCACATGACGATCTATTAGTGTAAGCAGTTTGTATTTATACAATAACCAGTTCTCTTCAACGGTACGTTTAGAAAAGTTTAGTGTGTACTGAGTAATGAATGACTCTAGTTCAGCTGTGATGGATGTGGTATCGGCGGCATTGTAGTCATATAGTTTTAACGACTTTCGTAGAACGAACTTTTTTCTTAATTGCGAAGTGGAGAAGCGAGTGATCACTGACTCTTTTAATATACGTTGGAATTGAGACCAAATCAGGTGCTGTGGTAAAAAAGAGGTCTAAAGTGTTAGAGGAACTGCTGGTAGTGCGTGTGGGTTAATGAATCAGCTGTGTTAGATTGAAATCAGCGCAGATGTCTAAAAAATGGATGCATTGGGAGGATGGCTGCTTAAGAGAGGGAACACCAGTTTTCCACACTATATTTGGGAAATTGAAATCACCTAATAAGAACAAATGCGATTTTGGGTATCGGACAATTAATTTGTTAAGGACATCATGAAGATCAGCGCAGAAAGTAGCTGGTGAAGATGGGGACCTATAACATGCACAAAAGATAAGATCGCCTGTTGGAAAAGCTACATGAGTGCAAACTATTTCTAACGATGAATCAATGGGGATAGCGAAGGAATTGATAAGAGTTCACGGCAATGAGTACGCCTCCACCTGCACGGAAATCGCGATCGAATCTGTAAAAGTTATATGTTTTTTCACAGTCTAATATTTCACTATTTTTTATTTTTGCTGAGAGCCACGTTTCAGTAAGAACAACTATATCAGCTGAGCATGCGTCGATATGAGATGACAGCGATGTGCGTTTGTTGGTTATACTTCGAACATTCGTGAAAATAAGAGATACGCAGTTTTTTTCCCTTTGGACACGAGATAGTTATGCTGAATCTGAATTTAATGAGGGTGAAACCGGTGGTGTGTTGCCTGTTTTGGGTTGAGTCGCACTCCTTGCTGGTCCGATCTCGCATACTTCGTCTGTGGTTGCGCTATACACGTAGCACTTATTACCTACGATTAGTTTGTTATGTCGCAAAGAATATAACTGACCGCTAGCCTTTCCAAAGTCATTTAATGCTTTCCTCGATCGACGGGTAGCTTTGCAAAAATCTTCGCCGATTGACACACCCTCTCCTTTAAACTTCGATTTTTGGAAAAGTATGCAGTCTCTTATTGTGAAAGACGCAAACTTGGCAATAACAGGCCGTGTCTTGCCCACATTAAATGTGCCTAATCAATGGGCTCTATGAATTGCGACATCCGACGAATTCATGTTGAGGCACTTAGAAAGAAAGTGATGTATCTGGGCTTCTGATTGTACCCATGTTTCTGATAAGTTGTCCGAGATTCCATAAAAAATCAAGTTATCGCGTCTTGATTGATCCTCGAGATCTTCTAGCCTTGACGCGAGCCCAGCATTTTCATTTGAAATTGCTTCTTGGACTGCGCTAGCACTATCTGTTCCTGGGGCGCTATGCCGGAAGGCCCGAGTTTGGCGCTCGCCCGAGTTTCATCCGAGTTTGCGATGACGGCAGTCAGTTAACGAAGATAGCGCGGAACGTGCGCAGGCAGCGGACAATAAAATGTAGAGATAAAGCCACGTAAAGGCGATACAAGCGCACCATGCGCGCCTGTTTCACACTTCAAACACAATACACTGCGCAATACCAGGCCGCAGCGCTACCTGAAGTTATCAGCGCCATATCAGCAATCGCGAAATCGTGACTTCTCTGCTATCTATCTGCACACTCGCCGCCAGCTGTTTGACACGCCTTTTCGGGCGCGTCAAAGGCGTGTCTTCTCTTTCAGGCTCTATCTGTCTCTCCATTTCCGAAGACGAACAGTGCGCACTAGGTGCACTCTTGTATCAACCCTTTCTCTTCTCTCGAATACGTTAAAAGGCAACAGATAATATTATGAACGTTTTGTTCATTTCCAAATCTATTTTAAAATCTGAATCCAATGAAGCATTGTTGAAAAGCATAGCTTTAGGAAATTAACAAAGATTTGACACTTTCTGCCACTAGAGGCAACAGTGAGGCCATTGCTTGCAGCGTGGCTTGCATACGAACTAGAGCGGCAGCCCACCGTGTCGAAAACGAGAAAGCTCCTGCGCTGACACGCCGCCGGTAGCGCTGCCTTCGACTGGAAAGACTGGGCCAACGTTTTTAGATCCAAAAACGTTGGACTGGGCAACTACTACACGCTGAATCTGTCTTATTTTTCGGCCATTGCGATAATATATTTTATTGTGTCGTATATCAAAATATAACATTCATGCATCTTCTGGCTTGCATTATAAACAAAAGCAAAAAACTGAACTTCACTGCACCCCCGCGTCACTGCTGCTCTCTGCAGTGACCTCAGGTGGAGCTCTCCGCTGCTACGGCCGCTGCCGCACCCCGCTATGGCCAACCATTGTTTTTAGTACGCTCTTGGCGAATCTCAGCGGTAGAAATTGGCCGTGCGAGCGGCTGTGATGCGGTGTGAGAAAAAAAAAATTGCTGTTTGGCTGTATTCAATGATTCATTACGTATGCCTGTTGTGTGTGACGCCTCTTTAGTGCACTGCGGATGCGAAGAGCGTGCTACCCAGCGACACAACTCATCCTATGTCATCAGACGCTGACTAAAAGCTGTGAAGGGGGTGGCGCGCGTATCTGCGTAGTATTTGATAACGTCGCGCACTTCAAAGTTTTGCGGACTGATTTGGTCACTAACGTCGATCGCCGTTGTATACCGCAGGGACATCGCATTAATATCATTCGAGCAGGTGAGGGATCCTGTTTGTAATAATGGAATCGGACTTATAACAGAGAAAGGTGTTACGGTTGTGAAGTACGCAGTGCTTGCGTGCTGGAAATTACAAACACTTTATTGCACTGGGTCTGGAGCAGCGATCGTTTGTCGATCCCAGATGTGTTTGACACATTGATACTGAGCTTTATCACCGATGAAAGGACGGCCAAGCCAAACACCTGCGATGCGATGTTGTTGGAGTAAGACGTGCTCCAAGCACCGGTTCGCCGTCGTGCTCCGTGTTTGACGCCTTGCAAGCACGTGTGACGCGCCTTCAGCGTTGTGCTGTGTCTTACGTAGTTGCAACAGGCTATAGTGTTGTGCAATCTTGGTATGCGAGCGAAGAAATCGGCGGCTTTCGCCGCGTTGCGTGTCCTTCGCAGAGGTGCTTAGATTTATCAGCGATGACGTCCGTTTTGCCTGTTATATTTCGATGGTCAACATCGTCGATGTCTGTCAGTAATCAGCACAGCCGCGCAGCATACCTGTAGTCGGCAAGGATGTTGCGAGTGGCCCACCCATAGCGCGTACGCCTATAATTTATATACGGCACGCCGGGGGCGTGACCAATGGTTTTGATTGACAGGTGAACTCGGAGCTAAACTCGTGAACGGTGAAGTGCCCCGAATTCATCTCGGGACTGTCATGGCGGCAGCAGCAGCAGCCTGGGTAATCGCTTCCTCTGACGGCAAATGTCAGTACGGCCGGCTGGACTCGTTTACTGCCTTGGCCGACGACGAATTCCAGTGACATTTTCGCCTCTCCAAAAAATCGGTACGATGGTTGTGTAAATAGTTAGGCGACGACCCACGCCTGCGGAGAGTGCGTACCGGGCTTCATTCGCTTTCGGTCGAAGAGCAAGTCCTCTGCGCCCTCCGGTTCTTCGCGACCGGGAGCTTCCAGGGGAGCATCGGCGCAGACCCCTTTATTGGACGCCAATAAAGCACTGTGAGCCGCTGTGTGAGGGACGTCTCCGACGCGCTTATCGACGCGGCTGTGCAGAAGCGGTGGCTCGCTTTGCCCACGACTGCGGCCGAGCGTGCGTATGTTGAGGAGCGTTTCCTTCTGCGCGGCGGCATGACAGACGTCGTGGGATGCGTCCACGGGACCTACATTGGCGTAAAGGACCCTTCGAAGTCCAGCCCTGACATGGTGAAGGCCAACTATTTCACGAGGAAGGCACATTATGCATTGAACATTGCAATCAGTAAAAATAATTGTTCTCGCCAAGCCCTTTGGGCTACTCTACAGCACATTGCCAAAGTCGGTCCCAGACTCTTTTGGCGAAGACTGGATCAGCTGCTAACCGGTTCCACAGAACAATTCATAACATGCCAGGTACCTTAAGAGGGGCCCACAAAAAAAAAAATAAAAGATGCCCAGGCTTAGCTTGGTTAAGCCAAGAATGCGTTGCATATTGCGCGGTCTTTTTTTTTTTTGAGGGCGAGGTAGTGCTTGGCGGCACTCGATTTTCTCGGCAAGACGTCACGCGCCGGCGCAGCGCCCCTAGCGGGAGGAGCGGGAGTCAGGTGGTGGCGGCGGCCGCGCGCGTCCGCGCGAGTTGGGGCCCAGCTTTTCCTCCGGCTGTCGTGACGTCAAGTCACGTGGTTGCGCTCAAGGTCAATGGTGGCTGCCCGGCCGCGCCCAAGGGCTGAACTGAGTGATTGCAATATGCAACGCATAAAAGTGGGTTCCTCGGCAACGGCGAAATCGAAAGTTGCAGATGACCACTTGTTAATCGGGCCACTGCAGAGAACTCACCACTGTGCTAATGAATTAAATCCGACGAATGAATGTCATCTTTCGCACAAACCTCTCACTTGCATCTAAAAAGTATAGTCACAATGCTGCAGAATCGGGAAGATAACCGCCACTGCTGACCAAAAGCCGGTGCGATCTCATTGACAACGAATTTCGGCTCACATTAACGCGGTATGCATGTAATGAGCAGATGCATGCAGTTCATTTCAGAACACGGCATAATATTCAAGCAATTCTGAAAAAAAAAACGAGTTTTCTCATTCAACTAACGCGAAATTCAACTTGCGATGAAAAAAAAAAATGTCCGAAAAAAAAAAAGTTTCACCATGCGGGATTTGAACCCACGCGCTCCCATTGCCTGTCGATTCTCCGGAGCGACGCGTTAGACCACACGGCCACAGAACAGCGAGGAGTGATACACCTCTATTTTTTTTTGCGGACTACTTCCGTAGCCTTCACAACGTTGCACATGTACCTCGTCGCCATTGGCGGTAAGCTGATGACGGGCGTTGGTAGCGTTCCCTCGCGGTACAAAGCAAAATTTAATAATGCATAAATCACTCCAAAACGCTTTAAATCCAAATCTTGCACACTATAAAGTGCTTATAAAGGTGTATTAAGTGCATTATAAAATTCAACAAACCTCGTTTGTCTAATTGCACACGCAGTGCACTTGGTGGAGCGACACACAAATGAAAAGTGCACCGGCGGTTGGCTCACGTGACCCGTTCTTTGTAGACCGCCCAAGAAGCCGATGAGGTGGCGCCGATGTGATGATAAAGCACGGAATATATCCAGATACCCCAATGAAGTTTGAGGCATGACGAGGGTGGGATTTTGTCCTGCTACCATTAGTTCACTCATGTGAGGGCGTCGCCAGAGCTCGGGAAGATTCCGAGTTTCAGCAAACTCGGGCCTTCCAGCATAGCGCCCCTGAAGGCGTATTTTCAAGAGACTCAACCGCAGCTTCCACGACCACGTGACAGCGTGACGTCACGACCAGAGGAGAGCAGGGGCCCCAACTCGTCTCTTTGGCCGTAGTCGTTCCTTCGCTCGGCGCGGCGGCTACCACGTGACGGCTTCCTCGGCCCGCCGCGTGAGGGCGCTCGCTAGGAGAGGATAAAAGGCTGCGGGCCCAACTCGTCTCATCGATGGAGGCTCATTATTTTAATTAAATAATCTAATTTATTCAATTGAAGAAATTAGTGAATTAGTTAAATTAGTAAATAAATTCATTAATAAATCAATCAATTAATGACTGATTGAATTATTAATTAATTAATTAATTAATTAATTAACTGACCCATTAATTGCTTTAATTTTACTTAATGCCGAAGAAGAATGTATGAGTAGTGCGGAGCGATATAATCACAAGAGAAGAAAACGCCGTGCGGAAGAAACGCCGGAACAGAAAGAATAGCGGCTTGCTAAAAGAAGAGTGCAGTAAGAAGAAGGAGCAGAGCATTGTGGCGATTCGAGACGGTGACATCGTGGCTCAGTGACGTGAAGAACAAGAATAAGAGTTGGCAAGTTCGAGTCTGCTACGCGTTAATTCGAGAAAAGAAACTACCAGCAGAGCCAAGCGCAGCCAGGGAGCTATTGTTTTCGCAATCACTCAGGCTTAACCAGAGCTAAGCCACAGCTCCTTTTTTTTCTTAATTTTCTCTGCCCACACTTATAAATGTCTCTATGCGGCTCAAACTACGGCCCCTGCCCATCCCTCTGAGCATGGTTCCTCCCACACGAGCCACTAAAAATACAAGGCACAAGACAAAGAGGAATGGCGCGATGTTTTCCTTCCATTTCCCCCTCTATAAATGCTGCTCTTTCCAGCAGTTCACCGCCTGTGTCTTGGCCACTCCCCCGTAGTGGGTACGTGCCATCTTTCTTTGAGGCCAACCAACCAACCATTCCAACCAGTTTTTGCCAAACTACGCTCCATTTCAAGCAGTTTCTGTGAGCTTTCCAGCCGGCGCAATACGGTTAAGTAGTGAAGGGCACGCCTACCTGCTCACGCCATTACGCTATCACGCCGGTCGCTGCGCAGCCAGCGAAGGGCGCGCCCGCGTTGTGCCTTGTGCGTTTTGCCTATTGTTGAGTTTCGCATGGTTGCGCAATTAGTTTTACGGGTACTCGAAGTTTTTATGGGCCCCAAAATACAACACTTCTTTCGAGTGATATTTGTTGCCGGTTTGGTAAAATGTGGTCAACTTTAAAAAAATGGCAAACGGGTTGAAAACGAGCGCCCTTGCGTTATTAGTACGGGCGCATAATTTTCAATACTGCCGGGAACAAAAATAAAAAGATGAAGCGTGAAAAGCTCAAGGACTAGAGACTTGTGCATCGAACACTCCGTCACCTGCTCTTGTGAAAACGCGCATTGCACAAGTGCAGTGACGACAGGGGAGCGACCAGGAAAAAAAAAATACGAGGAACTTTAGCGGCTAAAGTGGTGAAAGGCGAAAGCCTGAGTGCTTCATTCTGCTACGCGACTGTTCACTTCACAGTCTGTCTGTGCATTAATTAACTGCCAATTAATGACGCTTAATCTTTGCCTCTATGAGTGGAACGCGACAGCGTGTTGTAGCGCTGCCAGGGAGTCCACGGAACCCCACCACCCGTTCGGCGCGATGCGTTGCCCTTTGAACGCAAAGCTTTTTGAGGAAAGGAAATGGCGCTGTAAAACTCTGTCTTCTCGGTGGGCACCTGAACCGCACCGTACAGGAAGGGAGGAAGTGGAGTGAAGGAAGAAAGAGAAAGAAGGGCCGTAATGAAGAAAATAAAAATTGTATTTGAAGAAAGGAAATTACGCAGTAACTGTCTCACCTATCTCGGTGGACACCAGTCCAAAATTGTATTTGAGGAAAGGAAACGGCGCAGTAACTGTCTCACATATTTCGGTGGACACCCGTGAAAATTCGCGTGCAGTGACGTCACGGCCATTTCGACCAATATGAAACGCGGACAAATTTGCTAACACGTCTTGGTCACGACAGTATGAGCCATTAAAGGCTTTCGCCTTAAAAATAAACACGGAGGACTTGCTAAAAGATTGAAAACCAGGAGCTGGTGTGTCGAAAATGGTCTTCTACGCATCTGAACACCTGCAAATTGCACCCGCGCAATTATTGTCAGTGTTCCCACGCTATGTGAGTGACTTGTTCGGCGCCCGCGCGCTAACGGTCAGGTGCCAAACATTTGTCGAACAAAACGCACAGTTGACTGTGGAATGGGACCTATAGGTTTTAGAGGACACGGAATAACGTCGGGGAATGGAGGAACGCTTGTAAATCAATGGCAGTTGTCATCTGATATGTGCTCCATCAACGTTCCGCATGGCGGGTTCGTAAAAATATATTGTTCTTCTTTTTGCAGATTTTGTAAAGTTTATCAGAATGACAGCTGCTCGTAGTTTGCATTGTTCAGCGGACGGTGCCCGTAGGGAGCGACCATAACTGGTGCGATCTTTGTTGCCCTTAGCAATGGACGCACAAGAAACGCGGGCCCAGCTTAGTGATGTGCAAAATGGGGACGGCTTTTGTATCGATTGGTTAATATGTCTATTGGGAACCTGCGCTCAAGTGGAAGTGGAAGAAAGTGGAAGAAAAAAGAAAGCCATACAGCCTTCCGCATTTTCATAATATCGCGCCATTAACGAGGAAATCGGCGACAGTTGGCGCAAGCGCCCCAAATGTGAGCGTCGTCTGCTACGCTGTTCCCCTCACAAGGACACACGCCACACTGTCTGTTTGAGAAAAAAAAAAAACAACGTGAAGGTGTAAAAAAATGGTATGAAAGGCGCCTCGCCTTTCGGACCTCCTAGTGACTAAAGCCCTGACTAGAGAGCTGGTGCACGCCTTCGTGATCGTGTCCCCTAATAGGAACAGGCTATGGCATATCAAAGGGTAAACATTCCAGGCTATAATTCGTGCACGCTGCTGAATTTCTTTTCTTACGTTTCTTTATCTGAGCTCCTTACCGCATGCACGGGCTACAGTGATACGAGAAAAAAAGATAGAATTGATAGGAAACACCTTTGATGAAGACTGCGGTCTCCACACACGCAGCGGCGACGAAAACGAGAAAGCGCGTCGCAACGGTGCATTTTAGCTAGCCATGCACGTGCTCTTACTTCAGGCGAGCTTTTTTTTTCTTCTTTGTGGACAGCAGATAATGCGGCGGGGCGTATGTCTTCGCGAAGGGAACATCGTAGTGGAAGATGCTCTCGTTGTAGAGGCATTTGCGTGCTTGCACGAACTCTCTCCGATTTCAGCGCTTATCACCATCGTAAGGCGCAGACATGACGCTTGGTCGACGGTCGCGCCATATCATTAAAAATTCAGAAGGCTCTACAAATAGGTGACACATTGTTATTAGTACAATTATTTTACAACAGTGCCAGCCGCCTTTTGGCGGCCAAAGCAGGAGTACAGTGCATTTACAAACAGGCACGCACGTGGTGTACATTGGGTTATGGCAGAAAAAGAAACACGAGAAAAGATACAACAAACGCGAGGCCTGTGCATAGTTTACATAACTGCTGCGCGATTTCCACATTAAATAAGGGACCGCCGCCGATGATTCAGACGAGAAGAGAACATTACATACACTACTATCACAAGAAGGCTCGTAATAACCTCACTCCTTACAATGCGTCGAGCGCTTGTGCATAAAGAATCAGTCAAGGTATAGTACGGTATGCTAAAGAGGTTCTTCCTCCGGAAGCTATGCGTGGACATTTAGACACGCCGCATTGGAGGCCTCCGAGCTAATTTAGACTGTGTAGATTCTTGGGCGTGCCCTGGCATCGCATAAACCGTGCGTGTTTTTGCATTTCGCCCGCATCGAAAAGGAGCGCAGGGAGGGCCGCTGCTCGGTGCCGTCACCTCTGGCCCAGCAACCAAACGGCATATGTACTTGGCCACCAATATATGGTGCAGAATATGGAAATGGCTCAGGGCTTCTGTGAGTTTAACATCCAAAAAAGTCTAAGGCTATGTATATGGGGACGCTCTACTTAAAGGATTCGGAAATTTCGACCACCGGGGTTCTTTAGCGTGCACTGACATTGCACAGTATACGCGTCTCTAGAATTTCGTCTCCATCGTAATTCGTCCGCTCCAGCCTGGTTCGAACCCACGTCTTTCGGGTCAGCAGCCCAGTGCCATTACCACTGAGCCACAGCGACGGGGTAGCACAAGAAAATGATACTGGTTTTGGTGACGGTTTGGTGACCGACTGGCATGGTTAGCATTTTTACTGAGAATTAAAAAAATATATCGAAATGATGCAATAGACCGCTGTGCTGCGAACACGCTTTAACTGCTAAGCTCCTCGAAGAAAGTCCCTTAACCAAAGCGCTTTAAGGTGGGGGATTCATTTCGTACTATCGAGGAGTGCTTGTCCGGGTATTGCGTGCAGGGAGCCTTTGTCGATTTGCATGGCTGTGGCACGCCGCAGCCTTTTTTGGAAACAATACAACAATGACTGGACCAAGTGGCGCAGGTGGTCGCCGCGTTTTTATGCACAGAAAAGTTCATTTGAAAGCCGTATAATTTTGCTTTCCTGTAATAAACGAATCAAACAGTATGAATTATAAGATGAAATTTCTTTCTCGAACCTGAAAGGAAAGCTGAGCTTGTTTTTATTACCCAGTGAGTTTAAAAGCTGCCAGCAGAGCGCTTTACGTCGTCAGTCTGCTCCGTAGCTAAGAATGAAATCTTTTATGTGGCATTCCCTAGTTATTACTGCCGGCAACAGCTAGCCGTGGTGACTTAGTGGCTATGAATTCGGTTGCTGAGTCCAAGGACGCCGGAATAAATCCTGGCCAGGGCAGCAGCATTTTGATGGAGGTGAAATGCAGCAGGAGGAAAAAACGTTATTGGTTAAAAAAAAAAAGAACGAAACTTGGCACGACGCTGATGATCAAAAGACCTTGCTTCGTGATATGACTTCGGTGGCTCGCTTGAGGGCACGGCGTTGGACAGCCATGTCCGAGCCGAGCAGCGCGATCTCCCACTGCTCAAAATTACTGAGCGGCGGTTCTAATTTATGGAGATCAGCGGGGTAAGCCCATAGGATGCTGGATCTATGGGGATGTTGACCGCGGAGGGCGCAGTCGGACCTATAGCTACCAGGAAACATGGTGGCATACTGGGGCCGACGTAGGGAGAGAAAGTGCTTGATGCGGCTATCAAAGGACTGTTTAAGTTTTTGCAAAAAGAACAGCAAAAAAAAGAAAAATAATGGTGATTAGCGACCCCTGGTGGTGCGGATGATCAGCACTAGCTGGTCGCCATTGTGCTTTTGCGATTGTTGCACTTCTTTTGAACGATGATGTCAAGCGAGAGGGTTGTGTGGTTGTGTTCTTCTTGGGAAGGTTATACCGAGTGCTTTATAGTGTGGTAAATGTGTTGGCACGGACTTGAGCCTCTCCTCGTGCAGCGCGTATGCGGGCATCGTCTCGACAGCGTTCGTCCCCTGTTCGACCCACCGCAGGTTCTTCGCTCTGGCCTTCCGCATACTTGCAGCATTGGCACGCTTTGCCCGGCCTGCATCTATGGCTCTGCCGCAAAGCGAGTGGTGCGCGGGTCACCGCTGGAGGCTTTGTCCGAACTGCGGCGGCTGCTACTGCGCAGGTGTGCAGGGTGCCGTGCCATGCAATCATCCTTCGCCTCACGCTAACTTAGTCGCCATCAGATGAGGGAACGAAGTAAGCGCGAGTCACGGGCTATGCGCTCGGGGTAGGCACGTCATCACATGATCCTGTGGCCGCGTAGTATGCTGAATGAGGGCGACGGTGACGACGCGGAGGCCGTGAACCTTGGCTTTAACATCTAGCCCTGTAAAACTGACCGGTGTGCTGTATCATGTTAGGACACGATAAAGCAACTGAAGTGGTCGACATTAATTGCACGTCGTCCACTACGGCGTCTCAGGCCGCAAACGTGCATGTTTCGGATGTCAAACTCTACCTACCACCAGCACTGCTGGCAGTTACACAAACAAATCGAAGTTAAAGCAGTATACTGCTTCTAAAAACTGTAAACCCTGTAAAAACTGAACAACACTCTCTAAGTAAGCGTCAAATTAAAAAAAAGGCGACTGCCATGCTTCAGTAAATTCAAGCAGAAAGTTCGAATAGGGTGCCATGAGCGTTGCAACACGCCGTGAGCGGACGTTACGTTTGCACTGAACTTCGGGTGCACGTGTGCCTCATGTGCACCTTTCTGGTTATAGCTCTGAAATTCCGCGCGCTGCAGGGAACAAATTTTTCTTCTTGCCAAAAATAGGTAAGGCTTCGGTCATCTCGATCGTGACTACGAAACCACGCCATTGACTCTAACTGCGAGACTTATCAAAAAAGTGTAATTATTGTTCCTTAGCTAGGTAATTAGCATTGCTTTAAAAGTTGCGTCTGCCACGGCTTACAGTTTTCTTATGAAAATATTTGTTTCGAGCACACCATTTCTAGGCAGTTTTTGAAACTCCTCGATGGAATGCGTGGGATATTGTGCGTGCCTTCCGGTAAAATTTTTAGTCGGCGCTTGTCTTGTGGGGTCACAGTCAGGCTGCGCCTTTCGCGCAGCTTGACTGCAATCTTTCCAGTTCACTGAGGATCAGCTGCCCAGAGGAATGGCAAAACTATAGACGGCGGGAGTTAGAGCATCTTCTCCTTGTCGCGACGAAAGAGAACTGGATATTTAGCGGCTATGCGAGGCGGTCACAGTGTGACGGGATTTTAAGGCTTTCTTTCTTTTTGTCTGTTCTCAAGGTTAACACGGAAAATATGGCACATATGATCCAAAAAATTTTTTCTGTACGCCACGGAAAGCCTGGTCATAAGCAATGGAATGGTAACGCAAAAGAGCGAACTAAGGGCGGCGTGCAATACCTCTAAAAATTTCTGCTTCGAGCATATCGGGATAAAAAAAATTAAATTACGAGGATATTTCTAGCGGTTGTAGTATTGCATGATTGTAGATTTTGCTTCGTATAATACTGCAGAACAATAGTAGCCAGCAGGCAGGAACTTAGGGCTGATAAAAGCAGTTAGTATGGGCGTAAGAAGTCCATCCTACGAGAGGAATGCGAGCTGGAGGGCCAGCTAGCGAAGTAGAAATTATTACATTTAGAAACTGCGTAGCATAAGTGCAGAGGACTACAGGCGAAGAAAACAGAAGAGACACGGCGTTTTTCAAGCAGTCTTTACTGCATCAAAGGTAGCCGGTATACCTGTCAAAAAAAAAACACCTCGTAAAAAAAGCACCTCGGCATTCTTTAGGGTGGCTCCTTGGCTCTCAGCAGCAAGTTCAGCAGTTTCGTTTGCACTGGGGCCCGCCGCAGATATCCTCGTCCTTCGCATCTGGCTGCTAGCGCACACTTCAACCCCTTAGCTGTATGATTGGCCGCCCCCGGCTTTGTGCCACCTTCCTGATACCCGAGAAGCGACGTGACATCCTTCTTCCCCTCCACGGTGGTAACCTAGCTCAGCCTCCTTGGTGCCAGTCTTGCAGTGTTTGAAGACCATCCTGGCTGGAGATCCGAAAGGAATAAATGAGATTGAATAAATGAATCCGGTCTTGATACCTGCGGCACACAGGCCACGTGAACCCCTTGATGGGCGCACCGAGGCCCTAGTTCAACACGACAAAATTTATCAACACCACAAAATAAATAAATTCAAAATCCCCTTTGTCCCTTGGTTTCTGGGGCTGTTGGCTTCTCTCATGTTTATAACAGGCCCCTCATCCCCCCTCTCTGGTTTGCTTAATTTGTTAGCGAGGGCCTCGGTTCTCGCAGCCTTGACGCCATAGGAAGCATAAGAGGGCACAGCTTCCATCCTCTCCGTTCGATGACGTTCTACGTCACATCAGCGGTAACTCAGGGCATGCTACGTCCGCCGCTTAAGAGCGTGGGTGGCGCTGGTGAACACTCTAAAAGGTTAGGTTATTTGTAAACATAAATACCCCCGAAAGCAGAAGATTTGACAGTCGTCGCCGTAGCTCAGCGGTAGAGCACCGGACGCGTAATTCGGAGGTCGTGGGTTCGGATCCCACCGGCGGCATGCGGTTGTTTTTTTCTTCTGCTTTTCAAATCAATTAGCTTTAAGCGATAACATATTCAGTAATATAAATTGATCAACACCACAAAATAAATTAATAAAATCAAAATCCCCTGTGCCCCTTGGTTTCTGTGGTTGTTGGCTTCTCTCATAGCAGCGGTAGGGAGTTCTAGCGCATCTGCTTCCCATTCGATTAACTATGCAAATATCCTCTCATATTTTTTTTGTTTTGATGCGGTCCAATTCAAGGCAAGGACGTTTAGGTGCCCCGATTACGGCTCAAACCTCTGGTAAATTACAAGCAGCATTGCCAAAGACCTTGCACACCTTTCGAGCCTCATTAATCCGACCTAGACAGCGTCTGCACCGTCATGCTATCCGCCTGAGGAAACAGGAAAGTAAAAGAAATGACTAGTTGTGAAAATTGAAGCACATGTAAAAGCAATCACATGGTAGCCCACCTATTTCGAGCAACTCAATACAGAGTGGAAGCAGTGCGCCGGAGCCACTGTCGATGATTGTGGCTCCCGCACAAACACCCCTCACGTCTATTGAACTAAACCCTGTTTTTTGAAATTGCCCCCTTCTGTAGCGCCCGCAAACGCTGAACATTTGCATGTTTTGCGCGTTCTGGTCCTCGTTTTTTTTTTACAATTGTATTACTTTCAAGATGTCTATTCCTCAACGAGCTCAAACTAAAGTCTTGCAGAAAGTTAGTTAGTCTTTCCGACTTGTATTCATACTCTGAGCTCTTTTTTCAGAAAGTTTTCATCTATATTAGGACAGAGGCCTCTGTGTAAGACAAGCAATCCACACAGAGAAAAAAAAAGTTTCTAACAAAATTATCCCTCTGAAAGCTTCGGTATGTTGACAAAAAACGTTTAAAAAGTTTTATTCACATGATATACCACATTAAAAGAGTAGAGAAAACGAATTTTTTCTTTCAGGGAAAATTCCACGGCTTCATTAGGTAACAGTAAAAACGATTTTCAGATTCTTTCGCGAGAAACATCGGGGAGGCGTGGAATCATACGAACATCAACTCCAACACACCCGTAGTTGTTTCCGTCGGGTTCAAACAGTTGTAACAAAAAGCCCAAACAAGACGTATCTCACCCCACATTTATTTATGTTTTATTAGGAAGTTCCAACACACTAGTGGTTGTTTGCGCAAGGTTCAAGCGCTTGTAATGAAAAGTCCAAACAAGGCGGGTCTCATTTCACATTTAATAGGCTTTGTTACATTATTTGTGACTGAAAATTTCTCAAAGGAAAAATTAGAAAATTCCTGCAAACGCCCACTCCACCAGGTCAGCACCCAGGAGAGGCGTTCATGGCAGCAGGTCCAAGTGCATCGCTCGCCCTGCGTGGAGGAATGAGAAGTTTTGAGGGTGCTAAGTTTACTCGCTATATACTTGAATTCCAAGCAAACAACTATGTTTCTCCATGCATGGAGACAGATTTTCAGAGGCGTTTTAGTTCATTCAGTGTTTAAAAACGGCAGCAGGCGGCCGAATTTAAATGCGAACATTCCGATTCGTCATGCCTCCAGTGCTTTGGACGCTTTCTTAGCACAGCATTTATTTTCTCTTTTAGCGATCTCTGGAGTGCCTCTTCCTATAGCGCACATTTTTATTACCCTATAAGACTCTCCACACTTCGTTCCTTACACATTCAAGCGTCGCGTCAGCGTGACGCAAGAAGCCTCAACAATTTATCTAATACCAACATCCCTATAAATCTGTTCCATTTCACATTTCTCAAAAATAGTCTTAAGGCGAAAACGAATGAATGGAGCTGGGAGGTTCCTGAGGCTATTTATCCTTTCCATAGCCCTTTTGGGCAGTTTTTCGGTCTAGACGTCATCTCCTGGCAGAGGTGAATCTGACATGTGTGAGCATAGGGACTCTAGCAGCACATGGGTCGGAGCTCACACAAGTTACCCACAAGTTGCCCGGAAATTTGACCACATGCGAGATTGTTCCGAAGAAAGGAGGCAGGAAAGGTGCAGTGTGCTGCAACATGCTGAATTTTCACCGGAGAAAAAACCGCCTTTGCTCGCAAAAAAAGGGTACAAAGTCTACTCTGCTAGGGAAACTAGTTTAGCAATAGCAAAGGGCGGCACACTCTCGCTTAAAGTGCGATTCCTAAACCGATATTATTACAAAGAGAAAAAAAATGGCACCAGTGCCGCCTGACGGCTTTGAAATCATCATCCACACAAACCTACGGACTTCCGGTTGCATCATTGCTTCCCAGTATTGGTTCCACGCCTCACGGATGATGTCATGCCCACTAAAAAGCTGGCAAACTGTTTTCATGAAAGCGACAAGCTGCGTCCCTCGAGTCGATCGCGGCACACACAAACCAAGTGTTCATCGGCTCAATGTTTGGCAAGAAGTTTTGATTACAGGCAACGGCCCTTTACTTTTGCATTGCTCTAGCGACAAACCAGGAGTCACAAAACGGGGCTAAAACTAAACCGGGCTGAAGTCACAAAACGGGGCTACAGTCTACTCTGCTGGAGAAACCTGCTTAGCAAGGTACACATTCTCGCACACAATTTTTAAAAATACACTTTTGAGTTAGAAGAAAGCTTTTTTCTGCATAAGACTGTAAGCGGTGTAGTACTCAAAATGCAACTAATACGTGCTAAGTAGCAGGTCGGTAAATTAATATTGAATAGGTAACTTTTTAACTATTACTGTTAGGCTCCTTAATTATTGAGAGGAGATTAGCCGACTGTAAAAAATATCTATATCAGTTTTTAGAATTTTGAAAACGCGGTTACCCTCGGCGCGCTGACCCAACAAATTTTGGTTATTTCGACGACTTGCCAGCACTGGAGTGTAAATGCGGATGTGACGAAGAGCAACAAGAGCAAAAGAACAGTAAGAACAAATAAAATCCTGAGCTTCTGCGTTTATTTCCTTTTTTTTTTTTCAAAACACTCTCACTGCGGTGAGCATCGGCGTACGCCCACCGCCGCTCATGCAGCACTTGTACTTAGCCCGCAGGGAACAATGCAGTGTCTTTGGTTTCTTTTTCTCGAGAACGCCTATACGGTGTGCTCATCAACAGATCTCATTTCTTCATGGCCGAGAGATATCCTCGCCGCATAGTTCAGTAGACGAGATGGAACTTCTTGTCCCCAGAACAACTGGTCAAGATGCAGTCACTATCGATTAGGTTTCATTTTATGAAATCGTCTATTGTGATTACTCGGTTTAAAAACAGGCGCGAGCGAGGTGCATAGTGCCTTCGGCTTGCTTATCACTTCGCTATGCCGCACTCCGCGCTAATCATTATTGAAGTGCTATATGAAGTTCAATATCAAGGCATTTACAGACATGGGGAAACCGTTTATATGGTTCACAATCACCTTCAAGGAAGTCTATTCAAGTTTTGTACATGTTTCGTGGACATGTCGTACTATCACCTACAACAACCGGCTATCCGAGACAAGAACATGGAGAAATGTTACATAAAAAAAAGTGAACAGGAGAGAGCGGCAAGTCTTCAGCTGAAGTGCAATATCTATCAATGCCTTACAAACTGAAAAAAGAGCTGTTTTATGAGTTCACTGCAATAAAAACATATTACATGTTTGTTCACTTCATTGTTGAGAACCGAGCTAACCAAATCGCAACCTCCCGCGTTTTACACCAACTAAGCCCTGATGACGTATTCTGACGCTGTGCCTTTGCACCACCGAGCTTTCATTTTTTACAGCGTGGTTATTGGACGTTCGACATTGTAAAAGCACAATTCAAGAAATCTGCAGCCGAAATAAAAAAAAGACTGGACCGAGATGATTAGTGTTCTTTATGGCGTTAATCCCTGCTGCTTTACAGAAACGCGCCCTGACATATCTTTCACGCTTTTTAAGAGAAAAATCGTTTTAATAATTTAAAACACTCGAATACAAACCAGCCACCAATCGCCATATCGCTTCCGGCCTGGGATGGGGAAAGGCAAGCCATGCTCGCCTTCGCGTGTATATGGGAACCTATTGCTTCAGCTTGCCCCCTGGTTGCCAAGAAGAGGCTGCGCCGGCAACGGGCTTATATGCTGTCCGCTACATCTTCCTTACTTTTTTAACTCAATGTGGAGTGGTGTTGAACAGCCTACAAGATGTCACTCACGCTGCCGCTCAGCAGAAGTCGCAGCAGCTCTTAAGGAAACCGGCCCGCCCGGCGCTCAATTCGCGGCGGCAGTACTGGCCTCGGCAATGCATTGGTACCAGCGCCACGACGGCGACGGCAGCCACCGCTCCCCAGGTCGCCAAGATGTCCGAGACCACTCCACCAGGTGGAGATGCGTGGAGCGCAACATACAGATCCCGGTCGCTGCCTGCACCAGAGACGCAATGAAACAACAGGCCCATCGAGACTGAACGAATCAAAATACACTACTACCAAAGCGCAGGCCATTCCTAACACAAACGTGAGTCACTCTAGATGCGCAAGTTTGAGTATGCCGGCGTCATTCTCTCAACGCACATTTTGGCAGTTTTCACTGCCTTTATACTGCATTGTATTCTTCACTGCGCATCTCTACAATCCTGGCTCCATGTGATAGTCTTCAGGTGGGGGAAAAACAACAGCGACTAGAATTTCGTGGTCATGCCAGCATCAGAATCAAAACAGCTCTCAGGCTTACTATGTGGTTCAAATATGATGAGATGTCGAGAGCACACAATGAGAATGTTTCCACAAAACTATCACACCTAAAGTTGAAATACACGCTAAACTGTGCCACTTTCTAATTTTTATGCATTGGCGTGTTTTCTTCAGGGAACCACTTATGGACTGTATTTTTGCTCCTAGTTCTGACATTTCTGGGCAGCCTCATATATAACAACGACACACTGGCCAAAATGAGCTCGTTTCGTACAGGGCGTTCAGATTAAAGCTGAGGCGATCTGCTGCACACTACACGCCCAATGCTCCGGAAACCCTCTCGCGGACAGGCAGCGCATATAGACCTCGAGACAAGCTAAAAATAAACTACCTGTAGTGGCACAGAGCCTGCCAACACAATATTTATTATACTTATTTTATTTCATACTGCACATCGCATTGCAGATCCAAGCAGAACAAATACAGATGTACAAGTTAGAGCTAAGGACAATGTGTAAAAATGATCGTCTGAAAGTCGCATGCAGGATCACTATGCGCTGTCAATAAGTGGTAGAGAATTCCACTCTCTTGTGATTTGTGGGAGAAAGGAAAATTTGAATGTGTCAGTTCGAGCAATATGCACGCTGTTAGTAAACCGGGAAGATGGCGACGTGTGAGGTGTATAGCTTAACATAGATGCAAACGTTGCAGAATAAAGCAGCAATTTGTTTTTTATGCAAAGTAAAAAAATTCTTGACGAATATTTTTTCTTCATACCTAAAGCGGTTGGATAGTTTATTTCAGCACTCAAAACGGAGAAGTGAACGGGGAAAATTTGGGATAAATAAGTCTTACTAGTTTCCTTTGGATACTTTTGAGTTTGTTATATTCGTTTTAGTACATGGATCCCACAGGACGCATGCTTACAACAACTTAGGCCTGATTGGTGAATTATAGGCGAGAGGTTCAAATTGAGTAAAGTATGTTTCATAAGAAATACAGCTTGCGAAAGGTGGACGACCACGTGTAGACGAGCAGGTATAATAAACCCTTCTTTTTAGAATCTCTTTCTGCCTGTGCTCTTTCTCATAGCTGCTTACGTTCTTCAATAGTTAATTAGTAATAATCTTTTTATAGTGAAGGTACCAGGCCACTGGAGTTTCTTTACACTTTGTTGTACTGCTTTCTTGTGAGCAAATTGTTGGAAATATAACATATCTGGACCTTCCTGCCCAGCTTTCCGAGCCTGTAGTTGTGGTTAATAGACTCCACCTACATAGTAAATTTATCATTGAAAGCTTTTTTATCTAGCTTTTATTTTTGAAGCTGTTCTGTCTCATCGCGGCTTTCAGTAATAGCATACATGACTAAATTTCAACACCAGCTACAGCCCTCAAGAACTGTCACTTGTCTAGTTTCAAAGTTACACTTTTTCAATCGGCTGCAGGCTGGTCGGCTGCTCTCCGAAAACTGCAGTGTCGCCGAGCCGTTTTTCCTAAGGAGTTAACGTCAGCGTAAAGCTGCTGAATAATATAGAGCGAAAGCTCTACTCCTCGCGTACAAAGCCAAAGGACATGTGGCTATGAAATTTTACCTTCAAACCAGGAGGAGTGGAGGCTTGGCTCTGACGTCATGCTCGCCACAGCTGCGTGCGTTCAGCCGACGGCGCTCAATCGGCTCGCAACTATCGAATTCAGTGACTCGCTACGCCTCGCCACAGCGGCGTATGCGGAGCTGACGGCTCTCTCCAATCGCCGGAAATCGCGTGACACGCCGTTCGCTGTATAAGAGCATGTGGCGTTTGCTTCCCTTCGCACAAATCAATAGATGAGCAACGTTCCGGAACTAGTGCTTCAACGATGTATCGTCGCCGTCCGAACCAAATCACTGATATGCAATAAACTTCAATCAGAGCTAAAGAAAATGTATAACCAAGTTTCACAGAGCTTTCGCTCCTCCTACTAGCTTCAGCCGGCTTGGAGCACACCTAATATTTCTCGACATTCTTTAGTTGCCCTTTTAATTGGTTCTTTCAATCATTCTTTTTCAGCATCCGAATGTCATCTATTAATGAGTTCATCATCTTCTTATAGTTTCCAAACTGATCTCATCTGCTTTGTCTAGGAGACATTGAGGACACCCTGCAACGTATTCATCTTCGTAAATTAAAATCTCACCGTTGTCACGATGTATTATCCATGAACGTTTCGCCTTCAGCCTTCGACTTGCATAATACACATCTACTCATGATGATTGCTTCTTTCTGTGGTTCACAGAGCGCAGTAGAAGGTCCACGATGCCTCACATTTCTACCATAGCAACCGCGCACAGCCAAAAGGGCCAAAAATATCTACTTTTTTATCCAAGCACAATACACGCATATGACGTCCTAGAGTGAATCAGACAGAGGACAATTTTTATTTGTTTTTTTTTTGGAACGCCATTCGCTGCCGAAAAAAAAATCGGCACGCTGTGTGCAGCAAACATCCTGCTCATATCACTTTGTCCGTCGCTTAACCCATTAACACAGACACTGCTCGGTACCTTCTTGGTGCGCGGATAAGAGCTATACCTACTCCATTCCGCAATAGACTACTCTTTTGTCTGGCATGTGTGCTTCACCGCTGCGAAGCCGTGTGTTTGCGTGTAAGACCTAGTAGTGAAGGGTTCTGGATTACTTTCCGCCACCTTTAGTTCTCGAGCGTCCATCAACATCCTAAGCATACCGACATGTTCTCACGTCACCCATACTAAAATGCGGCCGCCTCAGCCGTGACCTCGTGCGACCATGCATGCGCCGAGCGTCCGCCCACAGGCAGAATGCTTTAGCTACTGCGTTTCCTGAGGGGTTCAAAACCGCTGAATTCTCTCTGCAAGTACTGTTACCCAAGCTATCTATAGCCATCCACCGGCGAGGTGCTTCTGTCTGCGGCGGCCACCGCCTAATGGGTCTCGGTCAAGGTAGTTATTCAAGGCAACTTTGGCTATTACTGTTAGAGTACATTAAAGAGAAAATACAGGTACTAGCAGCAGGCAATTTTAAACTGAAAATTGCGTTCGTTCATGACTGAAGGCTAGGCGGTATCTAAAAATGTTTATTTCCTTCCAAATGTAAAAAAAAATTAAAGACTTAAAAAAATACGAGCGAAGAAATTCTGGGTATGCCGCTTTACTATGCATCACAATTATGAAAATCACCATAAACCGTAGGAGGAGCAAGAGTGAAGACCATGCATTTATCAGAAATCAATAGGGGAAATGTATTTCTAGCGTGCTCGATTTGCTGCGGCGTGTTTAAGGGGAGGAAATACTATGCACCAAGGGAATGGCTAAGCATTAGAATCTTCGCGAAAGACGAGTGTTAGCCAGGGTGTGCGTGGACATCTCACCACGTTCCGTTCGCACTCCACTTCAGCCTTTCCTTTAATTCTCCTTTTCCCCGTGTGGAGTATCATACCGAGGTCATGATTCCGCCTACCGATCTCTCCGCCTCCCACCTCATTAAAATTTACTTTCCCTCTCAAGGAAAGGAAGGCCCCGAGTGTTAAATTTTCCCCGTAAAAAGCATGGCAAGCCTTATTTGGAGACCAGGAATCTTAAGGAGTTGCAGAGCGCAAATACGATTACCCCTCCAAGCGTTGCCCATAAATCTCCACCTGGCGCTAGTAACACTTTGCAGGCCATGTTCCCAAAACGTGGCGGCAGGCTAGTAAACTACCTGGGTAGTCAACCACGATCGAGGCGCCGAATCCACCGTACTCGTTAGTGGCGTATTATCCGTGCAAGAGATCTGGAACAGGTAAGAAAATTTAGTCCAGAGTTTGACGGAATATCGTCTGGCGAGGAGCGAACATAGCGTAAATAACAGACATACACTCGCCAAATTCTTCAAAAAAGGAAACGACGTTTCGGGGCCCGTACGGGTCCCCTTGATCACAAGAGCGCTGCATGGAACGACAGTGGCGTATATATGTTTGTTATTTATGTTTATTTATTTATTTATTTATTTATTTATTTATTTATTTATTTATTTATTTATTTATTTATTTTATTTACGCTATGTTCGCTCCTCGCCAGACGGTATTCCGTCAAACTCTGCACTATATTGCCCTTCGCGCTAAATATGGAGTGGCAGCCATCAAAAGATTCCGACAGTTTGTAACCCTAAATTCCAGAATTGTATTTTTCCAGTGCCATCTGGAATTCAACCTGCGCTACAAGTCCCTCAGCCTAACCCTGAAGTCCCTGAGGTTACCGCATCGTGTGCCCACACCGTATGGAAGGCAAGTCACTGCCAAAGCCGAAAAGCTCCTCCTGGAAGCTCGAATCGCCGAAACGGAAGCCACGATCAAACGGTTGGAAGGGGATGTATTCGGCGCACATCGGTCACTCCAGCAGGACATGGCAGATGTCTATCCGGAGGTTGTTCTGCATGCAAACAACGTCGCCGCCAGGACGAGAGACAAGAGAACGTCCGCTCAAGAAGGCAAGCTGGCATTACTCCAGCAAAGGAGCAGCCGCACGCGTGCGTCGCCAGGCATCTACAATTTGTCCTCGCACAAGCTAGAATCCGCTGAGCATTCCCTGCTCAGTCGCGGACTGAACTTAAACGTCGGTGCGGCCCCTAACCCTGCAAGAATGGTCTGCGCCGTCGAACAGGCCGTTCGGCATGTTGAGCCTAGTCGGCGAGAAGAAGCACGTTCGCGTGCCATTGGAGCCCTTGGAAAACTATCACGGACGAAGACAGGCTCCCTACTGCTTCCAGAAAAGCAAGCCATCAAACGATTGCAGACCAACACCGAAATAGCAATCCTACCCGCCGACAAAGGCAATGCCACCGTCATTTTGGACCGATCCGATTACGTCGCGCAGATGTCTGCGCTCCTTGGAGGTGCGGATACCTATATAAAAATCAACCGCGATCCAACAAGAAAAACTGAATCGGAACTGCAGAAACTGCTGTCTGAAGTGTTCACGTACGTACCTTCAGAAAGAAAACACTTGTAGAATAAGCTTCTTTGCCACAACGGTTCGGCTCCCGCGATCTACGGAGTTCCAAAGGTGCACAAGCCGGGTGTACAACTACGACCATTAGTAGACTACAGGCGTTCTCCACTGTACAGACTGTCCCGTCATCTGCATCAGGTTCACCGCCCACTATAGTTGGACAAACGACAACCTACATTAAGGACTTTCGCCACTTTGTGCAAAAACTAAACGAAGTTTCCATTGAAGATGAGGACGTCATAGTTTCATTTGACGTGAAATCCATGTTTACGTGCGTGCCAGTGGACTTCGCAGTAAAGTGTTGCAAGGAAGCTCTTTGCGCAGACGCCACATTGCCCTCAAGAACCCCGTTCGAAGTGGACGATCTGTGCCGCCTGTTGAGATTCTGTCTCGACAATACGTATTTTGTTTTAAACGGGACCTTCTACAGACAGCGCTTCTTCACAGCAATGGGCGCATCTATTTCCATGGTCTGCGCTAACCTCGGATTGGAAGCCATTGAGAGCCGAGCCGTTTTCACGTTCAAACCTTCACCGAAGCTATTCCTGCGTTACGTGGACGACTGCTTCAGCATCATGCATCGCAGCAACGTACAGCCTTTCCTGAGATATCTAAACTAAATCCAGCCAACTGTACAATTCACCGTGGAGGAGGAAATGAATGGACGAATCCCTTTCCTTGATGTCCTCGTCCAGAGGAACAGGCTTGAATCCTCGCTGTATTGAAAACCGACGCACACTGGAAAGTACCTGAACTTTGAATCAGCACACTGCATTGGACACAAGCGTTCGGTCCCCATTTCACTGTTTAATCGCGCGTTCACCCTATGCTCGAGCCCGGAAAAGCGCCGCTGTGAAATCGCCCAAGTGAAAGCAGATCTCAAATGCAACGGATACCCCCAGCAGCTACTGAAAAGCCAAGAGCGCTCGGCCCAAGCATCTAGACTTGGCCAAAAAGAAAAAAACAGGGAAACCAAGCGTGCAAGTATTCCGTACGCTGCGGGAGTGAGCGAAGCACTTGCACGCATTTTCAAAGGATATGACGTGCACATTGCTCATCAGCCTACCAGCAAGTTAAAACAGCAGCTGGTCCGAGTTAAAGACCGCCTAGAACGCTCAAGATACCCTGGTGTGGTGTACAAGATACCATGCCAGGGCTGTGACGCTGCCTACATTGACGAAACTGGAAATTTCAGACGACGGCTCAAAGAGCTTCAGAATGACGTCATGAACGGCCGCTCTACATCTAATGCTTTGGCGGAACACAACGCATCAACAGGACACCCCATTGATTGGGACGAAGCATCCGTCACTGCCACAGAGAAAAACTTGTCATCGCGCCTCCTTTTGGAATCATTCCATATACATAGCACAAAGCATGCTCTTAACAGGACACGTGGTAATCTGCCGGAAATCTATAATCACTCACTAAAAAATTTTAACCGTATATAAGCCACTGTCGTTCCATGCAGCGCTTTTGTGATCAAGGGGACCTGTACGGGCCCCGAAACGTCGTTTTCTTTTTTGAAGAATTTGGCGAGTGTATGCTTGTTATTTATGCTAGGTAAGAAAATCAGTTACCGTGCTGGGCGCTGGGAACACGGCTGACAGATCTTCCAGAGGGATGTCTACCAGTTCGCAACTCACCGAGGCATCGGCAACCTTGGGCCTGGAGAGCGGTGGGGATGGCAGTCGCAAGCGCAGAATTCCGAGAGAGCCTGCTCGGGGTGCCGAACCGAGACGACGAGGGGCTTGGAGAAGTCGGCGGTTCGGTCCCGTCAACAGGAACACGTAGCACGGGCCAAGGTGTGCGCGTTCTTTTCGCCTCAGGCGGCCACTGCTGATCTGAAGGCGGCAGTTCAACGCTGAAGCAAAGGACCAAGGTCATGTCCGTGGTGGTAAGAAAATGAGCCTTCCACTGAGGACCAAAGGGGAACAAAGGTCTGGTAGCCAAGTCTGTTGCAGTAAGAGCGCCCCTCCCGATGCCTCTGCCAAGTTTCCGATCGCTGGGGCTGCAAACGTGAATGGAACGAAAAGCTCGAGCCATCCCTCTTTGTCTTTTGCCCTGTATTCTTTGTAGCTCGTGCGGGAGGAACTATCTCCTCAGAGATGACCAGAAGGCATAGTTTTAACTACAAATACGCGACTGGCGGAAAATAATACTTCTTCAGACATTAAAGGGGAACTCCGGCGACTTTATGCCCACCGAGATTTAATGGCTCATTTGTATTGTTGAAGGCTTTCCATCTCAGTATGCAACTTCATTTTTTACACTACGCAAACAATATTTTAGTTTAGCAAAAACCTTGAATCGGTATCGGAACTTCCGAGCTGGGCCCGGAGCTAGGCTTTCCTTGACGTCAGTGATGACGACACAGGCTACCTAGTGAGCTGCATGCGTCCGCTGCCCCAATGCCGGGCTGCGCGAACAGAGTATTGCTGTGAGGACACCCTGTCGAAGGCTGCATGGAATATCAGCGATTCTTTCGAAATGTCATCAGGCTGTGCCTGCGACGATTCGTTGATAAGGTTTAGCCTACGCGATTGCCGATTTGACGAAGACCCGCCGCGACGGCAGAAGCCTGACCATGGCGATGCTGAGCGAACGCAGCTCGTCGCGCTTCGACATGGCTTCTAAGGGTGACCCTCCCTGAAATTTCGAATTTTAAGACGGTCCAACGTATAGATTTAACAACACATGTGCAATAATTATGCACATGTGGCGAATGCCGCTCGTCGCTAAGAGACGAAATCAATCTGCTGCCCAAGATTGGTTGGATCTGTAGCAACCGGTAACCGGCTGTTCCCAATATTATTCCTTCACCGCAATATCGTGGACCTAAACGAACGCTAGGTACAATTTTACAACACCAGTTACGTGGCGCATCCTAATGAGAATAAGAATGCGCCGCGCCATGACGACTATATTACTGCTCCAGGATGCATACTCCGTAGAATTTTGAAGCAATTTATACGCTCTGACACGTTGATGGGTCTGGTATATCTCGTCAAACAACGACGCTGAAGTTACGATGCCGACCGATACGTTATTGCTAGACAACATTTTCTCTCTTGCGTCGATATCAACTCGACTGCCTGAATTAATAAAAATAATTTTGGCGGCGGTTCGCTTTTTGCAGTATTTTAGGAAGTGAGGGTTAATGACCTAAAAGAACACGCATTCTAATATACTTATCTCTGCTCGCTTTCTCGTCATTGCTTCTCCTCACGCCATATGGACGGTTTAACAGACATCATGCATGGGAACAGCGTAGCCACAGCATCCGACTTCAACTTCCGTCTGCTATTGACGTCATGAAAACTCCTCCATCAAAAAAATCCTGTCTTGGCATCGGATCCTAGCGAAATGTTCCGAGCCCACACGTGTTCGCAAATTCAGGGACAAATTGAGGCGCCGAATAGCATTACTCTATTTGTCGCTCGCTTCTTTGTCATTGGCAATTTGGTGTTAAACCACTTTCTTGTGTTTCGCTGAGTCATTAGGATATTCCACAGGGCATCACCAGCTGCCACCCATTCCTCCAAGGACCTCAATGTACTAAACGAGAGCTAAAACTATCTGGTGAACTCACGAAGCCGGTCGCAAGCAGGCCGCCGCCAGTCTGTGCTTTGACATGCTGCTCCAAATAGCGCCGCAGTCGTCCAGCCCCGTGGAAGGCTGTGCAAAGGATGAGCACTAAATGTAAGTGTACAGGCCAACCCACATCTATTTCTTCGAGCTTTGCGGTCTTCAATATTATCGGTAAAGGCCATGCCTAGATGGTTGTGTGTATTGTCGCCGTCGTCTGCTCCACGCTGAAGTAGAGTAAGTTCTTGGGCTAGTTGGTATGCTTGATTTACACTCATAGTTTTTCAGCGCAACGGCACACGGCCAAAGAAAACAAGCAGAAAGAGAAGAAGGACGAACAGCGCTGTGTTCGTCCTTCTTCGCTCCACGCTGCTTCCAAACCTGTGACGTCATCGTGCACAGGGTTGGCCGTAAAAAACCTCCTGTTTGGTCGCATGAGTCCGTAAATGTGGCAGCATTTTTTAAAATTACATTTTGAAGAAACTACAGTGTTCTCAGCAGTGTTGTTTGCAACACATAGTGTTGACATCGAGAAGAACTTTATTGAGATCTGAATTGAGAATTTTATTGAGATCTGAACCATCGAAAAATCTCTGCAGTTGCCATTTTCCATCTCATCACCTGGAAAGAGACAAAAAATCAGTAGTCTGGTTGTCGAGAGTAGATGTAGGTGGTGCTGATGAAAAGCTGGTATTGTTGGGAACATAACCGGAAATTCCGGATTACAGCATTTTTCAGCACTAAGTTTCCCATGAACGTAATTTTTTTCAAATATTGTAAGATTGCACTGCCACAGTCAGTATGTCCACAGATCTCTCCTCGAAACACTTGCATTTTTTTGCTACTGACGTTTCCTGTATCTTTAAAAACGTTCCACATTGATTTCCTATGACAGTTTTTACCATTTAATGCTAGCAAAAGGACAGACTTTAAGAGAAATATACTTATACGTATCGCAAAACTGGACAGTCGGCTTCGATATCTCCATACAGTACCTGACAATATTCTCCACTCACCTCACTATTAAAATTCAAACCCAAGGACCCTGGACTGTGGGTGGCTTTGAGACTGCTCCTAGTGTGGAAGCTCGACATAGACGAACCGCACGGAACGCGTTGCAGGTGCTAGAGCGCCACATTGATGGTGGCCGTACTCGAGTATTGGCTAAGTTTTTTCGGTGCTGGCTGGGCGGCAGCCTTCATATGCTTCCACTCATCGAATCGACCAGCCCTCATGGCCTCTCTGGCTGCTTCCAGGGCTTGAGGTGCACCGCCATCAGCGACTTCTCTTTCAGCTGAACGGCATGCCTTTGTCGCTGGCCGCAATGTCTCAGTGGTTACATAGTTTTTGTGCTCACCATGCAAGGAAGCCTATATTCAAGAGTAACATACACTACAGTTAACCTCCTTTCATGCATAACGCTGCAAGCTGAACTGCCTAGGATCCATGGCAATCTCAAAGAGCAATGCTGATGCTTCTACTGAAGTAATGGAGCACTTACCGACGACTGTTCGGAAATAGTAACTAATTAAAGGATGCACGGTTGTGCCACCGGAAATATTAGCGCGAACAGTTAGAAACAGCCCTTTGGGACTAAAGGGACGCGCTGACATATCGTGCCCCACAAACTATATTTTCGCCTACAGGGCGTCGTGTCCGCTAAGTGTGCGCGCCTTTTCGGTCATGGCAGCGACGTTCAAATCCAGTGCACCGTCTCCTAGTTGACGAGGCAAAAATTAGTGTGGGCAATTAAAAGAAATAAAAATAATAGTGCCCGGCCCGCACCGCTTAAAAGCACAACGGGCTTAGCTGACGAGACATTTGTTAGGTTGGGGCAACCAAAAAGGAAATAAAAATAATATGCCCCTGCCTGCACCGCGTACGCACAACAAGACATTTGGTAGGTTGGGGCAACCAAAACGAAATAAAAATAATATGCCCCCGCCTGCATCGCTTACGCACAACAGGCTTAACCCAATTGGAAAATAAAAGATGAGGCTAGTAGGCAAAATATATTTTCGCCACCCTTGGGTGGAAAAATAAAATAAAAGGGAAAATGCTACAGTAGCGACCCACACCGGGGCAGCGGGCCCGGGGAGACTCCCCTGATCTCCCCTGGGAAGTAGCGGAAGGGATGGGATAAATGGATGGGAAATTGGAAGTTGGATTGGGTTATGGGAATTAGGTGGGATTGGGGACAGCAGGATTTTGACCACACTTGGTTTTATTTGATCCTGAGTTCCTTTTCAGGCCTCCTTGAAGGGCGAGCACTCAGTGCACTAATAGTGGGCCCTCGGCGTCGAGCGTACTCCCACACCACAGAGAACGTTTTGCCGGCGATCTCCGACCGGCCGAGACAGGAAAAATCCTACAGGGGCTCGACCAGGATCCCCTCCCCCAAGCCAGGTTCCGCCCCCCCGACCCTCCGACAGTACTAAGAGACGGATATTTCGCAGCACTCGTTCGGTACTTCGGCTCTTACTCCTGCAGTACTCGCACACGCTGCAACCGTCCTTTCACGGTTTTCGCGGCGATCGAGAGCGATCGCCCTGGCATAGTATGTGAAACCTCAAGCCATACGCCCACTCTGTCATGGTTGAAGTCTCGGTTGATGTCCGCAGTGACATCACGTGCACAACAAGACAGAATGAAGGTCCACTTCTCGTCCAATTTTCGCGTGAATACAGTGCCACCCACGGTATTATGCGTGCTTTGGGTCGCTTGCGCCTGGCCGTGCGGAAAATTTTTAGTGGCGTTGCTTTCCTCCGCTCGTTACCGATTGTACGCTTTAGAGAAGCCTCCATACGTGAACATATTTCTTCAGCACCGGTGTTGCTTTTATGCTTGTATCTGTGCTGTGGCAATGTACAGGGTCTGTTCTGAAAGTAGTAGGACTGGTTTTTTCCTGGGCGAACGGGCGGACGAGAGGTGGTCTGCGCGTGCAGGATCGTTGAAGGGGGATATTGGGAATGCTGAGGAAAATCGGCAGTCGGCTCTCGGCCGTTGAAGAGAGGAGGTCGCTTGTACTGTGAACCCCTGTCGAAACGTCTCGTCACGCAGAATCATCGAGCGTTTACTGGATCAGCGATACGCGATTACATTTTGAGTAAATCTTGGTAAAACGGGCAAAGAGACTCACAACATGACTAAGGAGGCCTACGGTGAGGCTTCCATGGGTAGATCAGGTGTTTTTTGGGTGGCACAAGCTGTTCCAGAAGGTAAGGAAAGAGTGGAGGAAGACGACCGCTCCAGGCGCCTTTCGACCAGCAAGACCAACGAAAATGTGTAGCGAGTGAAACGTCTACTTAACAGTGATCGTAAAATGAGTATCAGAATGATGGCTGATGACTTGAGCATTCCTCGAATGGTTTCAATTGCAGACAAAATAGCCATAAATTAGGCCTACGGAAGTAAAATACGCATGGACTATTTGGTTTTGCGAGGCTCGACCTCGTCAATCTGCGATGGCCAATGAAAATACTATCATCTGTTAAGATACCCGAAGTAATTTTCACTACTGTTCTTGGACATTTTGTGAGTAGTAATCTCATAAAACCAGTACATATTTGTTGTTCAGAGAATATATCACTGATGTAAGTCGGAAGCAAGCTGACAATGTTTCCTCATCTGCAGCTACAGTGGTGATGTGCCCGACCATCTGTTTCAGCTGTACATAGTCCAAACAGCAGCCCACACATTTTTTAAAGATCATTCTGCATGCATATTACTCAGCCAACGGCACAGCGGAGCTGAAACACAATTGGCTGAAAGCCACTCCACACGCTTTTTACCCTACCAACCATGTTGGCTGACTCCTCCTACTCTCCGTGGTGACGTAAAAAAAAATGGCCGCCGCGGTGGCTCAGTGGCTATGGTGCTCGGCAGCTGACCCAAAAGACGCGGGTTCGATCCCGGCCGCGGCGGCTGGAATTTCTTTGGAGGAGAAATTCTAGAGGCCAGTGTACTGTACGATGTCAGTGCACGTTAAAGAACCCCAGGTGGTCGAAATTTCCGGAGCCCTTCACTACGGCGTCTCTCATAGCCTAAGTCGCTTTGGGACGTTAAACCCCATAAACCAACCAACCAACCAACCAAAAAAAATGTGGGAACCGGGGCGTTTGTAAGAATGTTTGCAGCATGTACACTGAGACTGCAAGAAATCCTGTTTGTGCACCTTCAAGGCATCGCATGCAAGAACCATAGTCCTAAACTGTCAGCTGGATGTGTCTCCGATGAAATGTTTTTGTATTAGTAGCCTCAGCCCAGTGCCATGGTAACAAGAGGCATGGCACGCTGGCCATCACTGACATCTTGCAGCGCTGCACTCATAGAGCTAGTAACCAATTTGAAATATTCTCAAAACAAACATCTTCAACGTTCGGACATAACTGGACCCTCAGCCATACTGTTGTGGTATGGCACGCAGGGTTTCATGCCCGAAAGTTGCACACTGGCAACAAGGAACGCCCTAATGGAGGGCTGCGGATTAATTTAGACTGAATGTAGTACGTGTTCCTTGACGTGCACTGACATCTCGCAGCACATGGGAGTTTTTACACCTTTATCGAACTGTGGCCAGGATTTGACTGCACTACCTTGCATTCAGCAGCCAGAGCCGTTACGGTGGGCCCTTTAACTGTATTTTAGTTAGCATAACTAACTGGTGCTGACCAGCAACCTTCTCAGAGTATGCATAAGGAATCTAGAGATAAGAACAGGAGAAAAAAAAATCACAAACATGCAGAAGTTCACATTGTAGATCATGGCATGTCTGCAAAACTGGCATCAAAGGAAGGAGCATGCTGGATGGGGAAAGAAAAAAAAACGCTCATCCCCAAGCAGTGCACATGCCATCACAAAGCAGTTCAGGAACATGCACAATTTTAAAAAGTAAATATGTGCTGCTACACACACTTTAACTACTGGCAGTACTTCAGGATGAGACACTAGCATTAACATGAACAAAGAATTCTATTGCTACAATGCAGGCAGTTTGCAGGTTTCCTCAACAGCAACGGTGCAATATCCAAGCATTGTGATAAAACTGTGGGCAGGCAAAATGTAGGTGGACCAAAAGAGTGATGAAGTTCACGCTGAAACCTGTAAACAGAGAATATAATACGTGAGAATGCATACCGAAACAAACTCTGCCAAGGATACATGCCTTAGAATGCATATGCCCCATTTGAGGTTTTGGCTTGCCAACATTTCAAGATGTGGTTTGCCTCGGGATACCACAGAAACTGCACTAAGGAAGGCAAACCACAGATGCATACAAAAAAAAAAAAATTGGCAGTGGCTTAGCTCTGGTTAAGCCTAGATATACAAGCTAAAAGCTGCAGTTATGCTTTGTTTGACGTCATGGCTGTCGCAGTTCGCGCACAATGCACTGGGAGCACCACGATAACGGTGTTAGGCAAGCGCGTTATATAGGTCTCTTTCCGCATGTGTAGTAACTGTGGTAAACACGCGGCTACGACGAAAGGTCAAACGAGGAAGCCGAGCGCGCGCCGATGCACTCTCGCTAAGCACGCGAATGATGGCGAAGGTCGATCGGCGGAGTTGCCGCCGAGCGCGGCTCCACCGACCACGTGTGCCTCTCCAGTGACGTTGCGCAGCGAACTCACGCATGCGCCGCTGTGGCTAAAATTGATCACGGTGCATGCCAGACCCGGTGATGACTAGCCTAGTGAAGCTTTTCGCTTCAAAAAAAAAATTTCCAGGGACACCCGATTACCAAGTGTGTTAGCAATTCAATAGCATTAGAAGTCTCTGGTGCCTTTACCACAAGTGACCTCGCTTCCCTCCAGCCAATTGGCGAATCTTATGACTGACACATTTTTTTGCCCCAATCAGGCTTTTAATACTCTTTCATTAAAAAATAAAACCTCAGAAACAGCGAATAAAGAAATGCCACATACACTCGACTAAGGTCTCCACTTTTATTTTGCAATTTTGGCAGCGTGTTACCCTTACACTAAAGTGGCACTTGTTGTTCAATCTCCCAACCATATTACGGGAAAACTACTTTACTGTACTATACAGCCTGACACTATATCTGCTGTCCATTTGCAGGCACCTTTATGCTTCGTCGGTACTGCTGTGTGATGCTTGGGCCCGAATCCTTGCTACCCTTGTATATGAAGTCATTTCTGTTGTATTCATTGCATTTCAAATTCCTGTAATTTTAAAACAATGTCTGGAGACACCACACACCAAGAATTGAAAATCCAAAAGCAGACAACTTAGGTGTCCAGTCGGCATCAGTTCATGGTCTGCCGTTTCCATTGGCTCTGAGCACATGCATCTGAATTCTGCTTTAAATGGCACAGAGCTGCATAGCAGTGCATGCTTGAAGATGATAATGATAGCAGCAGACAGCTGTCATTACTGGTAGCTCCCAGGGTAGCGTTGCTTTTTGCAGTTGCTTTTTGCAAATTCCCCCCCCCCCCCCCGTAATTAGTGGCTCCCAAGCCGGGCATAGTGGCCCATACATGAGTGCAGGGCCCTTAGTCAAGTGTATATGGTACATGCATAGAACAATCAAGTGGCATGTTATAACATTCAGTCATATTCTTCTGAAACTTAAAGCACGGGAATGCCAAGGTATTCTTCTACACTTCACCATTTCACCGCTTTTAATATTTTGTTCACCGACACTTAGCATACTAAACACACTTCTTGCAGGCAAGGCACTATTAGTTTGATTTATTTCATTTTGCCAGCTGTAACAAATGTACATGCATAATGTTATATTTTTGTCACTGTGTATTCATTTCTGTGTTACACCTGCTCACATACTTCAGTTCTCAGAAAACTAAGGATGACAGCTGCAGCAGAAACGCACGACATGGAAGAAAAGCTGCTGTATATTCTACTTGGGCGATGCGATGGTCATCGAAACCTTTTCGGCAACCCTATATATGACCTGGGTCACAGTACAACCTCAATCTGTCTGCCTGTCTGAAAAATGACTAATGTGACAGAAGAAATGAAAAATGCACCCGGCAAGATATTTCTTACTCAGAATGTTTCATTCCTTATGTGTCAATCGTCAGCTAGCTACTGGACTGCATATTTGCGTGCTATAGCTATATGATGAATACTTTATGGCCTTTTTTGTGCATTTTGAAGGGCACGGACCAGGAAATAGTTTCTTTTCACCACATTTCAGCACTGAACAGATTCCTGTTCAGAACAGTCAAGGGGACACTGAATGTAGTAGTTCAAAAGTGGGAAGCACAAGCGTGCATGCATCCTGCACCTATTTGTGACAAACAATGCAGTGTACTGTTTCCATAATTCGCTTCATTTGTTGCCACTTAATCCACTTTGCTCAAGTAAACACATGTTTAGCAATCAGTAAAACGAGTACTAAGTGCTTAACACGCACGCTACTATTTGACAGGTGCGTGGGGTCACGGGAATAGTCGCCAATGCAAGATAGCGGTTAGACCAGTTAAAAAATTATGAGAGGTTGAGTGAGAAGTAAGAATGCGAACATGCCACGTGGCTGATGTGGGACATTGTCATATCCTTTCAAAGCCACCATGCGAGATTTCGCAACGTCCTGCAAGCATGGGAGAAAAAGGCACAAAGGAATGGATGCAATTAACACAATACGTGCCGCAAAAGAGAACAATAACCTTTCATGCACAGCTAATTATGCTGAACAACTGTAGACTGGGCGAGCTGGTATTCGTAATTTTCCAACAGCGCTTCAGGACGGAGAACAAGACGGGACACAGACTGCGCTGACGTGTAGTGCTCACCTTCAGTCGTGCTGAACTTGTGCGTGCTGTACCTCGGCACAAAACCGTGCAGGCACTGGCAGTCCAGCATCAAAAGGGACTGATTAGTAAAACTTGCATTTCCACAAACGTCATACGAAAACGGCATTGCAGCATTTTTCACAAAGGGTCTACACTCGTTAGGATGCTTTCCTTTCAAATGAAAATCCTTAGCAGTATTAGAAGCATACCGCAGTGGACAGAGCGGACAATTATACGTACCTTTATGTGGTGAAGCTGTTCCATAACGCTCGTGGTCGCACAGATAAGCGGAGCACGTGAGCACCGTGAATGCGGAATGTGGCCGCCGTCCACCGTTCTGCTGCCCTGCGCCACCAACACATGGGGACAATCCGAACTAGGGAAGTCTAGGGATTCAGCTCGACTGAAGTGCAAAAGTCCAAGCAACACTGTGCTCTCGGGGGGTTACTCGAGGTTATAGTGAACTAGAATATATTATTGGCGGTGGTTTTTAGCCGCTCCCGCTCCGACGGCCATGGATGGATGGATGAATGTATGGATAGGAGTGCCCCCTTCGAAACGGGGTGGTGGCAATAGCCACCATGCTTAGCTTTTCTTTATTTTTGTTCAACTGTGTCGTCAATTCTCATTAAGATTCGCCATCTCCTTTACCTACAGTTTCCTACACTTCTAACCTTATGTCACATCTCTGCTTTTCAGCCACCAATCCTCTAATCGCTTTTTGCTAACGTCCACTGCAGATTTATTTACATGACCATTGGTATTTTTAAACCCTAGGGCCTCCAGAAGAGTGACTGTGCCTGCATCGACATCCAGATGGATACCATCACATTTGTTCAATTGTTTCCGCTGATCTACCACACACTGCACATGTGTCATCTTCGGTAAATTTCTTTTTGTAGCTGCGCGTTCTAAGACACCCTGACATAGCTTCAAAAAGTAGGGCATTGCCTCTTGAGTTATCATAAAAAAATTCTTTCCTGATCTGCCTTTTCCAGTATCAATATAGTCCTACACTATGTTCCTTTTTGATTGAATTAATCCAAATTTTAACTTCCGCGTTTTTGACCTGTCTTTTAATGCTCTTTCTTTCTCCGTCCTCATGACCGGCATACTTACTGGTTAGTTTTCTCGTTCTTTTTCGCTACTTTGAGTCCTTACTCTTTCTGTATAAGTTGGTTGGTTTATGGGGTTTAACGTCCCAAAGCAACTAAGGCCATGAGAGACGCCGTAGTGGAGGGCTCCGGAAATTTCGACCACCTGGGGTTCTTTAACGTGCACTGACATCGCACAGTACACGGGCCTCTAGAATTTCTCCTCCAAAGAAATTCCAGCCGCCGTGGCCGGGATCGAACCCGCGTCCTTTGGGTCAGCAGCCGAGCACCATAGCCACTGAGCCACCGCGGCAGCCTTTCTGTATAAGTATTTAAATACCTTAGCTGCCCACCTGTTATCGTCCAACTTCCTCAGGCATTCCTCATATAGTATTTTACTCTTTTAGTATTTAGTATAGTATTTTACGCCAGACCCGGTGTTGACTAGCTTAGTGAAGCTTTTCACTTGAAAAATTGGCAGTGGCTTAGCTCGGCTATGATACGTAGCGAAAGCGGGCGCTACGACCAGGCAAGCGGTGTGGCGTCGTACCAAACGACGGCGTCTCCGCGACGAGGTGCGCAGTGTGAGGTCATGCCAGATGGCACGGCGAGCGCGCGGCGTCCGCCAGCTGCGATGGTTGCTAGGCAACGGCTCAAGGTCAGTCTCTGGGCCTCCTCGGAGCACCGCCACAGCGAAACCTAAAGTTCGTGGATAATGTAGCTTTCGCTACAAAAAAAAATGGGATACCTCTGTGGCAACACCACAACAAACAGCGCAATTGTCCAGCTGTCCCCTCGTAGCCGCATGCCGCACGTGCTGACGGCGCGCTAGTTTTTCCTCCAGGAGCCTACACGACCCTGGCCGCATACGGTATGGACAGACCGCGAGTGGAGTCGTTTGGAGACCCATAGTGCCTGCGTGCCTCGAATTCTCTAGCAGAGTACCACCACCACCAACAGTTTCACATTTTCATCCTAATGGTCCAAACAATCTTTGCTTCCATACAAATTCACGTAACCTACATATTTCCATTCACACTACACTTTCCCGAGCTTGCATCTAATTTTGAATAACTATGCCAGTGCCCTATGGCACCATTAATCCTAAATCACAGGTCACACGTGGGGTACTGATCTGGAATGCATAAGTATAGGGAATAACTATTCCACAGCAGCACAAAAGTTAACCAGGGTATTTTATTGCAAAAGCTATGCTACGCTCATGAACGGTCTTTCGCGTAGCGGCGGCCGGTAGCCACGTTTGACCTCTAGAAAGACCTCTGACGTCATACCAAGGTGAGAGATGAGCTACCAAGTCGAGTCATCGCACGGCGGTGGCCAGTAGCTACGCGTGACATTTAGAATGACCTCTGACGTCTTGCCATGCCTAGTGACATCATAGCGTGACGTCATACCAGGGTGAGAGATGTGCTACCAAGTCGAGTCGTCGCGCAGCGGCGGCCGGTAGCCACGCGTGACATTTAAAATGACCTCTGACGTCATGCCATGCCTAGTGACGTCATACCAGGGTGAGAGATGGGCTATCAAGTCGAGTCGTCGTGCAGCAGCGGCCGGTAGCCACGCGTGACCTGTAGAAGTGGCACACTGCGTTCCTTCTGTTGGAGGCGCGGCGCTTTTGCTTTCGCAACCTACCAGGCTTAACCAAAGCTAAACCCCCGCCAACTTTTCTTGCAAATTCCTCTTCCTGGTTTCTAGATTGAACCTGGGGCCGAATACACAAGCCAGTTCCAAAGCATATCCATCTCATGGACTTGGCCCTGGTTTCTCAGATACTATATGATTCAACCAGATCTCTAATAAATGCACTGTGCTCAGAAAATCAGCCTGCACCCTCAAGCTGGCTTGTTGGTTCAATTTCAGAGCAGTTCACGTGCTACTTCCAGCTTTAATGGATAGCTCAAATATTGACTGTGAAACTGTGTGGTCCCGAGTGAGTCTGCACGAAGCCACACATGTTGCATTTGACGCATTCTATCGTAGCCCTAGCTGTAGCAGTCCAGATAGTTTTATTTCCCTCTCTCGTGCCCTCCTAAATCAGGCGACAGATTCGAGACTTGGCGGTGATTTTAATATGCCTTCCGTGCGTTGGGTGCACAGGTCCCCCATTTTGCCCTCTCGCTGCGCCCTCTCAAATGAATTTAGTGATATGATCGCTGCCAACGGCCTTTGTGAGTTTGTGAACTTCCCACAAGACGATGCGGTGGCAGCGTTTCCACACTTTACCTGATATTCTCAAACTCTGATAGGGTGGTGGGATCCATCTTCCCATGCCCAGTATTAGTGACCATGATGCTGTATTGGCATGAATTTCCTGCTGGCGCTGGTCACCGATTGAAGCCTTGTTGCGTAAAGTGTTCTGTTTTGAGAAAGGTAATTATGGTTTATTTACGCACTGCCTTGAGGGTGTCCACGAAGAGTTTCTAGACTATTCTAGTACTTCTGATATTAATGAGCTATGAGTGCTGTTTAGGAACAACCTACTTTTTCTAATTGACAAACACGTGCCATCCAAATTCTTATCGTGTAGAAGATATAACAAACCATGGTTCACTCCTGAAATAAAGCACCTGTTGAATCAGAGGCCACCTTTTCTGATGGTATATTAGCACAAAGGATGACGAAACATATAGCTAATTAAACAAGTAAGGAAGAACAATCAAGCCAAAGACAAAACACGCCAAGGATGCCTTCAATGCCTTGCTAAGTCACAAGCTGAAATGTAATCAAAAAGAAATATGGAAATCTGTAAAATCCACTGGCAAAGACAGCTCCAAGCTCCGATCTCGTTTCCTGAGGGTCTAATTTCTGACGATACAGAAAAAGCTAATCACTTGAACAATTACTTTAGATCCATGTTTTCTGCCCCTACTGATTAGAGCACAGCCGGGCCGATCCCCTATTGCCTTGATAGTATATCAGGTATAATTATTTCTTACGAAGGTGTCCTAAAACTCTTAGAGTAATTAAAAGCTAATTCAGCCAAATTTATTTTTGTGCTGTTTAGTGCGACATTATCTTCAAGTGCTCTCTGCCTAACGAATGGAAAATAGCGAACATTGTGTCAGTACATAAAAATGGTCCTAAATGCCAAGTTGAAAACTCCAGGCCAGTATCGCTAACCAGTGTGTGTTGCAAGTCTTTCGAGCACATTCTTTACTCTTCTATATTTCATCATTTGCAGGATCACCAATTTTTTGTCAATTTTCAACATGACTTCAGAGCTGGATTGTCATGTGCGACCCAACTTGTTGAATTTTCACATGACATTTTTTTCCCTTTTGATTATGTTAAACAGGCTGGCTGCGTACTGCTGGACTTTCAGAAGGCTTTTGACAAGGTGTCCCACTCTTAACTGCTGCTTAAGCTTTCTTGCCTTGGTTTGTCTTACATCATCTTACACTGGGTAAAGGACTACCTCCACAACCGCAGTCAAAAGGTTGTCATCAATAGCGAATTGTCACTTTGTACCAGTTACATCTGGTGTACCGCAGTGGTCTGTGCTAGGACCACTTCGTTTCCTAAATTTTATAAATGATATCGGTTTGGGTGTAACTTGTAAAATTATATACAGATAATTGCGCACTATATCGAAATATAGAAAATGAAGATACAGATGCTCTGCAAACATACCTTAGCCGGATCATAGCATGGTCCTAAAAAATGCTGCCATATTCGTTTTAACCAAAAAAAATTGGCGGGGCCTTAGCTTTGGTTAAGCCTGGTAGGCTGCGAAAGCAAAAGCGCAGTGCCTCCAACAGAAGGAACGCAGTGCGCCATGTCTGCAGGTCACGCGTGGCTACCGGCTGCCGCTGCGCGAAGACTCGACTTGGTAGCCCATCTCTCACCCTGGTATGACGTCAGAGGTCATTCTAAAGGTGAAACGTGGCTACCGGCTGCCACTACGCGAAAGGCCGTTCATGAGCTTAGTATTGCTTTCGCAATAAAAAAGATAAACATCTCGAATAGTTTCTTTTTAAATAGTCACTGAAATAGCCACATATCAGGATGTAAAGTACCTAGGCATTTATGTTCCCATAATTTAACCTGGAACAAGCATGTCGATTACATAGCAATGAAGGCTGGTCGCATACTTAACCATGTGAAACAAATTTTCGTAATGTACTAAGTGGCGTGAAAGAAGTTCTGTATATCTCAAACGTGTTCTCAATTTTAGAGTATACAACGGTAGTGCGGAATCCAGCTATTAAAATCCTTATCAAGAAACTGGGAGGAATAGAGAATCATGCAGCACATTTCATTTTAAACACTTATGATCGTCACCGCAGTGTCAGCGCGTTAAAGAAGCATTTAGGATGGGATTCCCTACAGCTCCATCCTGCCTTCTTCAGATTAGTCTTCTTAAACGACTTTTGACGCTTACCTTGCACCTCCCACATACATTTCCCGTAGAAGAAACCATAGCCTCAAAACGCCTGAAATTGCCTGTCGGACAACTGCATTTAAAACAAGTTTTTTCCCATGCACAATCAGCGAATAGAACAGCCTCAAAAATGCAATAGTTTCATTAGATGACAGCTTCCAGCCGCTCTTCAAAACACATTTACGGGGACTAACTGATGAATCAATGTGCCACGCACCATAAGCTATTGACTGCTCTCCTTATGCCTTCGAGTTTTTGCACGCTACTATTTCCTTTTCTATACATTTTAAGGCGAAAACCTTGAATGCCTCATACTCTAGTTACCAAGGAATGTTAGCAAATGTGTCCGCGTTTCGGCGTCACTACTTAAAATAAGTGGAGACGCTACCGCTGCACCACGAAGGCTCAGGGTTTAAGCATGAATAAAGGCGCATCTAGTGAATGCACGAGTCTCATAAGTGAAATAAAAATAAGAAAAGAAACAAAAAAATAAACATAAGAAAACAAACGAAAAAAAATAAACATTAAAAACAGAAAAATAAAATATAAAAATAAAAAAAACGGTGCACCAGGAAGCCCTTTCGCCTTGTAGCACTTTTAGAGCGCCAAAGTGCCCCTAAACTTTTTCATGACTTGTAGAGCATTTCCTAAGTGTTTCACATAGCTTGCCACTGTATGGCACTGTTTTATACGGTTTCAATTCAAGCCGAAGTTTCACTACCCAGGACACCTAGCGAGAATCAAACATTTAGTACTTTCAGCATGGCTACCATAACTTGCAATGAGTAAGGAAGTGCTAAAAGCAACAGCCAAGAAACAAATCTCACAACCTGCAAGCAGTGATAAACAGTGCTTTTATTTCTATACACGAATAGACAATACAAAGCCCACAAACGTATATGACAATAGCAATGTCCAATATTTGCACAAATAAAAAACAAAAGGTGACAAACATTACTAAAATGAAGTGTGCGACATGGCTTTTTTTTTGTATTTGAGTGCGGTGAAAAATGCCAACAAGATGGAAAAAAAAGCTTACCAACTGTACGCTTCACATACCTCTGGGTTTCTAAAGCAATATATCTACACACAGCATAGGTACGGAATGACTAACATATCACATTGGCAAGCCTGTCAAACAAGAAGTGCACATATCACAAGGTCTGGCATCCTGTTTCTTATAATAATTATAATATAATGTTTATTTCCATTATAACAGAAATGATGCAGGTGGTGAGAAAGAAAGCGAGGACGCTTGACTGAGTTCTCACCACCTCTCAGGCAGCGGCATACAGCAAGAAACACTGCGCTCTGTACATACTGCACACATGCAGCAGAAACAAAAAAGAAAGTACAACAAAAGAATTAACAACACGTAATACAACATTTACACACATAGTAAAGCAAAATAACACATAATGCAAGGCTTCATTCCAAAAGTGGTGTTAGTGCTGCTTATGAATAATGAGTATAATTACAATTACGTGCTTTCAATTATAAAATCTCGTACGGTGGAAAATGGAACATGAAGGACATCAACGTTTGAGTCAATAAATATGTTTAAAAGTAGCGGGAGACGGTAATTAAGCATTTGGTGTCCGTAATTTGTGTAACAGGTACAGACCAGTGTGGTTATGGAGTCTCGAAATGCTGAAGTGAGGCTAAGCGGGTAATTGAGTTTAAGTAGGCTTTTTGTTCAGTTATAAGATTTAATTAACCTGTAATTATAGATTTTGTGGGCGTTTGCAATGCTGAATATGGTAAACAAGTGCCTGGTTGTGTGTCCGTAGGGTAACCCATATATTATTGTAAGCATCTTTTTTTTCCAGTACTGACAGTTTCTGTAGGTTTGTGTTTGTTGTGGTGGCCCATATCAGTGTGCACTAATTGAAGTGAGAGCACAATAAGGCGCGGTACAAAATTATTTTCACTGTATGTGACAATAAATTCCTGTGGCGGTAAACAAGACCAATAGCTCTTGATAATTTTAATGATATATCATGAATGTGTTCATCCCACTGCATGTGCTCAGAGAAAACTACACCTAATGTCCTGAATGAGTGTACTATTTCAATTCTATTCGACTTGTAGTAAAGGTCATTTGATAGGTGGCATATCTTGTTTTTAGGATGAAAAATGATAATTTTTGATTTCGACACAGTAAGGGCTAACAGGTTCGAAGTTGACCTGGCTTCCAGCGCATTTAATATATGTTTTGCCCTCAAAAACAAGTTGTGGACACACCACAGACCAATATGGCAATGTCAGTATAACAATATTACCACAGAACTGCAATCACACTACAGAGGAGCACAAGCGCATCACAGAGGAGACAACAAACTGTGAAAATCTTAAAAATAAAACAATGAAAACAAATGGAGAGGAAGCCATCACAGAGTCTCAGGGGTGAAGCGTTGTGTTGTGTAAATCTTAAAAATAAAACAATGAAAACAAATGGAGAGGAAGCCATCACAGAGTCTCAGGGGTGAAGCGTTGTGTTGTGTAAATCTTAAAAATAAAACAATGAAAACAAATGGAGAGGAAGCCATCACATAGTCTCAGGGGTGAAGCGTTGTGTTGTGTAAATCTTAAAAATAAAACAATGAAAACAAATGGAGAGGAAGCCATCACAGTCTCAGGGGTGAAGCGTTGTGTTGTGTAAATCTTAAAAATAAAACAATGAAAACAAATGGAGAGGAAGCCATCACAGAGTCTCAGGGGTGAAGCGTTGTGTTGTGTTTAATGGCACATAGGCAACTAAGGCCATCATGCGCCAAGAACAAGGTATAGGAAATAATTTCTGCGTTATTTAATAAAATTGTGAAAAGTGATCAGTGGTGTAAAGGGCCTAAAAGTTTACCTACCTACTAATAACAGAGAAAAAGAGATTTAGGAATGGCTAAAGGTAAAAACATTAAAAAGGTCAGGTAGCCTCAGCGTCCATCCTTGGCTGGGCAAGGATGTCGAGGATCCCAACCAATCAAATAAAAACCTCAGCCTTTTTTCTCAAGAATGAGAAAGTGGCTGAGGGACATCACGTGAATCACTGGGTCATAATTTACAGCTGGCTGAGACAACCTGCTTCTGTTAAAAATCTAAAAACACAGAACATGTCAACGATGGCATTTTCACTTATGAGTAACGCGGGATGAAAGGGAATGGATAGATTATAAAACAGCGAAAAGTACTTTTTCCGCAGCTTGTTGAGTCTAGAGCATTGAAATAAGATATGGTTTACCGTCAGTTCATCTCCACATGTACAAACTGGTTTCTCTTGTTTATCAGCAAAAAGCTGTGTGTGGGGTGTGCATGGCCTATACAGAGACTACATATAACGACTTCTCTAAAACGTTCCTGGTGCACACGACTTCCATTCTCCTAAGACTGGCTTTACTGAGTGTAGTTTATTATTTATTTCCTTGTTCCAGACGGACTGCCATTTTTGTCGTGCTTTAAGGTGTACTAATTTTACGCCATCTTTATACGGCATATTTACATTTTTAATTTGCTTGCCACGAGCTTGGGCAGCGCAAAAATCTGCTCTTTCGTTGCCTTTTATGCCAACATGACTTGGTACCCAGCATAGCCTTATGTTCTGTCCTTGCGCGATGGCTGTTATGTTGTGTATGATGTCGCCAACCAGCGGGGTGGTTGCATTTTTATAGTTAAGGGCTGTAAGGACACTTAGCGAGTCAGTGTAAATAATACTGTTTGCGAGGTTGTTGTTTACTATTTTATCTACAGCTACACAAATCGCGTAACATTCGGCAGTGAAGATGGATGCATAGTGTGGAAGCCTATTTCATTCCAATTTCCTTGTACCACTGCACTTCCAGTGTAGGTATCTGTTTCTGAACCATCTGTGTAAAAAGCTGTAAAAGTACTGTACTTTTCTTCGAGTGTACGAAATTCTTGTATTATATGTTGTTGTGGGATTTTTGTGTTACGGAACTGTGTAAGGCTGAAATCGCAGACTGCAGGGAAACTATACCATGGTGGCAGTGGATGTCGTCTTTGAGCAATGCGTGGTAAAGTGTCTAGTATGCCCAGGGGTGAAGCAGTGAAACATGCGCAGTCATTAGCTGTGAATCCAGGTGATGCACACACACACACACACAAAATTTAAAATAGAAATATCATTACAACAATTACAAAAAAATCTTGTTACAAAGATACGCGATGCCCATGCAAGCACAGAAACCTGCGTGCAGCTTCAGAAAAAAAATGCCACACAGCAATTTGAAAATGTCCTAGTTGCTGAAGCAGGGGTAGTAGTTAATCTGTCGGCAGGTAACATTCGGCAGTGAAGATGGATGCACAGTGTGGAAGCCTTACTATTTCATTCCAATTTCCTTGTACCACCGCACTTCCAGTGTAGGTATCTCTTTTTGAACCATCTGTGTAAAAAGCTGTAAAAGTACTGTACTTTTCTTAGAGTGTACGAAATTCTTGTATTATATGTTGTGGGATTTTTGTGTTACGGAACTGTGTAAGGCTGAAATCGCAGACTGCAGGGAAATTATACCATGGTGGCAGTGGATGTCGTCTTTGAGCAATGCGTGGTAAAGTGTCTAGTATGCCCAGGGGTGAAGCAGTGAAACATGCGCAGTCATTAGCTGTGAATCCAGGTGATGCACACACACACACACACAAAATTTAAAATAGAAATATCATTACAATTACAAAAAAATCTTGTTACAAAGATACGCGATGCCCATGCAAGCACAGAAACCTGCGTGCAGCTTCAGAAAAAAAATGCCACACAGCAATTTGAAAATGTCCCTAGTTGCTGAAGCAGGGGTAGTAGTTAATCTGTCGGCAGGTAACATTCGGCAGTGAAGATGGATGCACAGTGTGGAAGCCTTACTATTTCATTCCAATTTCCTTGTACCACCGCACTTCCAGTGTAGGTATCTCTTTTTGAACCATCTGTGTAAAAAGCTGTAAAAGTACTGTACTTTTCTTTGAGTGTACGAAATTCTTGTATTATATGTTGTTGTGGGATTTTTGTGTTACGGAACTGTGTAAGGCTGAAATCGCAGACTGCAGGGAAATTACACCATGGTGACAGTGGATGTCGTCTTTGAGCAATGCGTGGTAAAGTGTCTAGTATGCCCAGGGGTGAAGCAGTGAAACATGCGCAGTCATTAGCTGTGAATCCAGGTGATGCACACACACAAAATTTAAAATAGAAATATCATTACAATTACAAAAAAATTCAGGGGGCACTTTGACTGTCTAAAGTGCGTAGAGGCGAAAGCGTTTTCCGCACCACTTTGACTGCTTCAGTGGAACTGGTGGCGTCACATATAATTGAGTACTAATTACTGTGGTGACAAGTCACTAATTAATGGTTAATTACTATTAATGCCTGAATACTAATTAAGCTTCGCCTTTAGGTGTGGAACGCGACAGCGTGTTGTAGCGCTGCCAGGGAGTCCACGAACGCCACCACCTGTTCGGCGCGATGCCTTGCCCTTTGAACGCAACGCTTTTTGAGGAACGGAAATGGCGCAGAAATTGTGTCATCTCGGTGGACACCTGAACAGCACCGTAGAGGAAGGGAGGAAGTGGGAGTGAAAGAAGACAAAGAGGGCCCGTAATGAAGGAAATGAAAATTGTATTTGAGGAAAGAACTGTCTCACATATCTCGGTGGACACCCGTCAAAATTCAAGGGGGCACTTTTTTTACCTAAGGTGTGGTCACTGATGTGTGGTTAAGATGTTAAGCTTCGCCTCTAAGAGTGGAACGCGACAGCGTCTTGCAACGCTGCCAGGGAGTCCATAGAACGCCATCGCGCATTCGGTTCTACGCCTCGCTCATCGGTAAATTGGTTTTTGAGGAAAGGAAACGTATGTCTCTCATATCTCGGTGGACACCTAAACCTCGCCAGAAGGGAAGGGAGGAGGATGAGGGTGAGCGAAGACACTGTATTCACTAGACGCGCCTTTGTTCATTCCAAACCATCGAGCTGGCATGGCGGAGTGGATAGCATGCTTGTCTCTCACGCCGAAGACCGGGGTTCGATTCTCGAGCTCGACTAATTTCTCACTCGCTTTTATTTGTTTATCTGGTCTGACGAGACAGATTAATTAGGCTAATTGGTTAAGTAACCAATTAACTAAGCTCAGTCCCACTTACTTGGAGCATCACTATACGATGCCTTCAATTGGTTGCATGGTTCCTAGGCAAAGTACAATTGGCCCCGTTTGAAATTCGCGCACTGTGACGTCACAGCAGTTTCGACCAATTGAAAAGCGTGACATTTTCTGTCGACAACTGCTGCTTACAACGATGAGGCATTAAAGGCTTTCGCCTTAAAAATCTTGTTACAAAGATACGCGATGCCCATGCAAGCACAGAAACCTGCGTGCAGCTTCAGAAAAAAAATGCCACACAGCAATTTGAAAATGTCCTAGTTGCTGAAGCAGGGGTAGTAGTTAATCTGTCGGCAGGTAACATTCGGCAGTGAAGATGGATGCACAGTGTGGAAGCCTTACTATTTCATTCCAATTTCCTTGTACCACCGCGCTTCCAGTGTAGGTATCTCTTTTTGAACCATCTGTGTAAAAAGCTGTAAAAGTACTGTACTTTTCTTTGAGTGTACGAAATTCTTGTATTATATGTTGTTGTGGGATTTTTGTGTTACGGAACTGTGTAAGGCTGAAATCGCAGACTGCAGGGAAATTATACCATGGTGGCAGTGGATGCCGTCTTTGAGCAATGCGTGGTAAAGGGTCTAGTATGCCCAGGGGTGAAGCAGTGAAACATGCGCAGTCATTAGCTGTGAATCCAGGTGATGCACACACACATACACACACAAAATTTAACATAGATACAGTGGAACCTCGATTATACGACGTTCAGGGGACCGCGCGAAACCGTCGTATAATCCGGGTGTCGTATAATCGAATATCAAGCGTGATATTTTTTAAAGGCTGAACTTCATCGGCATCTTTTTTTTTTTTTTTTTTCGGAACACAAATGAAGCACATTTTGCCGGTACAGGGCTAGTCTTCAACAAACAAGATAAAATGGCCGTTGAGGCTGCCGTGAGCAGCGGGGCAGCGGCTCGCTTGCGCGGTTTTCTTGATAGGTGGAAAGATTAAGGCGCACCGGTTGTCGGCTGGCTATAGTGTGCCTACCGTATTTACTCGATTGTAAGCACCCCCTTTTTTACACGATCGCGATGCCCTAAGTGAGAGAGGGTGCTTATTCGAAAAATCTAAACTGACCTGACCCCCCCCCCTTCACCCCCCCGGGCCCCTCTTTTCGTGGCGGAATCTCGATGAAACGGGCGCGAAAAAAAAACATTTTATTTAGGAAACATTCAAAAGAAAAATAGCTGCAGATAGTTCTGTGCCGCCATCTGTCTTGTAGTGTCGGAACGCCATCTGTCTTGTAGTGTCGGAACGCAGCAACACAAAAAGCGCCGTAGACGCCGCTGTCCTCGCTTTGGCAGCACGGCCTCGTCCGCTTATCTGCTTTTTCAGCAGCCTACGGTCCGCCATTGCTGCGACGCGAGGCGAGGCGCGTCTTATCTTTTCTCTTTATCTTTCCTCTGATCTTTTAACTCTCCTCTATCTGCACTTGGCAGCGGTGGTGGCTTGGCTCAAGCCAGTCGGCAGGCCCGTGCAATTTCCTTTTCATCCTTCTCTCAGTCACAACAACAACGCGCAGGCCGCGCCTCCTCGGGACTCCGACTGCACAGGCTCCACGAAAAAGAGAGCAAGTGCACTTGGCGGCCTCGGCAACGCTCTCTTCCGTGCAAAAAAGGGGGTGCTTAGATTCGCATGCAAAGTTTTTTTTTCCGAAATTTTTTTCCGCAAATAGGGGAGGGGGGGGGGGGTTAGAATCGCGAAAATACGGCACATCCCGGCCTGCGTTTGCTGACGACCTTTTTTGACGGACGGTACGAGCCAAGCCAGACGTCGTACGAAGCGGGGTCCTTCTAAAATTTGCGTCGTATAACCGAGGTTTTTAATGCATTGTCTCTATGGGGGTTTTGCCGGGACCGCACAAATTCGTCGTAAAATGCGGGTCGTCGCATGACCGGGGGACGTATAATCGAGGTTCCACTGTATATCATTACAACAATTACAAAAAAATCTTGTTACAAACATACGCGATGCCCATGCAAGCACAGAAACCTGCGTGCAGCTTCAGAAAAAAAATGCCACACAGCAATTTGAAAATGTCCTAGTTGCTGAAGCTGGGGTAGTAGTTAATCTGTCCTTTCAACAGGTAGAATATGCTGGAACCACCTGAAAATAACACAGAACATAAGAGATCCATTTTCAGGTATCCAGCAGAGGCGACATTCCATTGTGAAAACATGGCGGTTAGCAGAGAGGTTAGCCCTGTGTAAAACAGCTCAACATGTCGTATTCTGTGCAATATGACAACACCTCTGTCAGTCTTGCAATACAAGATTCATTTTTTGAATGACCCAGTACAAAACTAGTACTGTACACTGCCACTGTTGGCCATGGCATCCAAATACAACTGCAACAAATTTGCATCGACAGGAAACATGAAAAAATCAAGCTCCCTACCAAAACTCATGAATGAGAACAAAGCAACTTTTGCAAACCTGCTAGGACTTTAGAAATCATGGCTCTTCCAATTGCTCCACAAAAGATAAAAGGTTTGCTGCACAAATTCTGTTCATTCATACTTGCCAGGGTAAAGAGAAAACAGACGCCAAGGCTGGCTAATAAAGATTGCGTGCGCTACATTGCCTATTTCTTCAAACCATTCTGACCATCACTGTGTACAGGAACATAGCACCAACAGTAGAATCTGTATAAGCGGAAATAGATTAAATAGAACCACCACTTAAATGGAGCACTAGTATAAGACAGGGATTCTCAAACTGCGTTCTACGGGCTGCTTTTGTTCGTTCTCCGAGCACCCACACTGGCATGTCCCCAGTGTCTTGGCGCAGCCTGCCGAGATGCTGCTGCACCGGTGGACGCAGGATTAAAATGCTGGCAAGGTGGTATGCAAGGGGTGTGGAGCACAAGGAGACGCGTGCTACGTGCAATCTTGAGCGCGACAACTGGAGTCGCGGGCTGCACCACCGAGCTAACCCAGTCCGCATCATTAGATGGCTTCGAAAACTCTGAGGCGAGGTTTTGCTGCCAGTAAGCCCATTTGTACTGGAAATCCAATATCTTTCACAATTCAAAAAAATGATTGCTAGAGGTTAGCACTGCTAAGCACGGAATATTGAGTGAAGGCAGGTTTTTGCAGGTGGACACCAACGCCACCTACATGAGAGACTGAGGTGTCCACTGACCCCGGGAGCCAGTTGTGCGCCTTTCCTCCCATCAAAATCAAGGGACTGTACAACGTCAACACCAACAAACCAAATGAACACTGGCGGCCCACTTGTTTTGTTTGGTTTCTGAGAAAAGGAAATGGGGCAGTAACCGTCTCATCTTGGTGGACACCCGAGCAGCTTCAGGGGGGAAGCTGGTCTTAGAAAAAAAATTTGATAATGAAGCCATAACAATGGAATCTTCAAGAAACACATATTTTTGCGTGCTGATTCCAAATATGCAATTTAATGTTAGGTAAAACAAGTCCTTGTGCACTTATATGTTCTTTAACTTTTTGTCCAGAGCTTTCAATGAATTTTGCAGCACGAAACTTGCTAGGACGCATCCCATTGGCTTGTCCTGATATCAGACTAGGCAATAAGGGAAAAATTATTATCCTGCCTATCATAGAAGTTGAGTTATATACAGGGTTTTGAAGTTGCCACTTCACAAACGGGAAGAAACTGACAATTTCAAAATCCTATAACTCACCTTCAAAAACAGGCAGGATGATAACTTTAGCCTTATTGCATAACTTGATGTATAACTTGCATAACTTGAGAAACCAATGGCATGCAATTTAACAAGTTCCCTGCAGTAGAATTTCTTTCAAACTCTCAGCAAAAGTTACCTAACATATTGCAAAAGTGCACAAGGGCTTGTTGTACATAAAATTAAATTACATATTTGGAATCAGCACACAAAAATACATGTTTCCTGAAGGTAGCATGGCTGTGACTTCATTATTAAAAATTTATTTCTAAGACCCTCTTCCAGGGAAGACAGGGGGAAAAAGAGAAGATATGTCATGTGGCTGCCACACCACCAGCTCTTCCACTTGAAGGTCAAATTTCAGCACCCATTACCTTAGCTTGACTAGGCTAGTAAGGCTGGCGTTCCCTAAAAAAAAAAGAAACTCCAAGTTATGCTGGCACGAGCTGGAAGCGGCAGATAGCCAATGAAGCCGATCAGACGTCAAGTGATTCCGTGCCAAGCCTAGCCAGTCGAATACGCGAATACAAGGAAACGTTTGTTTGTCTTGTGACAGTTTTCTGCATTCTTGTTTTGTGGTTAGAGGTGAGAGCATGAGTGAGAGATGGGCATTGATTAAATAACAGCCCAAGGCAAGAAAAAAATATTTACAAAAGTGAATGAAGCAGCAAAAAGAGCACAGGGGAGCCATTCCCAACCAGCAAAGACCTGTTGTGACAGTTCTGATGACCGAATGTGAAGAGTGAGGTGAAGGCCCTTGGCATACAATGAAGACTGTTGGGGATCCCCTGGTCTAAAGTTTATAGTTTATTAAGACAATGTAAAAAAAAATCTCCAAAAAACAAATACCATTTAGAAAAGTTTCAATGACTTGGCAGCGACCAAATACTGCAAACTTACATAAATCGGACTGTGTTTAAAAACCACAACATCTGGCCAATTATCCGAAGATCAATTTCAAACCTTCGGCAAAAAAGAACAAAGCCATCCCTTCTCTAATCTGTCGTTCGCCGTGTGGGCTGGTCACAGATGCTGCAGGCCTTCGTTCAAATTCCACAAGTGGGCTTCTCCACACACCATAATTGATGAAAACAATATAACCAACCAGCCGCTTCAAACTTGGCTTATAGGGTTTAACGTCCCAAAGCGACTCTGGCTATGAGGGACGACGTAGTGAAGGGTTCCGGAAATTTCGACCACCTGGGGTTCTTTAACTTGCACGGACATTGCACAGCACAGTACACGGGACTCTAGAATTTCGCCTCCATCGAAATTCAGCCGCCACTGCCGAGGTCGAACTCTTTTGTCTTTCTGGCCAGCAGCCGAGTACCATAACCACTGAATCACCACCGAGGCGGTTCTAACAATCACAACGTGAAAGCGCAAGGTTTCTCCTATTATCCTGCTACGCTGTGTTTCATACTTGGCACCCACAGCCCTCTCTCTGTTCACAACTCTTCAAGCGTGAGCTCCATCCAGCTGCCTGGTAATTACGATAAACTGTCATATGCGGGGAAAGCCCACTTGGGGAATTTTGCATGGGGCTCCAGAAGGAGGCCAGAGTGGAAGCATCACCAGCGGGGCAAGCAAAAGAGTAAAAATCCCTCCTATTGCAGGGTGCATTGTAGACTGGGCACCTGACCCGTACGAAATAGCAGCCGTGTCAACAACGGGGAGGGCCTCTCGAGTACAACCGCTGATGCAAAACGGCTGTGAAAGCTAAAGCAAAGAAATGCCAATTTTTTTTTTTTACCTTCACAGCTGAGTGACCAATTCCACTGTAGTTTATAGGTGGAAAAAGTATCATCAGATTTACAATTACCTTTTCTTTAATTTTCAGTAACTTGTCAACAGAATTCACAATGTTTTTTTTTTACTCTTTTGCAGTGAAGTCTGAGCTCATGTTGTTCCATTCTGCTCTCTCTTTTTGCAAAAGAAACTTCTGATGAATAGGGTCCCTCCAAATTTTATTCAAAGAGAGTCCTGCGAGTTTTTGAGCCGCGTTAAGAGGATGACAGAAAAACTGACCGCTCCGAGTGGCCATTCATCTACAAACAAGGCTACCAAACCTATTGCAAAACGTTTTAAATCAGCGCCTTGACACACTTACCGCACACAACTCTACGTTTCCCCCCCAGAGTGCGACACCGACACTCACATTAAGGTGCCACGCGGGAGAGCTCAGAGTTGATGCACGTCAGCTGCCTGGTCTCTGGGTGTCGCTTGAAGAGTTCCACGACAGCAGGTTCGCTGTCTGTGGCTTGGAGCAGTTACCTGCACAAAGAGCACAAGTGGTACAAAGGGCATAGTTACATCTGACATGCAACGGCAACTACAGCAACAAATATTTGCATTTCCAAGCCCAAAGGCAGCACCTGGCCGTTGGACACCTTGTAATGGAGGGCGGTGGATCAATATTGTTTAGTGAGCAGCTTCTCACAGTGCACAGAAAAATACTTGCAACGCAAGTGTTGTTTCCTGCACATCACTCGAATCGAACGGGGCTGCTACGGCAGCTGAGGACAAAAGCATTTTTGAGAGGGAAACCGTTTATGAACGCGCAAGTTTTCCGTATCATGCAAGATTTCACAATAACAATGAATATATCCACAGATCATCCAATGGCAGATCTGTATTTATTTTTTTTCCATCAACGCCTTTGCTACCGTCAATTTCGTTCCCCACTGATGGTTTAAGGCAGTCTTAACTGTTCGCCGCGATTGACGGAAATATCGGAGGAATATCACTTGAATATTTCCACAACAGTACCCTATTATTTTCGAATTTTCAGAGTTTCTGACCAAGAATGTCAGGCATGTTCGATGACAGAGCCATAGTTACCACAGCAAAACTTCCGCAGCAAAGGATGCTTTCCAAAAATATTTAGCTACCTACGGAACATGCTGCCTAAGTATATTTCACCAAATGTGGCAGCACTTTTACGATGATGATGGCGAGGAAAGCCGTGCCACGCCTTTTCACTTATAGAACCTAGCTAGCCCCCCCCCCCCATAAACAAATGGAGAAAAGGGGGAAGTGTAATCTCTGCTATAAAAAACAAGAACAGAACTTGGAACAAGTGTAATGTGCGGCCCATTCCAGGTCATCTCCAGTTCTCGTCCTCACGAGACTTGCTTTCTCTAGTAGCACAGCACTCATTTTTACCTTGAAAGAAGGCCTCGGAAAGTGCTGTGTATTACAGTCAAGCCCACTTATAACAATACTGGTTATAACAATATATTGGATATAACAATGGTCAGTCATGGCACCATCAGCTTTGGTATGTGTTCTATGGTAAAATAAACTGCTTATAGCAATGCTGTCAAGGCACATTATTGGTTATAACAATTAAATCTGGAAATTGAGTGTCAACCATTATGGAAAAAAAACAAACAAGGAAATGCTACAACCACGCCAGCAAAACCATGCTTACAACACAAAAGCGCGCGTGTGGGGCCGACCAAAGGACTAAGCTGGCACAGCAACGCCACGAAAGCAAAAGAACCCGTGAATGCGTTCCCCTGAGCAAAAGACCCATGCAGAGAAGAAAGTAGGGAGCATGGTAGGGAGCCTTGGCGGAGCAGTCCATTATTGACGTTTCTGAGGGGTGCGCCGCTCGCAGAAAAAAATGTGCAGACGCGTTTTTCTTTGTTTTTACACTCTGAGCTATGGCTCGCACCGGCAGCGCGTACGTTGTCCCATCTTCTGCTGTTCTTCTACAACTTCCCCATGGTACCCGCTTCACAAATTTCCCGTGTCCCAGGGGCAGGCGTCATCGCATCAGAAGAGCTGCTGCATTGGCTACGTGCACCATGCGTACCCCTAATCAGTCGGTGCAGTGCGCGTGCGTGCAGCCAGAGCGGTTTTTCTCTTGTCAGCTGTCACCACACCCGTAGTTCTGCATGCTTCTTGAATTTCCCATGAGAATCACTTCCGGAAAGCCAGCTTGATTCCTGTGACATGGAGGTGCGCAAAGCTCCCGGTGGTGCAGTGATGGTGGTGCTTTAGTCATCGGTGAACGGTGAACATTTTTCCGGTTCCCTGAAGTTCGAATTAATGAGCTTTTGCAGCATTAGAACAGTCAAACCTCTCCGGGTTTTTACTGTCAATAAATGCCCTGAAGATTGTCATCTTTTCTTTTTTTCGGCACAACCCTGTTATAACAATTACAGTTAAACCTCGATATAACGAACTTCAATATAACGAAATCCTCAATATAACGAAGTTACAAGGCATATTTAACTTAATCCCCATTGGAAACCATGTATATTTTGCCTCGACATAACGAAGTAATATTGCTGCAATTTCATTACAACGAAGTCGCGTATCCTAAAAAAATTTGCCCGGAAGGAAAATGTCGCCGTGACGATGACGGCTGCGGGGAAAGCGGTGCTAACGTGAGTGACTTGGGTAACCCACGCGGATGGGCCTCATGGGGCTAGCGGAATTCGCTCCCAGCAAGCGGGAGAGAGAGAGCAACCCTCTCTCTTACCCCCCGTCCGGGCCCGCCTTTTTTTTTTTGCTCGGTGGCCGGCGACGGCGCACTCCTCTTCTTTCCCCCCTCCCCCCCCCCCCCCCCGCCCACTCCTCTCAGGCTTCTTTGCTGTGCATGCGTCAGCTTACACGCCCGTCTCTCATTGGATCTGCCAACCCATGTGATTGCTTGCGCACTTGCGCGGCCACCGTCGCCGCCGTACTCCTTGTCCGCGCTGTCGCGTTGTTCACTCGCTGCTACCACACGTGCTGGATAATTCGCAGGCGTTGCTTTGGTATCCCTCGTGTATGCCCGCGTGCGTCGCCGCCATGAGTGGCAAGCGGAAAGCCCTTTCGCTTGAGCAAAAAGAGGCGATTCTGGACGCAGTTTCGAAAGGCGAAAAGAAGAAGGACGTAGCGGCTCGATTCAACATATCCATGAGTACGCTTTCAACAATTTTGAAAGCCAAGGAGTCTATCCTCAGCTCAGTGAAGTGTGGAACGAGCGCCCAACGTAAGCGATTGAAGCCTGCTACGTATCAAGACGTAGATAAGGCTGTGTTCGCCTGGTTCATGGACGCCAGAGCGCAGAATGTGCCGGTAAGTGGCGCAATTTTGCAGCAAAAAGCGAAGGATTTCGGTTGCCTGCTCGAGAAGGATTCATTCAAGGCAAGCAGTGGTTGGCTCCACCGTTTTAAGGCCCGGTACGGGATCGTCGGACGGGTGCTGTGCGGGGAGTCAACGTCGGCTGACGCGCCTGAAGCCGCTAGTTGGCTGGAGAAGGAAATGCCAGCAATACTGACGCGATACCAGCCATCGGACGTTTACAACGCGGAAGAAACTGGATTTTTTTATCAGATGCTACCGAATCGGACGCTAGCACTGAAAGGTGATCGCTGCCATGGTGGCAAACAAAGTAAACTGCGCATAACTGCTCTGCTGTGCACCAACATGGATGGCAGTGATAAGAGAGTGCCACTTGTGATTGGCAAGAGCAAGAAGCCGCAGTGCTTCAGAAACGCTCGGAAGCTGGAAGTGGAGTACACTTCTAACACGAAAGCGTGGATGTCCCGCGACATCTTCCGTGACTGGCTCCGGGCGTTCGACAAGGATATGAAGAGTGGCGGCCGCAGCGTGTGCCTCTTGGTGGACAATTGTTCCGCCCATCACGTAGACGACTTGGAGCTTACCAATGTCGAGCTACGGTTTTTTCCACCGAACTGCACGTCGCTGCTTCAGCCGCTCGACCAAGGAGTCATCAACAGTGTGAAGTGTGCGTATCGTCGCCGGTTGATTGACAAGCTGCTGCTCAATCTCCGCTTAAAACGCCCCACTAAGGTGGATATTTTTCAAGCCTTAGAGATGTTTTCCGCATCGTGGAAGGCGACATCAAAGGAAGTTATCAAGAACTGCTTCCGGAAAGCCGGTTTTGAGAACGGCGTGGCTGCAGCAGCGAGTGCCTCCGAAGACAATAACAGCACGGAGGCTAATGAAAGGGCTCCATTCGATGGCGAGGAAGGCGATCAAGCCGGCCTTGAAGAAGCATGGAGGTGCCTGGAGAGTGACGGGGCCGTTCCTGACGGTGTCGCTCTGGAAGACTTCCTCTACGCCGACTCTTGCGTCGTTGCCACCAAGGAAGTTACCGACGACTCCATCGTGCAGGATGTGCTAGGAAGCACGCAGGAGGACCCAGGCAGCGATATCGATGCTGAAGACAACGATGCCCCGAGCAGCCGCGAAGTGCTTGACGCAATTGATGTTCTGCGGCGCCACGCGAGTTCGATTGGGCAGCAAGATGCAATGCAATCCTTGTGGGCCTATGAACGCAGTGTGAGGCCATCTCTGATTGCAAAGCAGACGCAAAAGAAAGTCACTGATTACTTTCAGAGAAAATAAAGGATGAGTGCTTACAACTGGCAAGTGATTTGGTAATGTTTCCGCATGCTAGGTACGAAATTTCGATGCAACGAAATTTCATTATAACGAAGTAAAGTGCCGATTTTTACGACTTCATTATATCGAGGTTTAACTGTATTGGTTATAACAATGGTACAGTGAAAGCTCGTTAATTCAAAACTCGATAATTCGAATCTTCGGATAATTCGAACTACACTACTTGGTCCGGCCAAGCTCCATAGAGATCTGTGTATAAAAAAGCCCGTTAATTCGAAAGCGAGTCGGCTCCCTTACGGATAATTCGACCTACGCGCCACCGCGTCTGGGCGGCTTGGCACACAGCATGTGGCCAAAAAAAAAAAAAAAAAGCACCTCCTCCGCATACTAGTTAGCTGCATACGTTTTAAACGGGAACAGAAGATGGAACTAGATAAAACCTTGGAAAAGTGGGTAAAGCTTAAATGGCACCATCACCGGTGCGGTGGCCCGGCCGCACCGGATGGTAGGGGTTGGCGACCGCGCTGGCGGCTGCCTACCCTCTTTTCCGCGCAACCTCCGGAACTCGCATCTAAATACTCGTTAATTCGAGCCCTGTTAATTCGAAAATACGGATAAGCACTGTCAGCGCAGTTCCAGCCAACGCCCATGAAGGCTATGACTTCGGACCGGCGCTACAAATTATGAGCGAAAAACTTTTTTTTTCTTTGCGAGTGTCGTCCATGCTTCCACCCATCGGTTGATAGCCAACGGAAGCACGCGCTCAGCCGCGAACAAGACGCCCGCTTTTGAGTGGCAGTAGACGGCGTCCGCCCCAATCGCCCATGGCACATAAGGCGAACATACTGAAAACGAGGGCTTGCACAACCGAACAAGCGCTGGCACTCTGCCAAAGTTCGCTTCCCCCTTGCTGGAGCTACCCCCCCCCCCCCCCCCCCCCCCCCCCGCGTAAGAATCTGAAAAAAAAAAAAAGCGTCAGTCGTTAACGCTTCCTTCCCTCCGTTTGGTACAGTCTTGGCGGCGCGCCAAGATGCTGCGCAGGGATAAGTGGTTATCGCTGCGCAGCATCTTGGCGCGCCGCCAAGAAATGCGTTGTGGGCCGTGACGGTGCCAAACGGAGGGAAGCGTTAACGACTGACGCTTTTTTTTTTTAGATTCTTAGGCGAAAATCAAGGGGGGGGGGGGTCATTATTTGAGTGGGTTCGTTATGCGAGTAAATACCCTACATATACCGTAATGCAAATAGTTCTTGTCGGTTTTTTCGCGGCCATTCGATAATTCGAACATCGGATAATTCGAACTTTTTTCCCGGTCCCGTGAAGTTCGAATTAACGAGCTTTTACTGTATTTCCATGGCACTTGAATATTGTTATAAGTGGGCTTGACTGTATGTACAAAGCTGAAAATCGGAAGAATGGTAGCTAAGAATATGTGCAAAGTCTTGTATATTTGACTCTTGTTTTGTAATCAACTTCAGCCTCAGTGCAGCGGCTCATTTTTATTTTGCTTGTATTTTTTGTATTACCAACATACCTAGCCAATCAATTTTCGAAAAGTTGTACACACACAATTCCAGCCTTTTTTTTTAGTTCGGAAGTATAATCAATAACGCTGCAGTTTCATGTGTTTCAGTTTCAGCAGCCCCCTGCTACGCCTGCCCTCTCTTGGGATCCACTCTTAAGGGGCAGCAATTATTTTGCCTTCGCATTGCACGCCCTACCCAAGCCCATTTCTTCCTTTCGATTTCGACTAGGATGTCATTAACCCGCGTTTGTTCCTTCACCCACTCCGCCCGCATTCGGTCTCTTAATGGTGCACCTATCACTTTTCTTTCCTTACCTCGCTGCGTTGTCTATAACTTAAGCTGAACCCTCGTTGTCAGCCTCCACATTTCTGCCCCACAGGTGAGTACCAATAAGATACAGCTATTGTACACTTTTCTCTTGAGGGATATTGGTAAACTGCCATTCATGTTCTGAGAGAATGTGCCATATACGCTCCACCTCATTCTTATTCTTCCATTCATTTCCACCTCATAATGCGAACCAGCAGCCACTGCCTGGCCTAGACGTATTATTTTAGTAGACCTGTCTTTAGAAGAGTAGACGTATTCCCTTACCACTTCCAGAACTTTGCTACCAATTGTGAAGTGCTGTTCCCTTGCTAGACTGTTGAACATTGTTTTGCTTTTTGCACGGGCAAGCTGGGATGCCCTTTTCTTCGGTTTTGTTTACTTTCAGGAATGGGGTTGCGTAGCATATCCTGCTAACGATGAAGGCATAAGACACAATCATCAGAAAATGTGTCAAACGAGCGCTAGGGCTGCCCATTTCCACGTCCAATGATATACTGGAGAAAATGGGCCTGCATAACAATTGGAGAGAACTGACTGAAGCGGTTAGAACATCGCAAATCGAAAGGCTAACATCCACACCCGCAGGAAGGAAATACCTAGAGCTAGCGAAATGGGCAACCGTAGATAGCACAGTGAACACCAGAACAGATCTGGGAAGAGAAATAAGAGAGCATCTTATTATCGCTCCCATACCTAGAAACATGCATCCCATCCACGGCAAAGGCAGATGGAAAAGCAGGGTCGCACAGCTGACTGCTAAGCTAGGCAAGATGCCACAGGGAACCGTGGCCTACACTGATGCCGCGGTAGGCACGCTAGGAGACACCGTCTCCGTAGCCGTCGGGGACTCAGGCAGAACGTTGCGCGTTGTAAGACACCTTGACTTAAAACCCCTTGTGGCGGAGGAGGTTGCAATAGCGATCGCTCTAACTCAGCCAGGTACCAAATACGTAGTAAGCGACTGCAAAGCCGCAATTAGAAATTACAGCAAGGGACGCATCCACGAAATGGCGGCTAAATATCTAAAAGACTTTATCCCAGCCCACAATATTCTAATTATCTGGACCCCAGCCCACTCGGGTCTGGTTGGAAACGAGGCCGCCCACAGGCTCGCCCGCTCCTCTTTACCCCGGGGAGCCGTGGACACCTCACACGAAATCAGCACTAAAGAAACAAATACCTTTAATAGCATCACAGACATTCAGAAAAAGAACAAAAGGATCTATCCTCCTCCGGATAGATCGCTTAGCTCGGCTGAGGCCTATGATTGGAGAAGACTCCAAGCTAGAAACTTCGCATCCCCGCTCTGGAGGAGCTGGACAGGAGGTGACACGAGGGAGGATGCGGAGGTGTGCGAGTTCTGCGGGCATACCGCTACACTCGAACACATACTATGGAGATGCCCCAGTGCCCCAGGATATGGCAGAATCAATAATGCAGAGGAATGGGAGACCATACTCAGAAGTGCCGACCTTAGCATACAACGATACGCTACCCGCCTGGCAGCAGAAGCTGCGCGACTATACCGTTGCTAGTCTTCCAGCTGTGACGCTGCCCCTCCCCGGACGCCTGCGTGCAGACCCGGAGGGGCACCGGTCTTCTTCTGGCGGAAATAAAGTTTCTTCACTCACTCACTGGGATGCCCTGAATGCCGCCCGCCCAATCCTCAGTTCTGAACGTGACGAGGGGGTGTTTCGTTATGTTCACGCCTAATGGAAGAAGGCAGGGTGTCGCAGAATTTTTTTGAGCAATAAAACAGGCTGATCTCAACCTGACTGCTTCCTCATCGCAGTCCACATCAAGTTCTGTTACCTGCTGCAAGGAGCTCTCTGTCTGGGGTCAGTCTGAAATGACGAGGAACTCCCACAGACTCTTGCATGTCTGCAACTGTCTGTGTGAATAGAGATGCATTTAGTTTAGGTAGAAACAGGCATTATAACATTCACATTTTAAGACCCGTACCAAACAGACAAGGTTAATGGTGCTGTATGGAGCCACACAAAACACTGGTGTCAATGATGACACGCAGTGGCTCCTAATTGATTTTCTTTAAATTGCACATTCGTGAAGATCATAATAGTTCAAAAATTTCAACGACCTTTTGCTGCACATTGCTGATACTTGTTAAGGCACGTTTCTATCATAAATAACTGCACATTTTCAAAACAGCCGTGGCGAAAACAATAAATAAGTAACCACTTCAAATAAATGTCCCGAAGTGGCACACATGCTATGAGGGACACCTCAGTGGAGGCTCCAGGTTCATTTAGACTTCTTGGGGTTCTTTAACATGCGCTGACATCATACAGAAATGCAAGGGGCACCTGTGTACAGCGCAATAACATCAAATAACCCTAGGTGATTACTCTGGAGTCCTCCACTATGGCATCTATTGCTTAAGTGTCATTTAGGGACGTTAAACTGGAGAGAGTGAGATTGGTTTTTGCCACGCCTCTCTAAATGTTTGAATGTGCGGTTACACAATTTAATTCTTTTTTCCTTCAGTGAAAATGATGCTTTGAGACGAATATACACAGATCACCCACTGACATTTGCCTACAACCACTAAATAATTTACAATCAAGACCCGTATTTTACCGCGACTGCGCAAAAAATCGCAATTTAAGGATTTTTCATGATGTTATGTGATAGCTGTCATTTTTATGCCACTGATGTTATGTACATCAGTAGGAATGGCAGTATTTACTTATATGAATATCACGAGAGGTGAAAGCTCGAGAACTCCCAACAATCTCTCACGAACCTCGAACTATTCGCTCCTCGCATAGGACGAGGGACTTCCAAAAAAACGCAGATTTCACGTTCAGGACAAAAGCAGCGCATACGCAGACGTTATTTACGAAGCAATGTTTCAGATAAGCAACAACAGAGCAAACCGACTACAATACTTTAATGCACGCAGCCTCTTTACACAGCAGCAGCCACCATCACCACCACGCCCTCACTACTCGCTGTTTCGAGCTATCCAGTTCTTCATCTGTTTGCCCTTTACTGCTTTCCCTACTACACTCAACTGTTTTCGGTCTGGCAAGCCTGCTTTAGCAGGATTCTGGAGTAAGCTTGTGCGAATATTGGTACTTTTCTTGAAATAATTTCAAAGCAACTACAGTATTTACTCTCATAATTTGAGCACTTTTTTCTCTGCGGCTTCAAAAAGAGGGTGCAAAAATTACACAAATTGTTTTCGAGACCATCGTAAAAGCTCTACAAAGGCAATAATGTGCCATATAATACTGTACATTGCCAACTATTCATTGACCCCCCCACCCGTTTTACCTTTTACAGCAGTCTGGTTGGCACTTGAGTCAGCCTGACTGCATGCGAGAGGAAGGCATGGAAGTTGCAAGTGGCGGTCGAAGGCAACAAAACTGTGCATCACAATGCTGGCGGTAAATGCGACTGTGTCGCTCTGCGGTTGGGGCTTTTAGCTGGGTGCGCACTGCAGTGCCATCACGTAAGAAATAGTACATCAACCAGTTTACTTTACCATCACCGGTGTTGAGGGGCCGCATATAAAAAAAAAGCCTCAAGAGGGGCCTCTGCAGGATCCGTGCCCCGTACATGGCGACATACTGCAAGCATCGCAACAAGCAATGCCATACGAAGTGGCCCTCCACAAACATTCGCTTGAGACGAATACTCTCGATACCTTCAAATACCAAACATTCTGATCGAACTGAATACTGATTACTTTACTATTCAATAGAATATTCGCACAAGCCTCTTCTGGACTGTGGGAGATGACCTTTTGGAAAGTGGAAGAAGGTGGAAAGCTTTGGGGACAGAGACAGCGGCTTTTTGGTCGCAAGGCTTTACAGCTGACGTAGTAAAACGGGCTGAAAACATGCCTGGTATGGAAGGCGCACTATGAAGTCGCCTAGACTGTCCACGCTTCTCAGCTCTCACAGGCACACCCGGTCCTCGTAGCCAAAATCGATGAATAGCAGCTGAAACTGCAACCAAGAGAGAGAGAAGGGAAAGAATTGGACTGTGTCCGAGATGACAGGCCATACAGTCTGTCCCGGATATGCCGGACTCTGAGGGGATGGTGAAACAGACTCAAGGATGCACTGCGTCCACACCAGTGACATGCTTCTTGCAGCACCACGCCACCCGCCAGCATGCTGGCAGCACGCCACTCAATAGGCCTAGCACATGGCAGCCGCAGCAGACTGCACTTTGAAATTATTAACTGCCTGTCATAAGAGGTCTAATCGTGTTGACAGCACACTATAAATTGAATAATCTCTCATTAAAATTAAGATACAGATAATTTCCGCAGCTCCAATCAGCAGCGAAGCACACCAGGCGAGGGCTGCTGCCAGGCTTTGTTCGGCCAGACAGGTTGGTTTTTCACCACAAAGAGCTGTGCACCGAAAGTTCCCTTTACCACACGACAGCGGTGTCGCATGGTAACAGAATATGGGAGACTGAAGGCTAGCAAACCACGCGTTTACTTCTTCATGTGGTTTCACTGTGCCAACGCTGTCGGAAGGCGTCCAATGCCATGCCGCGAACACGTCTCTGCGGACGGCAACTCCCCGCGGGAGTGCCGCTACAATTGTTCGATATACCGGGATTGTATTAAGTTTTGCACTCCTGAGGGCATCAGAAAAAGCCCCAGCTACAAGAAAGATTGACACAAATCTCATGTTCACAAAAATTTGTGCACCGCCCGAAATTTGCATTATAAAAAAAAAGAAGCTGACGTTCATGCCTAAGAGGTGAATCTAAGCAAGTCCACAGTTTGAAGCATGGGTTTGCGATGCATTCAGCTACTTATCGTTTCACAGGGTTTCAGGTACACAGGCAGCTATGACTATCACACATTGGACACAGGATGACAAATTTCAGTTCTCTCAAAGGACTAGAAGTTTCCAATACTGAATTCAAAATGAAATTCGAAGTAGCATGCGCGTAACAATCGGATGCACATCTGAAAGCGCGGTAAGAACAGACACGCGTTAGAATTGGAATTAAGGCACCTACAATTTATTCAATACATTTCTTTTAGGAACCTTAAGGCACATGAAGGATCTACTATGGCATATTCTCCTGAAGTCAAGTCTTCCAAAGATAATGAGCTCGACAAAAAACTGGGTAAAATGCCTTTTTCTTAGATATTTCAAGTTTCGCGCAACAGAAAGTTATGAGCTCACTTCCATATGCCCCACATAGATCCTCCGTTTCTTTCATAGATAGCAGGCAACGCTGCAGAAGCTGCGGAAGTAGAGCATCCGCGAATCCATGTTGCTCCGCCTCTTAACATTCGTTCTACTCGAAGCGCCTGTGCTTGGATGAAAACAAAGAGCGAAATACATAAAGCGAAATGGTAGCACTGAAAATCATGGTTATACCCATGAGGCGGTCAGCGTTCGGGGCCTGTGTCCATAATTTTCATCGAGTGTGGACTACTTTTTAGGCGCGGATGGAGGCTGAGCGATTCTCCCTACCAGCCGCATATCAGCCTTGCTTCCCAAATTCTCGAGTCTCAGGATTAAAATGTGTTAAGAGGTAGAACTAAGCGGAGGAGGCTGCCAGTGGCAGTGCCCCAGATTTGTTGCAATGAAATATGCTTGTGTTCACCTGGGTCGTATGGTGAACTATTTTTTGGGCGCGGACTCGACCTGCATGAACAGACGTGCCAGCTTTGGCAGCGTTGCCTGCTTCTGTGTGAAACGTAGTTTGGATTTGTCGTTTTGGGATCGAGAACCTGTGTGCAAGGCACAGGTGCAGGAGATGCCTGCAATTTAGAACTCTCAATGCCGTATATGGCGCACTCCAGGGAACTTTATGAATTTGTAGCACACCTGCAATTCACCTCAGCTGTGACCCTGTGACTGACACTAAGGTTTCCAGAAATGAATTCAACCACGCAATGCACCACTGTCAAAGGAACACTGAAGACATATTGTAATCAAGTGAAGGGCAGTGTAGTCTGGCCTCCGAGATCTGTGCCGAAAGGAAACTGCACCGATCGATTACCGTGCTCCAAAAAGAAAGACTCCGGTTTATGGTTATGGTTTCTGGCGTTTAACGTCCCAAAGCGACTCGGGCTATGAGACGCCGCAGTGAAGGGCTCCGGAAATTTCGACCACCTGGGGTTCTTTAACGTGCACTGACATCGCACAGTACACGACCCTCTAGAATTCGCCTTCATTTTCACTGAAAACTGGGCTTTTATAACCTAGAAAACACTTTCAAAATTTACACCGGTGTTGCGATCACCAATCGATTCTGCAAGTAAACTGCGAAGTGTTGACAGTTTTTTGGCACGGATCCCAGAGGCCAGGACAGATGAAGTTGTCCTTGGTGCCCTTGACCCCTTTTTTATTAAGGGGAGACACTGGTCTTAAAACGAAAATTTTTATTATTAGAGATATTGTAATCAAATTTGGTGTGCATATGTATTTCTTCCTCCTGTTTTCAAAAATGTAATTAGTTTCAGCTTATCTCAATTAGTTCTCAACGTATAAGAAAATAACTGAAGCATAATTAGGTAATTTCTTACGGGTCATTAAGACACTTTCCCTCAATATTTTTTGGTTACGATTAAAATGTAGCCAAAGACCTGCCATGCGGAGCTACGCTATTTATATTGTTATTAAGGTACATCATCATATAAAAATGTTCAATTATGTCGATGCATCACAATTCTGGAATATAATTAGCTGGTATTATTGTCTGCAAAATTTGGTGTGTTCAACTTAGCCACATAAAAATAGCATAGCTCCACAGTTCAATTCTTTCTGAATTCAACGGTGTAAAATTTATTAAGGGGGGACACGGGTCTTTCGGGCCGAAAAATGCCGAAAAAATCGGTTTTCTGAAAATGTTATTTTCGAAATCAGCAGCTATCTATCTACCTATCTGTTAAATTTCTCACCTCTAAGTCCAGTATTTTGGTCATAATACCAATTTATATAATCCGTGTCGCCATAATCTGAGCTGAAATCTGCGCCGAAACGGCAGTTTTCCGCGATGCGTAGCGTCCGTTCCATGCGCGGCACCGTAGACATCTTGGTTGCATTTGAAAGAGCCGCCTTTTGCCTTCAATTTCCCGCCAGTGCTGCTTCTTTTCGCCCGTTGGTTGGCGAGAAAATACCAAAAAAAAAAGGTGGCACTCGAAATCCTATTGGCTGTCGCGGCGCACGTGACACCTGGTCGTTATCCGATTGGCGGAGCTGGCTGGCAGCGTCTGCTCGGCGCGCCCGAGCCGCGGGGAGACGCGTCTTTTGTGCCTGACCGTGCAGTACACGAAACGCGCTACGATGCCTGGTTCCGCTCGCAAGGTGCATTCAAAGCAAAAATTTGGTGCCAAGAAAAGGAAGAAGTCGCTCATCGATAACTTCAAGAGGCGCCATGCTCCAACTGTGCGCGCCGACAGTGACGAGACTCCTGCGCCGAGCGATCGAGTCGGCGAGGCTGCGCAGCTAGGCCTAAGTCGCTCCGAAGCACGGGAAGCCGCTAGCGGCAGCGCCCGCATCCGCCGCGATACAGTGATGCTCGAGCCGTCAGATTTGCTTGAAAGGAATATGAAAACTAAAAAAAAACTCCAGGAACTCGCCTCAACTCCAGCGACGAAGAGGAAGTCTGCTTGTTTCCGCGACGACAGCTCGGCGGACTGTCCGCGCGACGAGGCAAGCTTCACGATCGTTTGCCTCGAATCGCTCAACAGTGCGATGCAACAAGTGAAGTGTAAAACGTGCGGCTGCGACGACGTTAGCTTCGCAAAAGGTGAGCGGGAATACGGCCTCGCCGTTAAACTTCTTCTTCAGTGCGCAAACTGCGGGGACACATCGTCTACATGGAGTTCGCCGCGGGTATGTGGCAGTCAGAAAGCCAATCCTTTCGTCGTGAATGTGCTCACTGCGCGTGCAATGCAGAGCACTGGGAACCAGCAGACAGCTCTGAATGACATTTTCTCGTCACTCAACATATCCCATCGCGGTCTTCACACTAAAACGTGGCAAGGCTACGTGAAGAAAAAGTTGACGCCTGCAGCAGCCCGTGCGGCCAAAGAAGTGACAGAAGAGAGTGCGCGGTCAGTTCGACAACTTTATAATGAACTCGACTTTGGAAACGCCGGCAATATCGCAGTGTCATACGACGGTACTTGGATGACACGCGGCCACACATCCCACATAGGTGTGGGCACCGTCATCGAACTTTTTACAGGACTCGTGCTTGATTACGTTGTGTTGTGCAACTTCTGTGCCGGCTGCGAGCGAGGTCCGAAAGAAGATGACCCATCTTACCAGTCCTGGAGGGCTGGGCACCTATGCCAAAAAAACACCGAAAAAAAGGCTGGAGAGATGGAGGTTGAGGCAGCTGTTATACTTTTTGAAAGGTCTTTGGAGAAGTATGGGCTTCGCTATACGACAATGCTTTCAGATGGTGACAGTCGGGCCTTTCTAGCAGTGCAAGAGGCTGATGTGTATGGATACATCAAAGTGCAGAAGGAAGACTGTATCAACCACGTACAGAAACGTATGGGAACAGCCCTGCGTACTTTGTTGTCTAAGCACAAAGGTACCGAGAACCTTGGAGGCAAGGGGAAATTGACAGGCAACCTGATCACAAAACTAAGTTCCTATTATGCCTGGGCTTTGAAATCTCATAATGGAGATGTGGAAGCAACTCAGAAGGCTGTGATGGCCACCTACCATCACATTACCTCTACTGATGAGGTACCAAACCACAGCCTCTGCCCATTGGGACTGGACTCTTGGTGCCGACACAATGCGGCAGCAGCCCGAGGGGAACCTGCTCCAAAGCACCGCTACAATATCCCACCTCATGTTTCTAAAGCTCTGCTCCCTGTTTATGAGCGGCTGTCGGAAAGGAAGCTGTTGGAGCGGTGCCATAGGGGTAAAACCCAAAACAGTAACGAGAGCCTTCATTCCCTAATATGGGCCTTGGCACCCAAGGAGCGCCACGCATCAAAGTTTACTGTTGAAGCTGCCGTGGCAGAGGCAGTGATGCGGTTTAATGCAGGCAGCGAAAAAACGTCTGCAGCGATATTAAAGGAGCTAGGCCTCAATACGAACGCAAGGGGCACAAAAAGAATGGCCGAGAAGGACCAGCGCCGAGAGCAAAAATGTGCTCGAAAACATTCCATTGCTGAGAATGTTCAAGGAGTCCTCAGGAAGCGGCACCTGGACAGTAGGAAGCAGAAGGACTACATCCCTGGAGGCTACTAGCCATTTCCTGTTGTAAAAATCTCACTGCACCTGCCAATATTTATTAAACTGTCTCTTGCTTGTTTATTGCACTTTTCTCAAAATGCATATTGTCGACTACTAGCAGTCTTGCGGCCTTGATATCTCAGCAACCAGGTCACATAGAACTGAAATTTTTTTTGCAATGGAAAGCCTAATGTATGCTGTGTGAAATGTTGGGAGCAGATTTCTTCATTTTAACCTTAAAAATTAATTGTTTTGATTAATTTACTGTTAAGTGGTACACACATTTTGTATGATGAAGTTCAGAAGGCTGTAAAAAGATTAATAATTGACATATCAAAAAACTGCTCTCAACATTTCACAATTCACTCTTCTGGCTATCTAACCATGCCTTGCAATCAATTTTTGATGAAGCCATTATTTTGTCATTTGGGCCTCAAACAATGGACATTAATTGTTAATTATCTGGAAATCTAATTGGCCTAAAGTAAAAAGAAATGCATATTTGAAATCAGCATAAAAAATTAAGCAAGTCTGTGCATTCTCATTAAAATCTGTCAAAAAACAAAGAAAATAGCTTTAAGACCAGTGTCCCCCCTTAAGCTTGGACCACAAAAACAGAATGAAAAGTTCCGTAAGGCTAGTGACATTGGCAAGAAGCGCGAAGCTGAGAAAATCGCATTTAAAGTTTTGACACTGACTACAGGAAATTTTGTGGGGAATCTTCAACAACGTATTTTATTTAGATGTTCCCTATCTGTTTTCCTACAAAACAAAACAAAAAGTGTCTTATTCCATCCGAGGAAACATTATTAAAAAAGAATGTCGAAGGTGAAAGTGTGATGAAGTTGTAAAAAAAATGATTTCTCACGAAGTTATCAGTACATTTTTTTACTGACAATGGAGTGCAGGGCTAGGGTGTTGAGCTCTAAAGGCAATATTTGGAATCCTGAAAACTGTTTTCTGAGGGACCTAGAGGTCTGGAGCCAAAGAGATCCGAGCCCCCACCATGGCAAGCAGTTGGATGGTCCTGAAAAGGACCGTTCTTCTACTCTGTCTTTGAGAAAAACCGCCTGGATGTTAGGCAGCACGCTGCCCTGTGCCGCTGGAGAACGTCTCCATAGCAGTCCAGGACTGTAATCTTTAGTTGCTCCCGTTTTGTGCCGCCTTGTGAGCTTCTCGTATTAGTGCTCTTTAGATGAGGTCCATTAGCCTTGCGCAAACGCAGGGCGCCTTCCTCAAAGTCAACTTCCTGCGCCGCAGGTCCCGCACTTAGCTTGCGCTAAAAAGTTGTTTAAAACTTTCATGTCCACAATCACGAACTCAGCACCAGCATCACCGGTCTGGCACTCCGCGCTGAGGCCAAGGATTGGATTGGAAAACGTTTGTTGTCAGCACTGAGCCCTAGTGGGCATTATACTAGGTGGCTTCGAGCCCATGGCTCTTGGCGACCTTGTGAGCCCACTCAGTGGCCCGGACTTGCGTCAACGGGTCTGAGCTGGCCAGTATAGCCTCCCACCGCTCTAGAGAAGGGACTGGTAGTAGGTCCACCGGTGGCGGCGCCTTTTTGCAGCTCCATAAAATGTGGTCATATCCGGCTATCTCGCCGCATTGTTTGCAAGTAGCGTTGTATTGTGTTGGATACATGTGTGCTAGTCTTGACGGGCTAAAGAAGCCTCGCGTCTGGAGCCGACGCCACGTTACCTCCTGGCTTTTGTCGAGCTTTTTGTCTGGTGGCGGATAGATCCTCCTTTCCAGTTTAAACTGATTGGTGTATTCGTGAAATGATATGAATGCATCTCTCGTGAAATTTGGGGACTCAACCCGGCTCACTGCTCGGCTGACATAACCTCGAGCTATACTGTGAACCAACTCGTTTCCCCTGTTCCCCGAGTGTGCCGGACCCATATTAGTTCCACCTCTCTTTGGTCCCAGTCTTTATGTCTTAAGATTCGTTCTGCCTCCTGGGAGATCATACCCCACGCAAAATTGCTGATAGCCACCTTGGAGTCGCTAATTATGGTGACTGCTTTGGTGCTGGCCATTGCCATGGCGATAGCCGCCTCCTCCGCTGTCCCTGAGTTTTTTGTTTTGACCGAACTGGCCGTTAATGTTTGACCCGAGTCGTTCACAGCCACGACCACAAAGGAGTCGCCTCCTTCGTATTCCGCCGCGTCTACATAGGTTGTGTATTCTGAGCCTTCGAGCTTGGCTTCAAGGGCCTTTGCTCTGGCTCTCCTCCTGCCTTCGTGAAAAGCAGGGTGCATGTTTTTTGGAAGTGGTTTAATAGTGAGTAATTTTCTAACTTCAATCTGTAATTTTGCCTCCGCGTTTCTTTCCGGAATTCTATCATGTAATCCTAGGTTGCTCACGATCTTTCTCCCCGGGGGTGAGGTCGCAAGCCTCCTTAATTGCGCAAATACAGTAGCCGACGGGTAATTCGGACTCCAATAATTCGGACTTGTAGGAAATTTCGGACTTCAGTGAGGCACCGTCAGTCACCCCATAGAAGCGCATACATATTCGCGACGGATATTTCGGACTTTAAAAGTCCGAAAGTTCGATTTTTCGGACTAATTTCAGTCGCCTGCAGGCCAAAATCTGCCATCTTATCGGCTTTTCGCCGGCACAACAGGCGCCATCTTGGATTGAGGTGGATTGGTTCTGCAGTTGGATTGGCTTGACATGGTTTCGGTGCCCCATTTTTGCCAGTAGAGGTCCCTGCAATTTCTGCCACTTCGAGGTGGCAGTCGGATTGTCATCGCCGTCAACCTGCTTTTGTTGCCAACGCTGACGCGGGTAGCTATCCCTTTGTGCTTTGTCTCATACGTTCGCCATTCGCCGTGTTGTCACACGAGTTTCTCCGACCGCGTCAACCGAGTGGCGCGCCGTCAATCCTTTGGCCGTTTTGTGATTGCGTCCGGCGGTTCCTTGCGTCCGGCGGTTCCACCGCTCTGAATGAAAAGTGCCTCATTTTTGCGTGTTTGAAGAGCGGTGTTTGACGACGTAGAAGACTGCAACGATTCTGAGGATTTGACTGCAGACTGTGGCGAAGACCTCATCGTTGACCTTCGCGGGAACGGAATGGACATTCCAACGGGCTCCACGTTCCGCGAGTTTGTTGAAGTGGACGACGGCCTCGATATGTGTGCGGACCTCACGGACGACGAACTTGTACGCCAGGTTCTTCAACCTGAAGACGAGTCGGACTCCGACGACGACTCGGGCGGCCTACCACAGCCATCGCTTGCACAAATTACGAACGCTGTGAACTTGCTGTCCAGCGTGTACAGCGAAACGACAACTTTGGCGCAAATACAAGCGCAAATCGTCGCCAGCAAAAGAAATTTGCCGCAAGGTAAAATCAGCGACTTTTTTAAGCCGATTTCCTCTGAATAAAGTGATTTTTTGTGCTTCACGGATTTTTCGGACTGTTCGATTATTCGGACCATTTTTCGGGTCCCTTCAAGTCCGAAAAAACGGTCGGCGACTGTATATGTGCCTCGCATAGTTCCGTGGTGGTGTTGTAGATCACCAGTTTAAGAAGTCTTTCCGTAGGAGTGCAGTGGGGCAGCCCCAATGCTGCTTTATATGCCTGCCTTATGATCCCATCTATTTTGTTCTGTTCCACCAGCCCTAGCTTGAGGTAGGGAACGGCGTAAACTATTCTGCTTATCACGAAAGCCTGAACCATTCGGCAGAGATCTTTCTCTTTGACTCCCCGTCTTTTGTTAGCTATTCGCCTTATGAGCCTGGTTGTCATGTTAATTGTGGACTTAAGCCTGTTTATTGTCTCTGTGTTCTTTCTATTGTCCTGTATTATAAGTCCTACGACCCTGATTTTGTCAACTCTGGCTACCGGAGTCTCATTTACCAGTACGTGAATGTCTCCTGCGTTGGTATCGTGTTTGCTAGCCCCCTGGATCACCAGAAGTTCGGATTTGCTTGGCGAGCATTTTAGTCTTGCCCATTCCGAGTAATCCTGGACAATATCGATCGCGTGTTGGAGATTTTGTTCTATTTCACCATCGTTTTCCTGAGGCCAAGAAGTTCAAACTTGCGCTGCGTCGCTGACTTTTCCGACAGAGCGGACTTCGTGCGCACCGATCGCTCAACAAGCTGCGCCTGCTGCACCGCTCTCTCGCACCACCGCTCCCACAACAGTCAAGAGAAGTGAACGGACACTGCTATACAGGCCGTGGTGACAAGGAGGCCCACAACGGAGGGGAGTGCCAGAACATACCTCGCCAGATGGGAGCGGGTCGGGAGAGGACAGCACGGCTCTGTAGAATCAGAGGTCCGCCCTGTACCGGCAGGCATAGACTTTGCCAAACTCAGGCCTATGCACTGACAGTTGGTGCCCTGCAAATATTAATAGAAAGAAAAACAAGGGCAGATGATTTAGTGTGGTTAGCTTAAAATGAGAATTAGGTGCACTGCCACTTTGGTCTTCGCTTCGGCTTCAGTTCGAGGTTCGGTTTGCAAGGTCAAGCAGGGTCCAGATAAATATCTGGCAAAACTGGACCTGAGCTCCCACAACAGTCAAGAGAAGTGAACGGACACTGCTATAAAGGCCGTGCACTGCCAAGAGCCTCTAGCAGCTCGTGAACTTTCCCACAAGACAATACGGTGGCAGCGTTTCCACACTTTACCTGATATTCTCAAACTCTGATAGGGTGGTGGGATCCATCTTCCCATGCCCAGTATTAGTGACCATGATGCTGTACTGGCACAAATTTCCTGCTGGCGCTGGTCACCGATTGAAGCCTTGCCGCGTAAAGTGCTCTTTTTTGGGAAAGGTAATTACGGTAATTATGACTTTTCAAAGCCGACTCTGCCATGGCAACCGGGTCGAAAAATTTCCCGCATGGTTTGCATTTCGCTCGGTGTGGACTGGTTGCACCCGGTGCCACCCAGTCTTTGCAAAAGCCGTGGCTCGGCCATGCACTTTGAAATTTATACTTCTCAGGCATTCTTTCGCATTGCAGAACTGCTGCATTCACTTGTTTGTGCGAATTCTTTACATCTGGTCAACCGCCAATGAAGCCGTGGCTCGGCCATGCACTTTGAAATTTATACTTCTCAGGCACTCTTTCGCATTGCAGAACTGCTGCATTCACTTGTTTGTGCGAGTTCTTTACATCTGGTCAACCGCCAATGCACGTGGAACACAAAACAAGCCGAATGGACGGTGATGGCAATACGGCTGCCCCTTTTTGACCAGCCGTTACACCACCTCAATGCGGCCAGCCACAACGCGCATTTACCAAAGTTGAGAAATTTTCCAGAATTTTTTTTTTTAACATCAAGTTCAAGCATACATGCCTAGAACATAAAGAATTGTCTATTTTGCACGAGTTTTGCGAGCTTTTTTAGCGTAAATCGCGATTTCCATCTCTGGAACAAAAGTTTACAAGCAAGTACTTTCAAGGGCCTTGAATATCGAGTTTTTAAAATCAAGGGTTTTTAAGGGCTTCAGGGACCTGTGTGCACCCTCAAAATTTAAGGCTCAAGGGGGGAAGCTGGTCTTAGAAAAAAAAAAATTTGTTAAGTCACAATAATGGAACCTTCAAGAAGCGCCTATTTTTGCGTGCTGATTCCAAATAAGTAACTTAAGGGGGACACTGGTCTTGAAAAGAAAATTTTATTAATTTAGTCATAGTTGTGAAATTTTCAGGGCACATGTATTTTTGTGCGCTGATTCTAGATATGTCATTGAATTTCATGTAAAACAATTCCTTGAGCACTTATGCACTTTTTATGCAAGTATTTTGCGGAGAGTTTTGAAGAAAATGTGCTGCAAGAAACTCGCTGAAATGTATGCCATTGGGTTCTCTTGACACCAAGGAATACAATAAGGGTAAAATTATCATCCTGGCTATCATAGAACTTGAGTAATAGGGTACTGAAGCTGCCACTTCACACACAGAAATACACATTTTCCTTCTCATTTCTGAAGCGACACCTTCAAAACTCTATAACTTAAGTTCTATGATAGGCAGAAAGACAATTTCACCCTTACTGTATTCCTTGGTGTCAAGAGAACCCAATGGCATACATTTCAGCGAGTTTCCCGCAGCAAATTTTCTTCAAAACTCTCCGCAAAATACTAGCATAAAGATTGCATAAGTGCCCAAGGAATTGTTTTACATGAAATTAAATGACATATTTAGAATCAGCACACAAAAATACATATGCCCTGAAGATTTCGTAACTGTGACTTCATTAATAAAAATTTTTTTTTCAAGACCAGTGTCCCCCCTTAATTTTATGTAAAACAAGTTCCCGTGCACTTATAATATATGTTATGTGTCTTTTTGCCAACAGCTTTCAATAAATTTTGCTGCAGTAAACTTGCTAAGGCGCAAGCCATTGGCTCGTGTTGACATCAAGCTATGCAGTAAGGGTAAAATTAATATCCTGCCTATCATAGAAGTTGAGTTACAAGGTTTTGAATTTGCCACTTTACAAACGGGAAGAAACTCATGATTTTGATATCCTATAACTCGCCTTCTATAAGGGGCAGCATGATAACTTTACCCTTATTACATAACTTGATGTAAAAAGAAACCAATCTCATACAATCTAACAAGTTCCCTGCAGGAGAACTTCTTTCATACCCTTGGCATAAGTTGGACGTATTGCATATTAAATTACGTATTTGGAATCAGCATGCAAAGTTGCATGTTCCCTTAAGGGGAGACGCGGGTCGAAAAATCGGGATTATTTTGAAATTTTTCAATTTTCTGTTTTCGCTTGTTTTATCATCTTTGAACATCCTGCTTTCATGCAGCAAAATATGAAGGCATGATTTGTACGAAAAGTTAATCAAAAACGCGTCTAAATGAGTCGCGGTGACCGAAAAAATCGCGCGTGCTGCTCAATTTTGGCCATCTTTGAGCTGCCGCCGATCAGCGCTGTTGCGCCGGCCGCCATTGCAACCACTTGTAAAAAGTAGTCTAAGCCTTCTTATTTCGACAGGCACAGCAGTCAGTTTCGTATTTTAGCGGGAAAATATGAAGAAAACGTTTTTCCCCCGTGTCTTCCGAACGCTCCTGATGTCACGTGACGCGAACCCGAGGCCGCCATTGGTTATCGCCGTGTAGTGTAGCCACCCCTGCAGTTTCGTATCCGCTCGCGTTGCATCGCCTCGCATGGCTATTCAGCGTTTCTGATATTATCGGAAGTTTTTCCATGATGGACTGCGTGCCCATACAAGAGTAAGCGCAAAGAGAAGCGAAGGTGAGCCACAAACGCGGCGGACGCTGCAGGCCCCCTACGCCAGCGGAACAGCAGCACCACGCTGTTCAGCACTGCCAAGTCAAGCACGTCTGATTTTATCAGTGACGCTTCCCACTTCGTGAGCGTGTCGAAGAAGTTGGCAGCGTTCCAAGATGACGAGATAGGGAGAGCAGAACCCGTGCAAGCGTCCTTATCTGCGAAGTTGAAGCGCTGATCCGACTCGTTAGCGACTCGTTAGCGGTGCCATGTGCGGGAGGGACGTGCGGGAAGTGCGAACTCGCGGTGATCGAGGTTGAAAACAAGCGGAAAGCCTCGCTTCTCTCCTGGAGCCCAGGTGTACTACCAATGCAGCATGCCGGGCAGCAGCAATTTCTGCTGTGTATACGTCGCGACGTGCTGATGCTGACAGCCGTGAAGGCAGCGACGCGGAGCGGTACAGTGAAGCCCCCGCGATAGTTTCGCTATCAATGTGAAAGCGGTGGTCGCTGCCCGTTCGATAGGTGTGGGACACCGACACGATCAGCTGTCGAGGTTTTGTGGCGTTCTTAGCATGTTGAACATGTTGAACTACATTACTACCAAGTTTCATGTGGTTTGATTGAGAATTTTGGCATCGAACATATAAACAAACTTTCAATTCAGGTTTTCTCAAATTGGTGTTTTTGGTGTTTTTGCTAATTTTTAAAGTTTGTGCACACAATTTTTTCCTCTTACACTTCTTGGATCACAATGAAATTTTGCACAGATGTTCCTTAGGGTGCATAGAGTGTGGAAATCTTGTTTATGTAATTAGTCTCACCATATTTTTACTAGATTATCATACCAACAGACTGAAGTACAAAAGAAAATGACACCCTAATTTTCATAAATTTTTTGGCTGAGAAAGATGCAGACAAAAATAATTCCACCTAGATTTCAACATTCTGTGGCTTGTAATGAACAGCCCAGGGTGTTTTAAAATGCTCTGTCATGATGATTACTAAGAAAAATTGTGTGCACAAAAAAGGAGTTAATTATACATTTCATAGAGCATAAAAACTGAACTACTGTAGATATCATAAAACTGATCACATATTTCATAACAGAAGATCACTTTCTAATGAGGGAGTAATTACTCATTGGCATCCACCCAAGCGCAGCCATACGGCTACAAAGGAAAGCTATACAGCTTTCTCAGAAACTTCGTAGTTAAAGAAAAATTCGTCCTGGTCCGGGGTTCGAACCCGGAACCACCGCCACACCGGAGCAGTCACTCTACCAATTGAGCTAACCGGGACGGCAAGCTTATGGTAGGGCGAGAGCGAATTGATCAGTAACTCGAAGTGGGAAAAGTGTTGGTCAAATGTTTAGGAGAATCCCCCAAGGTGGAGTAGATTTATAATAAGGGAGTAATTACTCATTGGCATCCACCCAAGCGCAGCCATACGGCTACAAAGGAAAGATCACTTTCTACAAGCTCTGCAAATTTCAGCCCCCTAACTTCATAATTAAAAAAAAAGTTGTTTCGGTTGTGACTTCATTAATAAAATTTAATCCGATTGCTTCTGGAAACTTAACAGCGAACACCACAACAGTAAAGATTATGTTTTTTAAAGCTATTGTGGCACACAGAGGTCACATGTCTATGTAAAGAACATACAAATACATGCACAAAGCACACAGAGGTCACATGCCTATGTAAATAACAGACAAACACATGCACAAATGCATGCACAAATGAATGCGTGAACAGGACGCCTGCACTACTCACAGTCCCTGGCTCACATATTTATGATCTCCGCAACCAGAGTCTTTCCCAGGAGCACATCACTGAGTATGTCAGCAACACCGTCACAGTCTGCATACCCAACAATCCCGGCAAGTTGGCACGGCTTTGCCTGCAAGCAACAAAGAGAGCATGGCAGAATGTCAAACCTTTTTACCACCACCCACGTCAGCCCAGAATCCCTCTATCACACAAAGGTCGGCCTCTCAGAGCTAGCCCATAGAGCACGTCGTTTAAAGGGGCTGCGAAACACTGCCTGGGGGAATACCGGCTATACTTCAGGTGGGTTCTTTATGTCACAATGATGCTGACTTAAAAAGAATTACAGGAATCGATGCACAGGAACGGGAGTTATTCAGTGAAGAAATTTCAAAATACAAGCAAACAAAACGCTGCCCTCAACTCGATTTTGGCGGGGCTTCCCACTCCTATTTCGCTCTCCCAATGACGGCACGTGGCGCAACCAATCAAAACAGCCAGCCAGAGCACGTCGCGGAAGTTTGTACTCCATGGTTGCCTGCTCTCTGTGAGACTGGCAGCGTTGTTTCCGTGCCAGAGCGCCCCTGGTGGTGTATTTTTATTTTACTTGCCTTGCAGGGCTTTTATCTAGGACAAAAAAATTGTCTTTGTTGATATAATATAAAACGCAGACAGGTGACAAAATGTTTCTCTATTTATTCACACAATTTGCAGTATATTTACTGTTTGTCCGGTCATCAAGCTCGCACCAGGTGATGTCATATCCGCTGCTAAAAACCCGCCACTGTGTGGCGACACCATCAGAGCCATGAAGTTGTTTTTGGGGGGACATTAAAATATTAAAAAACGGAATATACGCGGTGTTACCGACGCTAATAGCACCATTATAACTCACTGTATGCAATCAACAGGCAAAACAGTTAACTAAGATTGTGTTTCTGGGCCCCTTTAAGAAGATAGACAGTAAATTCCGAACACACAATGCAGTTGGTCTCTTATTCCTTTTATCAGCAATAGCCACACCAGAGATGTTTGACCGCCGGATGCTCTAACTCTAGTTAAACATCGTAACTGAAAATTCGACGGCAAGTAAAACACGAAAGGGTGTCAAGTAAATAAAGCTTGTTACATGGCAGGCGTTCTGAATCTTTCTTGGCCTTGGGGAACCCCAACGTCTTCCTGGCTTCCAACCCTATCTGTTTAAAATGCGCAGAGCTGCATGGCCCGTCAACAAACGCCCAAATTCAATGACTGGCTGTACACTGCAACAGTTTACTATGAGCAATTTCGAAACAGTCAGCCCCGAAATAAAGTTGGTGAAGGAAAGACAGGGTTGAGGTATGCATGTATACGAGTGCTAGGGGAACCCAAAAAGCCCTCCAAGGGCAGAACCAAAGGCTTTCCCAGCAACCCAGTCTGATGCATGCAACACACCTGATGCTTTGGTCCTGCGAACTGCAAAAGGTTTGAAAAGGCTCTTGTAAATTGCAACCTTGCAACATTCGAACATATTTTCGGTCCCCTTTGAGCATGACTCGCCGAGGAAGACACTGTCACCACGTGCATTACCCTCACGGGGCAAAGGTAGCGTCCAACTGCATCCGGGCTCGTAGTGTAAGAAAGCCTGTGATGCCCTCGTCAACGAAATAGCACTCGACCTGCAAGCCCAGATGAGCGGAATGTCAACCAGTCCAATACTCATTTAAGCGCTGCCTTGTTTAAGCTCGTTCGTTCGGTTCAATCTCAGAGCAGTTCACGTCCTACTTCCAGCTTTAATAGATAGCTCAAATATTGACTGTGAAAATGTGTGGTCCCGAGTTAGTCTGCATGATGCCACACATATTGCGTTTGGAGTATTCTATCGTAGCCCTAGCTGTAGCAGTCCAGATAAGTTTTATTTCCCTCTCTCGTGCCCTCCTAAGGCAGACGACCGATCATATACTTGGCGGTGATTTTAATATGCCTTCCGTGCGTTGGGTGCACAGGTCCCCCATTTTGTCCTTTCGCTGCACCCTCACAAATGAATTTAGTGATATGATCACTGCCAAGAGCCTCTAGCAGCTTGTGAACTTTCCCACAAGACAATACGGTGGCAGCGTTTCCACACTTTACCTGATATTCTCAAACTCTGATAGGCTGGTGGGATCCATCTTCCCATGCCCAGTATTAGAGACAATGATGCTGGACTGGCACAAATTTCCCGCTGGCGCTGGTCACCGATTGAAGCCTTGCCACGTAAAGTGCTCTTTTTTGGGAAAGGTAATTACGGTAATTATGACTTTTCAAAGCTGACTCTGCCATGGCAACCAGGTCGAAAAATTTCCCGCATGGTTTGCATTTCGCTCAGTGTGGACTGGTTGCACCCGCTGCCACCCAGTTTTTGCAAAAGCCGTGGCTCGGCCATGCACTTTGAAATTTATACTTCTCAGGCATTCTTTCGCATTGCAGACCTGCTGCATTCACTTGTTTGTGCGAATTCTTTACATCTGGTCAACCGCCAATGCACGTGGAACACAAAACAAGCCGAATGGACGGTGATGGCAATACGGCTGCCCCTTTTTGACCAGCCGTTACACCACCTCAATGTGGCCAGCCACAATGCACATCCACCAAACAAGAAATTTCCAAGAATTTTTTTTTGAACATCAAGTTGAAGTATACATGCCGAGAAAATAAAGAATTATAAAGAATTATAAAGAATTTTGCACCACTTTTGCAAGCTTTTTTAGCGCAAATCGCGATTTCCATCTTTGGAACAAAAGTTTTCAACCAAGTACTTTCAAGGATTTAAAAAAAAGTACTTTCAAGGGCCTTGAAAATCGAGTTTTTAAAATCAAGGGTTTTCAAGGGTTTCAGGGACCTGTGTGCACCCTCAAAATTTAAGGCTCAAGGGGGGAAGCTGGTCTTAGAAAAAAAAATTTGTTAAGCAACAATAATGGAATCTTCAAGAAGCACCTATTTTTGCGTGCTGATTCCAAATAAGTAATTTAATTTTATGTAAAACAAGTTCCCGCACACTTATAATATATGTTATGTAACTTTTTGCTAACAGCTTTCAATAAATTTTGCTGCAGTAAACTTGCTAAGGCGCAAGCCATTGGCTTTTCTTGACATCAAGCTATGCAGTAAGGCTAAAATTAATATCCTGCCTATCATAGAAGTTGAGTTACAAAGTTTTGAATTTGCCACTTTACAAACGCGAAGAAACTCGTGATTTCAATATCCTATAACTCACCTTCTATAAGGGGCAGGATGATAACTTTACCCTTATTACATAGCTTGATGTAAAAAGAAACCAATGTCATACAATCTAACAAGTTCCCTGCAGGAGAACTTCTTTCATACCCTTGGCATAAGTTAGCTGACGTATTGCATATTAAACTACGTATTTGGAATCAGCATGCAAAGTTGCACGTTCCCTTAAGATTTCATAGTTGTGACTTCATTAATAAAAATTAATCCGATTGCTTCTGGAAACTTAACAGCGAACACCACAACAGTAAAGATTATTTTTTTTAAAGCTATTGTGGCACACAGAGGTCACATGTCTATGTAAAGAACATACAAACACATGCACAAAGCACACAGAGGTCACATGCCTATGTAAATAACAGACAAACACATGCACAAATGCATGCGCAAATGAATGCGTGAACAGGAAGCCTGCACTACCCACAGTCCCTGGCTCACATATTTATGATCTCTGCCACCAGAGTCTTTCCCAGGAGCACATCACTGAGTATGTCAGCAACACCGTCACAGTCTGCATACCCAACAATCCCGGCAAGTCGGCATGGCTTTGCCTGCAAGCAACAAAGAGAACATGGCAGAATGTCAAACCTTTTCTCACCACCACCCACGCCAGCACAAAATCCCTCTCTCACACAAAGGTCGGCCTCTCAGAGCTAGCCCATAGAGCACGTCGTTTAAGAAGACAGACAGCAAATTCCGAACACACAATGCAGTTGGTCTCTTATTCCTTTTAGCAGCAATAGCCACACCAGAGATGTTTGACCGCCAGATGCTCTAACTCTAGTTAAACATCGTAGCTGAAAATTCGACGGCAAGTAAAACACGAAAGGGTGTCACGTAAATAAAGCTTGTTACATGCGAGGCGTTCTGAATCTTTTTTGGCCTTGGGGAACCTGAATTTCTTCCTGGCTTCCATCCCTATCTGTTTAACATGCACAGAGCTGCATGGCCCGTCAACAAACGCCCAAATTCAATAACTGGCTGTACACTGCAAGAGTTTACTATGAGCAATTTCGAAACAGTCAGCCCCGAAATACAGTTGGTGAAGGAAAGACAGGGTTGAGGTATGCATGTATACGAGTGCTGGGGGAACCCAAAAAGCCCTCCAAGGGCAGAACCAAAGGCTTTCCCAGCAACCCAGTCTGATGCATGCAATACACCTGATGCTTTGGTCCTGCGAACTGCAAAAGGTTTGAAAAGGCTCTTGTAAATTGCAACCTTGCAACATTCGAACATATTTTCGGTCCCCTTTGAGCATGACTCGCCGAGGGAGACACTGTCACCACGTGCATTACCCTCCCCTGATAAGGAAGCGGGGCAAAGGTAGCGTCCAACTGCAACAGGGCTCGTAGTGTAAGAAAGCCTGTGATGCCCTCGTCAACGAAATAGCACTCGACCTGCAAGCCCAGATGAGCGGAATGTCAACCAGTCCAATACTCGTTTAAGCGCTGCCCTGTTTAAGAAAAACACCATGACCACATTTTTCACTCACGACAAGCCAGCTATGGAAAAAGAAAAACAGTAAAGGATGTCTTGTAGAGCAGGAAAATGGCGCTCGAGTGAACATCATTTTCAAATAATTTTTTCAGCTAAACTAAGAAACCTCGCATTGAAATGCTCCAGTATGTTCAATGACTATCGCTCCAGTGAATTTCCTTCGAAAGCAGTGAAGTGCTGCTTCCAGGAAGGAATGAAACGGTCTTGTAGACTTACAGCAATTTTCATCTCCAACATGGGATGCCATGCCTGCTTTGTGCTAGTAAGGCCAACACAGCTGGCTTGTAAACTGAGCGCCACCAGTGAGCACGAGCAAATGATGATGGGAACAAGAAACATGAACAAAAAGGGAAGCAGGTTTTAGAAATTTTATTAATGAAGTCACAATTCTGAAATCTTCAGGGAGCACTTTTTTTCTTTGTGCAGATCATAAATTCAGTTGAACCTCTTTACAACGGACAAATAGCAAGGGTCAGTCTTATGTACTGACGTGCTCCTACACTAACACCGGCGCCAAGCGGTACTTTTATAATTGAAGGCTATGAGCCTGTTGCCCAAGCCTATCAGCAGCAAAAATAGCTGCCTTCTTTTTTTTTTTTGTCGTCTCGACGCATGGCGCTCGTGTGAACAGTTCAACTTCCAACTGCACTGCAGCCGCATGCACATAAGCTGGCAAGCTTCCTGCACAAATTTGCTGCAGGAAAGTAGTAAGCGCTCGGTAACTAGAAATAGCAAAACCAGGGAAATATTTCAACAAATGGTGCTCAGGGGTAAGGAACGGAAATTTCAGTGTACTGATCAAGAATTAAAATTTAAGCCTTCTCTACCATTTTACTGCAGAGCAGTCTTCGTAACACAAAGCAAGCCCTTAATTATAACAAAAGGAACCCCGATGTAGTGGCACGGCACCATATGAAACGCAGCCAACGAAGAACACACCTGATTTGGGCTCTAAATCAAATTGTTCAGGCGCCTGCAGCCGCAATCTTGAGCAAGAGAGAGATGGGGAGGGGGGCCTTTCTTCAGCACATCTTTAAGGAACAACAGAGAAGAGCAGCCAAGCCGCCCAAGAGAAGCTCTCTCACCCTCTGTCCTTCTTCGTGGAGAGCAACAGCCTGCGCTCGCAGCCAACGCCCCTCGTACAATGTGGCGCATAGCTTCCCCTCGCCAACCTCGACGCTGCCCCGGACGGCTGCTGTTCCCGCAGGGCCATTGTAGAAGGCAGCCATGTCTTCCAGAAGCCGGCTGTACTGCGCCTGTCCAACAACAGCAGATTAACACAATGCACATTCTCTTTGTGACACCGAATGGCTGTCTGTTGACCTTTGAGAGGCAAAACACTGCAATGCCAGTGGCGACTCCCGCGCATCATGTGTAAACACGCTACACAACTCTTTCTCAAGCACACTGCAAGATGCAAGCTTGGGGTAAAAATAGCACACTTTCACATGACGAGAAAGCAGGCCTGAAGGCCAAACTGCACCTTCGGTACCTAGCAACCCGGACCACCACCCAGTCCTTTACATTTATCGTAAAATAAAGCCCGTAGCAACCCTTTTCGGCAGTGTTACGTACAGTTCAGATCAACATCAACTACAGAGAGAACTCCAAATTACACTTACGTCGTAGTCGATGAACCTGAAGAACACGTTGTCAGTACTTGTGACACAGGTCACGAACACATCGACATAGTCGGCGATTGGGCCCGGCTCCCCTGTACAGCTGCTTGCAGAGCTGCTGCTGCGGTCGCTCGGCACACTGTGACCATTCTGCAGAAATTTTCAGAGGTATGAAGTCATCTTGCTCCCGTGGAGCACAGGGAGCATGCACCTAATGGTAGACCGCCCTGCATGGTGACTCCCATTAAACTACAGCAAATGCACTTCACGTTGACACCATCGGCAAATACATACAAAAGCAACTGGCCTATCTTTGCTCTAACAAAGCCATTAAAACATGCACACAGGCACCAAGCCGGCATCACCGATGTGCGGTGATGTCTTCAGTGATGTGCGCATTCTGGGCAAAAGCAATGACACTACTGCTAGGGAGTTGATAGAAGCATTTTTTATCAAAAAGAAAGGAGACTTGTGCATAAGCGACACATCAGTTGTATTGTATAACTGTGAAAAGAAATTCCTGGAGAGCACCTTATCATGTCGTTCTTGAGCTTTAGGTGACCCTCCTGTGCATGTGATGACAAGCTGTATAAGTACGCTTCATGGATGCAATAAAATCAGTTGGAAGTTGGCGCTTCATCCTGTTACCTTCATATATGTCTCGTCTGTCTTTGCACCTAAAAACTATTTAATTATTAATGGCAGTAATCTGGTTTTGCACTGTAAAGAGTGTGGTTGTGTGCAATTTTTGGATAACTAAAGCCCTTGCTCGTTTGGCAAACTGTAGCAGGTCTAACAAAACCAAAAGGTCAGGTCAAGCAAAGAACAGAATTCATGAAATAAATTTTTGCTACCTGCCTGCTGCACCCATACAAGAAAGCGTGAAGTGAAGGGAAAACACTGTCAGCTGTGAAGAGTGCTTTCCAAAACTCTATAAGTTCAGCAGGCCAGGAGGTTCTCTGAAAACCACTGTTGAACAACTTCTACCTAAAAACAAATGTACAGGGTGAATTCATCGGAAACACCAGCTGTGCACACTGCAATGGCTTACGAAAAAATTCAAGGAGGCCTGCCTGCCAAGGGGCTACTTCCATACATCGTCAAACGGCCAGCACACGTACAGAGCAGTACCACCGAGTAGGTTTCCTCAGTGCTGTAGCTATCAACCATCGTGAAACAAATGCTTGACAGGTCCAACAAGTCTATGCAGTAATGCATCCGGATTTTCACAGTTCCCTCAACTCCATTATTTTTTCTCTAAGTTCACAACCAACTGCAGACCTAAGGCAAAACACAACACTTCCATAATATTGTTACGGGGATGTTACGGCGGTAAGTCTGTGTTGGCGGCTGCTCTGAGATGGCCAGCACTCAGCTCAGACACCGAGGGCCCAGCTACCAACGGTCAACGTCGTCGTCGTTCAGCGCACCGCCACTTCTTCGTTCACGGTCCATCGGTAACACTATCCCCCTCGGCTGAAGGCAACGTCCCGGTGCGTGTTAGGCGTGCGATGTCGATGGTGGGTGATAGGGCTTGAGGCGAGCTACATGAACGACTTCGGACTTCAGTGGAGCGGACGTCGACTTTGGGTGCAGCGGCGTGATCTCATAGGTTACGTCGGTCACTGCCCGTAATACACGATAAGGACCTGTGTAGCGCGGCAGAAGTTTTTCACATAACCCCACACGACGGGATGGGAGCCACAGCAAGACGAGAGATCCGGCAGGGTAGCGCACATCACGGTGCAGGCCATCGTAGCGGTGTTTTTGAGCCTCTTGGGAGGCGGAGAGCTTGTGACGAGCAACCTGGCGGGCGGCGTCTGCTCGGGCGATAGCGTCATGCGCATATGTAGTGACAGGGCCGGCTGTGGGCAGCAGAGTGTCGAAGGGCAGTAAGGGGTCTCGTCCAAAGAGAAGATAGAAGGGCGAGTAACCAGCGGTATCATGGCGCGAAGAGTTGTAGGCGAAGGTGACAAAAGGCAAGCTTATGTCCCAGTCCCGGTGGTCGTCGGATACGTACATGGCGAGCATGTCTGTAAGCGTGCGGTTGAGACGCTCCGTTAGGCCGTTCGTCTGAGGATGATAAGCAGTGGTGAACTTGTGACGAACGGAGCACGAACGAAGGATTTCGTCAACAACTCGGGAGAGGAAGCAGCGGCCACGGTCGGTAAGGAGTTGACGGGGAGCGCCATGGTGTAATATGACGTCGTGCAGAAGGAAGTCAGCGACGTCAGTGGCGCAGCTGGTTGGAATGGCGCGAGTGATCACGTACCGCGTGGCATAATCGGTGGCGACGGCAATCCACTTGTTCCCCGAGGAGGACTCCGGGAAGGGCCCAAGTAAATCTAGCCCAACACGAGAAAACGGGTCGGTTGGGATGGGAATCGGCTGCAGGTGTCCAGACGGCAGGACAGCGGGCTTCTTTCGGCGCTGACAGACGTCGCAAGCGGCAACGTAGCGTTGGACGGAGCGGTACAGACCAGGCCAGAAGAAACGCCGGCGCACGCGGTCGTACGTACGGGAGACACCAAGATGACCAGCCGTAGGTGCGTCATGCAGTTGTTGGAGGATAGTGGAACGTAGGTGTCGGGGAACAACGAGCAAGTGCTCAGCGCCATCAGGTCGCATGTTGCGGCGGTACAGCGTGTTCCCGTCGAGCAAAAACCGGGCCAGAGAAGTGTCGCGCCGGTCGGTGCTGACGCGGTCGATGAGAGAGGTGAGGGCGGGATCCAAGCGCTGTTCGTCGGCAATGTGGGAGAGGTCGGAGATGGAGAGGACACAGGCATCCGACTCACAGTCTGTAGAAGGAGGATCGACGGGATAGCGTGACAGGCAGTCTGCATCTTGATGAAGGCGACCGGACTTGTGAACCACGGAAAAGGTGTATTCTTGCAATCGCAATGCCCACCGGCCAAGACGGCCAGTAGGGTCCTTGAGAGAGGACAGCCAGCACAGGGCGTGGTGGTCGGTGATAACAGTGAATGGGCGGCCAAACAAGTATGTGCGGAATTTTCCAATGGCCCAAACAAGAGCCAGGCACTCGCGTTCTGTGATGGAGTAATTCTTCTCGGCGGAAGAAAGAAGACGGCTGGCGTACGCAATCACGCAGTGCTGGCCGCGTTGTCGCTGAGCAAGGATGGCGCCAATTCCGTGACCACTGGCATCAGTGCGAAGTTCAGTCGGGGCAGACGGGTTGAAATGGGCCAATACAGGAGGGTTAGTGAGGACGGCGATAAGGCTGGAGAATGCAGTAGCCTGCTCTGGTCCCCAGGAAAAAGGAACGCCTTTCTGCAACAGATTGGAGAGGGCGAGCGACGGCTGCGAAGTTCGGGACGAACCGGCGAAAGTAGGAACAGAGACCGATGAAGCTGCGGACATCGCTGGGCGAGCGGGGACAGGGAAAAGCACTGACGGCACGAACTTTATCAGGGTCAGGTTGTATGCCACTCGCATTCACCAAATGGCCGAGGACTTTGAGTTCGCGGCGGCCGAAAGTACATTTTTTTGAGTTGAGTTGAAGACCTGCGCGGCGGAAAAGTGCCAAGATGGACGAAAGGCGAAGCAGGTGGGTTTCAAAAGAGGGCGAGAAAACAATTACATCATCTAAGTAACAAAGACAGGTCGTCCACTTGAAGCCCCGGAGTAACGAATCCATCATCCGTTCAAATGTGGCAGGGGCGTTACAAAGGCCGAAGGGCATGACCTTAAATTGGTAAAGGCCATCAGGGGTGACGAAAGCTGTTTTCTCGCGGTCTCTTGCGTCAACAGAGATTTGCCAATACCCGCTACGAAGGTCGATGGAAGAAAAGTAGCGGGCACCATGTAAACAGTCCAGGGCATCATCTATGCGCGGAAGGGGATAGACGTCTTTCTTCGTGACCTTGTTGAGATGACGATAGTCGAGGCAAAACCGCCAAGTTTGGTCTTTCTTTTTCACGAGCACGACAGGAGATGCCCAAGGGCTGTTTGAAGGCTCAATGATATCGTTGGCCAACATCTTGTCCACCTCCCGCTGGATGACCTGGCGCTCTGGTAGCGACACACGATAAGGCCTCCGGTGTATAGGTCTTGCATCGCCGGTGTCAATGCGGTGAGTCACTACCGATGTTTGACCCAGAGGAGCAGAAGCGAAGTCAAAAATGTCGGTGTAGGACACCAAAAGGTTGTGAAGAGCCTGTGCATGCTCGGGGCTCAGGTCAGAAGAAATCATCGCAGAAATGGATTGCGGAACGTTGGACGGGATGTCGGGCGCTTGAGAGACAGTAGAAGGCGGTCCAGGTGAGAGAGCAGTGACGGTACAGTCGGTGAGAGAAGACAAAGTAGCAAGCGATATGCCTGCAGGAAGAACTTGTGCTGACAAGCTGAAGTTGAGGACAGGGAGGTAGGTGCTATTCTTGGTGACGCTCACGATAAGGTGCGGAAGAACAACATTGCGAGAGAGAACGACATCGGCGAGTGGGCAGGCAAGATAATCCCCATCAGGAACCGCAGGAAATGGTGACATAGGCAGATAAACGGCAGAGTCGGGGGGCAGGCGAGCGTACTCGGTGGAGCGAAGGCGGGGCGTGGAGCTTGAGGGTGTGTCGGCTGAGCTGAGAGGCAGGTCCAATCGTAGAAGGCCACTGGAGCAGTCGATAAGGGCAGAGTGAGCGGTTAGAAAGTCTAGACCAAGGATCACATTGTGAGGGCAGTGTTCGAGGACAGTGAACAAAACTGGGACGTTATGACCGGCAAGAGTGACGCGGGCAGTGCACAAGCCAGTGACGGCAGCAGTGCTGCCATCGGCAACGCGAACGGTGGGCGAAGCGGCAGGGGTCTGAACTTTTTTGAGGCAACGGCAAAAGGATGAGCTAAGAACCGAGACTTGGGCACCAGTGTCAATGAGGGCAGAAACAGGAACACCGTCCACAAAAACGTCGAGCAGATTACAGGGCGAAGGCTGGGTCAGTAGAGGATTTTCAGGTCGGGGCACCAATGCAGCATCACCTCCGGGAGCTGCACTGGCTAGTTTCCCGCGAAGCGGCCTGCAGAGGACGGTGAGTAACTGCGGTGCGGAAGAGGTGAGCGGGAACGGTGGGCTGTCGGAGAGGGAGAGCGGCTAGTTCTGCGAGGAGGCGGTGTGGACTCGGCGCTGGGAGGGTCATTCCGAGGCGTGAAGCGACGGGGTCCATAGTCATAACGACGGTCGACGTAGGGCAAAGGTCGGGGAGGTGCGGACCAACGGCTGAGGCAGTGGCGAGAGATGTGGCCTACGCGCGAGCACGTAAAGCAGATCGGCCGGTCGTCAGGAGTACGCCACTCATCGGGATTGCGATACCTTGTGTAACTTGGGACGAAGGTGTTGCGGGCCGTAGCAGAAGCGACCACGGGAGAGATGGGGCTCGCACTCCGTGGTTCGACGGGACGATGGCTGGAGGGCATGCCCAAGTTGGCGACCTCCTGGCGGACGACAGCTTGAATAAGGGATATTGTGGCCAGGGTGTTGTCCGACAAGGGCGCGTTGGGCGTAACAGGAGCCAGGGCCTCCAGTTCACGGCGCACGATGCGAGTCACGTTGTCGGGGTTTGAAGGCTGCCTCAGTGTCGGCAGATCCTCGCACGTGGAACTGGCAGCGGTGTTAGGCAGGCGATCAAAGCGGTGTGCAATGCGCCGGTGCTTGGCCTGCTCGAAGCGTCGACACACCTGCAGAACGGAGTCAACCGTAGAGCAGTCCCGGCATAGAAGAAGGTGGAAGGCATCGTCGGCAATGCCTTTAAGAATGTGGCCTACCTTATCGTCCTCGGTCATGTTGGGATCGACCTTTCGGCACAGTGCCAAGACGTCTTGAATGTATGTAATATATGATTCGGTGGCCGTTTGGGCGCGAGCTGAAAGTTCTTTTTTGGCAGCAAGCTGACGGCCAACTGGTTTCCCAAACAGGTCGCGGAGCTTCTGCTTGCAGGCATCCCACGTGGCAATCTCTTCTTCGTGGGTTTCGAACCACACGCGTGCGGTGCCGGCAAGATAAAATATCACATTGGCCAGCATCAGCGTGGCGTCCCACCTGTTGTGCTGGCTAACACGCTCATAGAGCGAGAGCCAGTCCTCGACATCCACGCCATCTGTACCGCAGAATGTGCCCGGGTCGCGAGGGTGGGCTACGACGACAGTTGGCGTGGCAGGCGCAGACGGAGGGGCCGGGTCGGTAGTCATCTCGCCCGTTCGGCCCGTTGCCTCGTCGGGTCGTCGGCATGTCGGCTCGAACCCGCGACCTCCACCAAAAGATGTTACGGGGATGTTACGGCGGTAAGTCTGTGTTGGCGGCTGCTCTGAGATGGCCAGCACTCAGCTCAGACACCGAGGGCCCAGCTACCAACGGTCAACGTCGTCGTCGTTCAGCGCACCGCCACTTCTTCGTTCACGGTCCATCGGTAACAATATTCAGCAACAAGGCATATACGCCTGCAAACAGCAAATGAAATAGCTCAGGGTAGCCCTGCTCAAATAAACAGAAATCAGGTAATCATAGTTAACTGACAAAGTACTATTCCATATTTTCATCAAGACCTGGAACAAAACAAGCCATCGACAATATATTATGCATGCAGTCACTGAATTTCATGCAACCAATACAATTTACGCCACATGATTACTTGTAAATTCCGGGGTTTAACGTCCAGAAGCGATATATGGGCAACGAGGGTCGCTATAGTGGAGGGCTCCGGATTAATTTGGACGACTAGGGGTTCTCTAACGTGCCCTTACTTAAGACAGCACACAGGAGTCTTTGTATTTCGACTTTAACGACGTGCGCCGCCGCGGACGGCGTCAGCTTGCGAACGGCAAACGAACGCACAGCCACACAGCCATTACGACGGGTTTCAAGATCACTTCATGATAATGGGCACTGCACATTCTATTCCGCCATTATAATCATAACCAACGACTTCTTTACACGAGTGTCACTGGCAGTCATCAAATTAAGTTCAATACGAACATTCGCAAGGACAGAACAGAGTTGTTTGCAACAATAAAATTCCTATCGGTATGTAATCGAGCACACTTCAATATGTAGAAAAAATTCGCGCCTTTTCTACCCGTGTGTAAACAAAGCGTGGTCGCTTTGAAGCTATGTCACAAATGATGACACTTGATTTTTTTATGGTTCCAATTTATGGACGACTTTCTTAAGAAAGCAGCTCATTGAGGATGCTGCAAGAACAACATAGCGGTACCCACTGAACGAGAACTCAAACGCTTGGAAACGCCCTGTTTTCGTACATCGAACGTTACACTTTAGTATGAAAACACTGGCTGAGACAGCTTTGTGATTTGCAAACCAAAGGAGGAACGCACAGCCGACGGTTGAATGAGGCGCATTGGCAACTTAGCCGCAGTAAGGTTGACGCTTTCAACACACGAGAGAATTGGAAGGCGACTTACTTTTGCTGAAAACGAGGTGCACCTTTCAGCGCAGTCCTGGTAGTAAAAGACATCGCGGGAAAACTGCAAACAGCAGCGTGAAATGAAGCGCCTACAAGCCATAGAGTTTCTATTACCTAGAGGGAAAGCTGGCAGCGTGTTTTTTTTTCTCAGCGCAAGCCCAGCCAGGCCACTGCTCATTGGCTCGCTGAACTGTGCACGTCACTTCCGCTCCGATTAGTACGCAAGCATTAAAAGTAAATGGCTGTTCTAAAGAACTATCTACGGAAACGTTTCATATGCATGTAAAATATAATGGATCTTTGAGAAACTAGATTTGAACGTTTAGTTTGGTCACGTGACAAGACTGCAATCACGTGACATGACGTCACTTTTGTCAACAGTCAAAATGGCCGCTTTAAAGGTCGTCGCGGCTGGTCGCGGTGTCTTCGGGCAGTTGTAAGCAAGTGATTCCAAGACCAGTGCAAGCCGCCTAGTTGGATCCAGGATACTTGCCCCTGAATGGTTAAAGTGCGCCGATTCCAAGGTGCTATGTAAGCCGCGCGGTTGGATGCTAGATATGCGTATTGCATTGGTTTTCAAACCGACGTAGTACCTATGCGGTGGCGATGTCACGAAGCGTTTGCGGCCGTGTTGCACGCGTTTCTAATTCCTGTGAGGATCACCACGGACAGCGACGATCAACAGCTGCTCACCTTAGAGAAAGGAGGCTGCTCATGGTGAATTTCCTGTGCGTGCATAAGCTACACAGCACAGTGACAGTGTCCGAGAAGTGAAAGTGGTTGCGGTCGGAGCTAGTGCTTCTCCGCCGAGGCAGAGAAATACGCACGTGCGAAGGCTCACTACGCACGCAGTGTTTTCCGAATGCTGAAATGAACTTGGCGTTGTGCAGCTAATCGTACTGGTTTCAGTGATCGCGACCGAAGCGAGCGTTGTTATACGCATCTCTTTTGCAATGACTGTCAGCAGGGAGGAAGCCTGTTTACATATTACAGTGATAACTACTGTGCACTGCTAGGGAAACGCTCGTCCCATCCTGTCTCTTCTCTCCTGATCGTCCTTTTTGCGCCTTCCCTTCGCCAGTATTTTTTTTCTATCAAAAATGCAAAACCACTGCTGTGTGCTATTTTGAATCGCTCACTAATAATTTAAAATATATAACCTTGCTATTTGAAAAATGTGATTTTGTAATTATGACGGTTGTTAGCAGCTTGTACTGCAGCCTGGCTTGTTCCACTCAGTGTGTTCGGCCCGATAGAGGATTCGTGTGCACAGTGTGCAAGTTAGCCTGAATGCAACTACTGTGCGCATATATTTATTTATTTGGAACACTGCCAGCCTCTGGCTAAAACTTTTGCAGAGGGGCATTACATGTATCATAGTAAAGGATAGCATTTCTAAAAGCGGCTGTGCAAACGACATATTTATACGCCGTGATTTTGCTTAAAATAGAGGAAAGTTCTCGATGACCACATTATGCATAATAGAGCATTTTATTGGTTTGCCCAAGTGAACGAGTCAGTAGGCACTTTATTAGATCAATTTATTTTGATATTTATTATACCTCAACGGTCCTAAGTAGCAATACCTGAGCGGTGAACTTTGACATGATGAGGCAAGTAGGAGCTTGATGAGTTCGCAATGTACTAATAAGGGAATAATTACTCATTAGTATCCAAGCGCAGCCATGCAGCTGCAAAGAAAAGCTTTGTAGCTCTTTTCGTAGCCGTATGGCCGTGCTTGGGTGGATGCCAATGAGTAATGACTACCTTATTAGAAATCATTTCAACTTTGAGGGAGTCGCCTAAAATATTTGACTAACACCGCTCCCATTTCGAGCTCACCCCATCATATGCTAGCCATACAGTTCGCGCACTTGGTAGGGCAACTGCCCCGGTGAGGCAGTATTCCCGGGTTCGAACCCTAGACTAGGGTAACTTTTCCTCTAACTACAAAGTTTCTGTGGAACCTGAGTAGCTTTCTTTTGTAGCCGTATGGCTACGGTTGGGTGGGTGATAATGAACAATTACTTCCTTATTGCTAACGTTCTCCACACTGGGGGATCCCTCAAAAATATTGAACTTACATTGTCATTAACTGCATGGATTTCTACAGTGACCAGTTCGAAGGACAATAGGTTAGTAAGCGTAGCCTTGCGAGATGGAAGACCATTCTAGCCTTTCGTGGCAAAAAAAAAATTGAATCTTGAAATGCAATGGCATAAGCTAAGGGAGGGACAGTGCTTGTGCAGCTAGTGCAGAAGGAACCATGAGCAGGAAAAGATTAGTTGGTTATGTGACAGTAAAGAGCAAAAAAAACCCGCAGTTTCTGCATGAGACAAAGAAATTAGAAGATTCATCTTTAGTGCTGTGACGCTGGAGCTTCTACAATAGTCTGAGAGAATAAAACAAGCAGCTCAGTTCTGAATTCATCCCAGGATCTGAGAAAAATTAGATTTGTGCCATGTGGCATAACAATATTCTGCTGATGCTGCACAGGAGATTTGAATGCAAGCAACATGGAAGACCGTGACACTAAGGACATGCTATGGTGTAAATATCCTGGGCTGTGGGTAGTTGTATAAGGAAGGATTGTTAGGTGAGACCATGTTACATTGTCAGCGAGTTCGAGTATCCACTGAGATATGTGACATTTACTACGTCATTTCCGTTCCTCAAAAACCAATTTTTTTTTTCAGTATGCAGTGAATATGTCTTTCTCAGTAAGGCCTTATAAGTAGGCAAGATGTAGTTATCCTGAAAGTAAAAAACGTTGGTGCATTCTTAATAACATTAGCAAACAGGCTAGTCGAGATCATCCGAAATATTGTTCTGAGAATTGAAATACTGTTATTGATTGCAGAGGGAAGACTCCATTGTTGTCAATGAAGGCATGTTAGGAAACACTGAAAGGAAGGTCATATTGTATTTAATAAAACCTCGGGCCCAAGGGCAATGCCTTGGGGACGCCCGAGATTGCAGGAAAAAAGCAGGACGCGTAAGAATTAGTATGGGAATTCTGTCGACGGCTGGCTGTTAAAGCTTGGAATCAGTTTAGAGCAATTGGATCCAAGTTATAGCATGAGAAAATACACCTTATTTATATAAATGAGGGATTTTATCACACGCTCTTTCAAAGCCCAGAAAAAAAGCGTTAAGGGGGATGTTGCCGTTCAGGGAGAATTAGAGCAAGTTGGCTATCGCAGGAACGCTTTCTAAAGCCTTGCCAATTTGGATGAAACAACTTAATCGGCCAAAACATTATAGCACCACAAGAGTATAAAATATGTTTACAATTGGGTGAACATGCCAACGGCACAAATAGGGTCATAGGTGCTGAATGATGACTGGCAAGACACATACAGGGGCCAAGCTATGATGAGACATGCAGAAGATATATGTACACACTGTGTCCTGTCCTGCTGTTGCATTCTCCAGGTTTCACAGGGCTTCAGTGTGCTGTCGGGTGAACTGCTGGAAAGACAGCATGTCGACGAGCTACTAAGGGCGAGAATGACAGAACAAGAATTTCTACTGGGTGCGGCATGGTGGTGTTCTTTCCTGTTGTTGGATCCGCCTAGTTGGATCCAGGATACTTGCCTCTGAATGGTTAAAGTGCGCCGATTCCAAGGTGCTATGTAAGCCGCGCGGTTGGATGCTAGATATGCGTATTGCATTGGTTTTCGAACCGACGTAGGACCTATGCGGTGGCGATGTCACGAAGCGTTTGCGGCCATGTTGCAAGCGTTTCTAATTCCTGTGAGGATCACCACGGACAGCGACGATCAACAGCTGCTCACCTTGGAGAAAGGAGGCTGCTCATGATGAATTTCCTGTGCGTGCATAAGCTACACAGCATAGTGACAGTGTCCGAGAAGTGAAAGTGATTGCAGTCGGAGCTAGTGCTTCTCCGCCGAGGCAGAGAAATACGCACGCAGTGTTTTCCGAATGCTGAAATGAACTTGGCGTTGTGCAGCTAATCGTACTTGTTGCAGTGATTGCGACCGAAGCGAGCGTTGTTATACGACGTTGTTTCTGTTACGTATCCATCACCGATTTTGATCGCGCTTCGTGTAGGTACTGTGCTTCGAAACTGCTGTGTGTGCGTCGTGACATGATCTTAACTGCGCGGCCGTCGAACTGTTTTCTTCCGCGACAACAACAGCGTCGCCATTCACCGGCGTGTTGCTGCTTCATACAGTACATTTTGTGATTATGGATGCTCGGGTTACGACGTGCGAAAACATCGGTGTGTAGTGCAGTGGTCTCTTGTGGTGCGTCGTTTTTTTTTTTTATTTCCTGCCTGCTGTGTGGACCTATGTCTGCAAAAATATTTGCGTGAAGAATTGGTGACAACACAAACTTCTCTGCATGATGGTGGGCTGAGCCAGAGGAGTAGTTCTGGGTTTAGGTTGTGACATGGTGCACTCCGTTTAAAAAGTGCTATAGCATTGTGGGCTGCGGAGAGGCATCTGTGAGTCTATAATGTAAGCTTGCGACTCTGTTCTTTATTGTTAAGCAGCTTAATTTATTTTGTGCAATGAGTAATCTGAGCCAGGATGTGAGTCGCCGAGCACTGACACCACTTTTGACACCAGAAAAAGAAGTGCTTTGGCATCCAGAATGTGTGTGAGCAGGAGGTGTCGCTGGGCCTGGCAGTTCATGGGTTAACACAAAACTCTCTGCACACAGTGCGGCAAGCAGTATGATGGCAATGGGCCTTTTTCCAGTGGTGTGTCCCTCTAGCGGCCGCCACTTGCAAACCGAGTTGGGGGGCAAGCCTAGAAACGCCTTTCCCTTCTGTGTGTTGAGCGTGCGAAGCAAGCGTGTGTCTTGTGACCGCGTACACGGCGCGTCAGATCCCCATCGACATCAGCTGCAACGTTCCAACATCGATGACACTTGTGTCAGCGGGCAGCACTACAGTCGGTGTCGGCCCGACCATGGCCTCCCCTGCCCCCATGTCCGTTGTCAGCTCGCACCCTGCATCATTCACCCGTTGCGCAGTAGCCAGGCTCGTCCACCTGAGCCAGCGCACTCCACCCGACGGCTCTTCCCGGCCCCTGACATGAACTTACCGGACCTTGTAGCGACCCCGTGGAGACACTGTTCCTCTAGCTGCCTGCTTGCCTGCTGTGGCTACTCCATCTCTGCCCGGCACGGGCTGTTCAGAACTAGAAGCCTGCCGCGCTGGTCATCTTGCTCTGGTGCTCCGCTGTGACCCCGCAAATCCTCAACAACGTTTTGAAGTGACTCGGGCTATGAGGGGCGCCGTAGTGGAGGCCTGCGGATAATTTTGGCCACCCGGGGATTTCGACCACAATACACAGGACTCTAGCGTTTCGTCTCCATCGAAATGTGACCACAGCGGACGGGATCGAATTCGCATCTTTTTGGGTCAGTAGCCGAGTGCTATGACCACTGAACCACCGTGGCAGCCGAAAAATGGAAGTGCCAGAGACGTAGTCAGGAAGGCAGCACCACTGATGCCTTCAGGAAGCTGCTGCTTCACTGCTACCATCATACTCCACTGTTTGAAGTCAAGGAGCAGAGACTTTCTGAGAAGGCCGTTACTAGTCTGCAGCAATGAGAACGAGAATCTCACTGTACTGTGTCAAGTGTGCAAAAGGAAAAAAAAGCGATGACCGCAGCAGCAGTTATCAAACCTGCATCTTTAGCGGACTTCTTCGCCTAGACTCTTAATGGGGTAGAGGCTCAAGTATTGTGGAATTTAGGACACCAAGAAAGACTGTGCTGGCAGGCCATCAAGGGAAGTGTTCATAGTGCAATATGCTACTGCCAGGTAGTGGTATGTAATCTCGCTCAGAGTGCTGTCTCACAATCATTGCATTGCATTGCAAGACAAGTTTATGTCCTGTTACAACCCTGCTGGCGACGCGTTTGACCATCCGTTGACCCCCGTTGAAAAAAAGAAAGGATGCCTGGCTGTGAAAGTGCCTGCGGAGATTTTCCCACTCTTTGCGGGGGGGTTCCCTTTGACAGGTTCCCAGCTAGAAGGACATCTGGGGCAGCAACTGACGATGGACAAACGACAGAGGAAGAAGGGAACGGTGCCTTCAAGCAATTAACCATGTCCAACAGGAGCCGGCCCGAATCAGAGATTGCAGCAGTTGTGGCCCACGGCCCCACATGAATCACCGGTGTGCTGCTTGCAAGACTGTTGCACCTCAGTAGGAAATAGCGGCAGACTTGTGATTTCTCCTCTCCTATTCCCACGAGTGCCTCTGCTTGCTACATGCTTTGCAACTTTTCTCATCTTGAAGAAATGTGTCATGTATTGCATTGGCCACCGCCTGGTGAAGGGGCAGACCTTAGGGGATTTAAGGAGCGTGCAGAGTGAGAATAAACACTCTGGGCCCTGGTGACAAGGCTCATTCAGTCGCTTGACGCATGAACTCCTGAGTTTTTGACTGTTCGTAAATTATGTAAATAAGTTTCACCAAAGGTGCCACTAAACCCACTTGTTATCATTTTCCCAAACTTCAAGTTCCATCTTTTCCTTGGCTCAAACACACTACCCACTGGAGCCCGGGTTCGAGGTAGCCCCTGCCCCACAACAGTCCTTTCTTATCTCTGTGCTAAATACCTTGCAACCTACCACCTGCAGCATGGTCATGGTGCGTGTGCTCACAAAAACCGACATGGCTGCACTATACTAATCCTTGTCGCAGCAAAGGAAATGTTACTGCTCTTTTTCATAGTTGCAACATAAAAAATTGCACTGCAGTTTTAACATACACAGCTTGACTGGGATCGCACACAGAAAAGCATAACCTGATTTGGCAATGTACATATACCAGTCTCCAGTACTGCAGTTCAGTACTAAATCCCTGTCAGAAATTGACCCCCCCCCCCAAGCATCTGAGACAAACAGACATAGCCGTCTGGTGTGGCACCTACAAGCACTTTAACTGTGTTGCCATGCTTATAGGGCGAGAAAGTTTGGCGCTGTGCATCCACTGATGACGGTGTCTGCAACCTGATCTCTGTGCCATCAATAACCATGTGCGTGTCCCGAAAGTTTAAAAATTGTTTCGGAAGATTTTGCTGCACTTCAGCTAGCAATGGCACACGGGTAATGGCACGCAAGGCTTTGTGCATAAACAGCACCCACTTAGAAAAGGTCTTGCTCACGTAAGATTGGGTCATGCCAAAATTGCGTGCAAGTTCCTTAATGGGCATCCCTGTTCGAAGCCTTACCAGCACCATGAAAAAATCATCGATGCTGCCAAGTGCGCGTGATGGCCCTTTGGATGACTGAGGCATGGCACTGTTCAGAGCAGTGTACAGCCCTTTGAAAACTTCATATGAAGGCAGCCCCGTATAATGTTTACATTCACTAGGCTGCTGAAGTGTACTAGTGGTCAGTAGCCTTTCTTTCACACACTCGTATTGCTGCTTCCAAAATGCAGCCATGCCTTGCGACTTGGCAAGGGCTGCTTTTGTGGCTGCCAGTTCTTTGCGTACATCTGCAGCCTCAATAGCTGCGGGAAGGTGAACCAATGTCACCGAAGCCTCTGGGGAAAAAAGAAAGAAAACAGGCACCGTCTAGCAATGAGAACACACCACAGCTTACAAACCCTTCGTGGAGAGAGATCACATGTCATAAATATCAAAAGTTGTGCAGAGTAAGTGCACAATTGAAGGCTGTACTCTGCTCACATGATGAAGTAAAGTTTTACTGTGACAAAAAACAAGGCATATTATGAAAGCTGACTGAGGCACAGGCTAGCACTGCTTAATTTTGCCACCTGTGCACATAAATTGTCTAATACTAAGAGCTATTTGTGATAGTTTTAACAAAAACAATGAATCAACCTTACTAGTAACAATGAGTGCATTGACGTGCATAGGTCGGCAAACTCACTCGGGCTCATTTCAAATCATGATCCGAGTTGTGAGTCCGCGCTCACATTCAGATCGTGATCCGAGTCCTGTTCAGTCCGGTAGAACACGAGTTTCCTGTGCACTCATAATATTGACTGCACTTTTGGTTGAGATGATGTAGAGCAACTTCACTGTTTGATGGTATATAATTTTTGTGACAGCTGCACCCTAGAACATTACTAAAAGATGAGTGATCAGTCTCCATGCTTGGTCTCGTCAGATATTAGCTGTGGCTTGCTATATAGTGGTTCTTCTAGTTCTCCCTTGCTTGTTTTTTTAATTGGTTGGCGAACACATGTAGCAGCCTTAGATCTTTACATCCCGCGAGCGACTGCAGGCCTCTGAGCAGGGCGTGCCTACTGGCTAGCTGCAGTTGAGAGCTCATCGCATAACTGCGTTTTTAACCCCTTTTTTTGCCATTTTAGGCGCATAACTCTGGCCGTTCGGCGCAAAAACGCCTGAGCTCTTCGATGTGTGGGCTTATAGGAGTCTGAGTCAAGGTGAGCCTGGGTGAGCCATTAGTTGAAATGTGCAAGTGAGCCCGAATGAGTGAGCACAGATGGAGTCATGAGTCGAAATGAGTTCAGTCCAAGCAGGTCATGAGTTGCAATGAGTGAGCCCAGGTAAGGCATTGCTGCAGTTATGAACAACTTCTCCGCTAAAGACATACGCCGTCCTTATAGTCTACAAAGAGTACACTATCGGATATTAATTACATTACCGGCCCAACTGTTTCTTGCTAGCAGCTGCCGTTGCACAAGCCTTCTTCCAGAATACCTCCATCAGTACAATACAATCTGCACAACCACATCTTGTAACACAGAGCTGAACTAGAGGTCGATCCATCAAATGAAAACATGGTTTTTCATACTTTGCGACAGGATTTTTTTCCAGTAATGAGCCAAAATGGCAGTATGCTGCACAGAACCCGAAAAAAGGCAAGGAAGTTCCATAATGCCACATTTAGGCATTTGTCATGATTTTTAGTCAAATGCCTAAATTTACAGTCCATAGTTATGAGGTGGCCCTAGTCTGCTTTTGTGATCTCATCCAGTGTTAAGTTGGTACCGTTGATGACCAAAAAGTTGAAGTCTTGCACCAGGTCTAACTGTTTCATGGTGCAATATTAAGTTGCAAGTTTACCACTAGAAAAGACAAACAACTCGCCTATTTCTGTAGCGGAGCGCATGCCATGTGTGCCTGGAGAGAAAAAAGAAGAATCATTAGGTGTTGAAAGTGATGATCACATGGCACCACTTCATTCACAGTGTGTCTTACACGGGTCTGCAGCCCCGGCAGCATGATCTCCTGAAGCAGGTGCTGCCCCGACATTTGCAACGTCCAAGGTTTCTGGAAAGTCCACAGTGCAGACAATGTTAGCTCTAGAATAGAATGCGAACCAGCTGTTTCCACAAAAAGAATATGTGCACACTAATGTTCGAAACACAAAAGTGTGCACAATAGTTCAAAATATGTGGTTTTGACTATTAGGGGTACTTTGCAGCACTAGTGAATAATGTAACTAAACTACAGAATGTTTCTTAGGCTTTTCAGGTATGAAGTGGTCATAATTACATCACAGTAAAGTGACATTTGTACTAAATTTTTTACCTGGAAGTGGCAAATCAATACCACACTCGTCATGCAAACAAGCCATGCAAACAGCAGCCAGCCTCCAACTGCTAGCCAATCTGTTACAGTGTCACCTGTGACAAAGGCCACAAGTTGTACAGACAGAAGTATTGTATATGTGAAGGACCCTAGGAAGGAAAAATGATTGCGTGTGATGGTCCCAACTGTACCACAACATGGTTTCACTTCAGATGTGTGGGCCTAACTAGAGCGCCAAAATGTGTCAAGTGGTTTTGTAGTTCGTGCAAGACGGCATCCATGCAAGCTTAAGCAAGAACGCTAGTCATATGCACATAAAAACATTTGTTATTGAGCTGACAAGGGAAGGGAAAAGAGGAGCTCCGTATTACATACATGACGGCAGCCAACAGCCACTAAAACCAAGGAGCATAGAGGATGTTTTTTATTTTTGATATTACTTGTTTTATAATTCGGGGAATGGTCAGTCACATTCCGCCGGTGGGATTGGAACCTGAAAGGTTGAATTCCACCGTGGGCTCGGATCTCACCGGCAGGATGTGTTTTTTTTTTATCCTGCTTTCTAATCAACCACCATTCCGTGAATTAAAAAACAAGTATATCTAAAATAGAAAACATCCCCTTGTGCTCCTTAGTTTCGGTGGCTGTTGGCTTCCGTCATGAACATTTGTGATAAGCGTTCTGTGATAATTGTGAACTCAGTTGCTGGTTGCGAGATGTGGACTGCATGGTTGATCTCACTTTATTGCAATTCAAAAATTCCTTACATACACATGCTTCACTCCTGCCTCGCACATGCTATGCTGGTAAAAGTCAGCTCCACAAGGATCTCGGGCAAAACAAGCCGAGCTGTTTGGCCGCTGCCCCACACATTCCTTACGACCAGAGTGGCCACTAGCAATGCCCGAACCCGACCACATTTCTATGGAGGCGAAACGCAAAGGCACCCGTGTGCTGTGCAATGTCAGTGCATGTTAAAGATGCTCTGGTGGACGAAATCATTCCGGAGCCTTCCACTACTGCACCTCTTCCTTCCTTTCTTCTTTCACTCCCACCCTCCACCCTTCCCTTATGGCACGGTTTGGGTGTCTAACAAAATATGCGACAGATACTATGCCATTTCCTTTCCTCAATACACAATCATGTCCAGAGACACTGAAGCAGACTAAGTTAGAGTGGACAAAAGTACACATCTGTCTTGGAACAATCAACTGCATGCGCTTTTTATGCAGTTATGTAGTGTCGTTTTGTGCTTTGCATCAATAGCTGCTTCATTTGGTGTGCCTGTACAGTACGGTCCAGTGTTAAAGGGAACATGCGATCGCGTGGCCTCTGCACTTCATGAAGCCGTGCTGCCCACATGCGGCGAGATTAGGCGACATCAGGAGCATGCACGGAAAGACCAGCCGGTGTGTTTACTGTGTATGCACTTTGTGCCGACAATTCCCACCAGTTCTGGGCGGCAGCGTTCCGCAAAGTGCGGAGGCCACACGATCTCATGTTCCCTTTAACACTAGACCAGACTGTACATAGTAATATTTGTCTGCTGTTTCCCGAGTTGTTTGTTCCTTCATTTTTCAGCCAATAAGCCAAGGTTCTCTCAATGGCGGCTGCTTCAGTGGTGAATTCCGCGACCGTTGTCGGTGGATTGCGGGTGAGACCGCCGAAAAGTGCCTCTTTAGCACCACGCATCAGAAGCTCCACCTTCTCCTCTCCCATGTCAGGATCGACTGGTCGAAAAAGGCGCTTCATATCTTCTACATATGCGGTCACTGACTCGTTCGGGTGTTGGATGCGTGACTGTAGGAGCAGTTGAGCTCTTTCTTTCCTGATGATGCTCGTGAAGGCCTTCAGGAACTCCCGTTTGAATAATTCCCACGTCGCTAGAGAAGCTTCGTTGTTTTCGAACCAGGTTCTCGCTGGTCCTTCCAAGGCGAAGAAAACATGGCTCATCTTTGTCTGGTCGTCCCAACTGTTGAACACGGCGACACGCTCAAACTGTTCCAACCATTCCTCGGGATCCTCGCCCGGTGAAGCGCTGAATGTGGGCGGCAGTCGGGGCTGGTGTAAAATAATGGGGGCTGGTGTCGTAGCCATGGCTGAAGTCGAAACAGAAAATGGCGGTCGTCGAACAGAAATGGCGGTCGCCGAACAGAAAATGACCGCCGCTGTCGGCCGTACTCTTTTTAAAGCTGATAGCGAACCTTCGAGATAAAGCTTTAGAAGTTACTAGAACATTGTGGCGCAAGCTAGATCGGCTCCGTCCGGATGCGATCAATCGAGATAATCCTAGGCGCGTCTTGCATCACAAACGAAGCGATAAAGCGGCGTGCCGGCAGCCTTGAAGCATGAACAAACAAACACAACAAACAAACGCTACAAAGATTCGCGGCAATATGGTATCTGATTACAGCCTCAAGCATTCATGGTGGCCTCCCCCTGACTTCAACAGTTAACTTCTCCTTAGTCAAATGGCACAACAGAATTGCAGAGGTTTGTGAGTGCACAACAAACACGTGCTCCCTTGTCAATCTGAGACTTGCCGTGCTCATCACAATTTAGGAACTCAACGGGCAAACTGCCTTTCAGGATAGTGTACTTATTTCTGACCATGCCTATGACCCGCTCAACATGTATCCTTACGTTGGCGATTTCCCTTGTCCGCTCAACATCATCACTGCAAAGTTGCCTTTTCCCTTTCGTAAAAGCAGGTGCAACAAGTGTTGCATGGCACATGCCTACACTTTCTGCAATTAAAAATCCCATGCCAGCCAGCACAAGGTCACCGTACTCTAGAAGATTCAGGACACCACATTCTTCTGTTATTGATTTATCACTGGCACGGCCTCCATATGCATCGGAAAGAAAAGTGACTGCCCCCTGCGGACTAATCCCCAACAAAAATTTCACGGTGTTGTGGTGCTTATAATGAGACCACGTCTCAGCACGAGGAAGGTAGGAGCTAGGCCTATCAATGTTAATCTCAAAGCAGTCCAAAATCACTCGGACCTTTACGCCAAAGCTGTCGACAAAGGCCACCGGCATTGTCTTCATGACCTGCTCTTTGTCTGGCGAACGTACCAATGGACCAATGCGGTTGAAAAACACTACCAACCATCTTTCAAAGATGCGCGACGCTGTTGGCTGTGAAACGTTAAAACAGTAGGCAAGGTCCTGCAGTTGACAGCCCAGCCTTAGTCTCATCAAAAAAAGAATAATTTCTTGAAATTGTGAGAGGGAATGTTTAGCCGAATGCGAAACGTGACCTTTTAACAGTCGGAACACTGAAATTAACATGAAAAATGTCGGAAGCCCTGTATAAAAAGCAACTTTCGCATCATTGTCCTGCAGGCTTTCTTCGGTGAACCTTGCTGATTTAACAGCGTCTTGACATGCACCCAGCTGCAACTGGAGTCGTGCCACGGTCTCCTCAAGTTCGCTGATGTCCTCATTGGACATGTCCGTCTGGCAGGCAGCATCTATTTACAGAAGAGAACAACAAAACAAATGAGGGAAGTGATGGGAGGCTTTTTTTTCTAAAATGCCATGAAGTTAGCACAAACAAGTAAAAAATAAATAAAACATTAAATATCTGCTAAACACACATGTCACCACATCACAGGAAACAAGTCAATTTTTTTTTGTTTTTGCACTTATCAGCGCTAGTTTAGCCTCAAGAGTTTACGTACCAACATTTTCGTTCAGTTCCTGATCTGGTGAACAAGGTGCAGACTCTTCAATGGGAAGAGTACAACTGATTGCTGCAGAGGGAGCAGGACTTGTGTTTGCGTAGAGAGAAGCACAGACCGCTGCAGAGGGAGCAGGACTGGTCGCTGCTGTTGGTACAATGGGAGCGGCACTGGTGACTGCTGCAAAGAAACATAGCACAGGGTAGTGATTTACCGACTTCGTAAAACAATCAAAATAAATAGTGGAAGGTGTAGTGGCGTGGCACTTACCAATGCTGAAAAGCTGACTTTGCGAACGTGCCTTTCGACGACTGTACCATTCTCTGGTGCTAGTTTTGGCATCATACCCCAAATGCTTCGATGGGGCCCAGTCAGGATTGCAGTCGTCAAAGAGAGTTGATGGATAGCCTGAAACGTACAGATTATAGAACATACAATTCTTCGCATGCACCGTTCGTTAAATTGTGGCGTAGTGAAATCGGCCATTCCGCATAGACCAACGCTCTGCTGAAAGCAAGGCTTGCATCCTTGATGCGAAAACATTTACGCTGTCAGGAGCGGGCAACGTAAAGGTAACCCAGGTGCGTAAACTGCATACCTGATAAAAAGTGTCGGGAACACACTCTGTACTTGTCTGGACATTCGGCGACACCCCTCCTGTTGAGGCGAGCAATCCACTCACGCCGCCGCCGTTCCGACAGCTGCTTCGTCTTGCCGCACTCATGAACGCGCACCTTCGGAATCTTAAAGAATCGAAAGTTGATTAGGTTGTTGCCTTCCTGCTTTGCCTTTTTCTTCTCAGCTTTAGTATAGGTGCTGCTTTTGCAGCCTACAACGGCGCAATAAACCATGGCTGGCAGGTAAGCACACCGGCCAGTTGCACGCGCTGCTTTTCTTGTCTGCTTGTTATTGCTTCAAAATGGCGCATTACCCAGAGTGCATTGCGACTTCCGCCTGCCTGTCGCTATCGATGCCGGTTATGCATACTGCCTATAATGAATCTTTGAGAAACTAGATTTGAACGTTTAGTTTGGTCACGTGGCTAGATTGCAATCACTTGACATGACGTCACTTTTGTCAACAGTCAAAATGGCCGCTTTAAAGGTCGTCGCGGTAAGTCACGGTAAAGTGTCACGGTTACAGGTTCTAGAGCACTGTATCACGGTGTTTTCGGGCAGTTGTATGCAAGTGGTTCCAAGACCAGTGCAAGCCGCCTAGTTGGATCCAGGATACTTGCCTCTGAATGGTTAAAGTGCGCCGATTCCAAGGTGCTATGCAAGCCACGCGGTTGGATGCTAGATATGCGTATTGCATTGGTCTTCAAACCGACGTAGGACCTACGCGGTGGTGATGTCACGAAGCGGTTGTGGCCGTGTTGCAAGCGTTTATAATTCCTGTGAGGATCACCACGGACAGCGCCGAGTAACAGCTGCTCACCTTGGAGAAAGGAGGCTGCTCATGGTGAATTTCCTGTGCGTGCATAAGCTACACTGCACAGTGACAGTGTCCGAGAAGTGAAAGTGATTGCGGTCGGAGCTAGTGCTTCTCCGCCGAGGCAGAGAAGTGCGCACGTGCGAAGGCTCACTACGCATGCAGTGTGTTCCGAATGCTGAAATGAACTTGGCATTGTGCAGCTAGTCGTACTGGTTGCAGTGATCCCGACCGAAGCGAGCGTTGTTATACGCATATCTCTTTTGCAATAACTGTCAGCAGGGAGGAAGCCTGTTTACATATTACAGTGACAACTACTGTGCATTGCTAGGAAACATTCGTCCCATCCTGTCTCTTCTCTCGTGATTGTCCTTTTTTGCGCCTTCCCTTGGCCAATATTTTTTTTTTCTATCACAGGTGTAAAACCACTGCTGTGTGCTATTTTGAATAACTCACTAATGATTTAAAACATATAACCTTAGCTATTTGAAAAATGTGATTTTGTAATTATGACGGTTGTTAGCAGCTTGTACTGCAGCCTGACTTGTTCCACTCAGTGTGTTCGACCCGATAGAGGATTTGTGTTAAAACTTCTCTCTCTGGTTAAAACTTTAGCAGAGGGGCATTACATGTATTATAGTAAAGGATAATATTTCTAAAAGCGGCTGTGCAAAGGACATATTTATATGCCGTGATATTACTTGAAATAGAGGAAAGTTCTCGATGACCACATTATGCATAATAGAGCATTTTATTGGTTTGCCCGAGTGAACGAGTCAGTAGGCACTTTATTAGATCAATTTATTTTAATATTTATTATACCTCAACGGTCCTAAGTGGCAATACCTGAACGGTGAACTTTGACATGGTGAGACAAGTAGGAGCTTGATGAGTTCACAATGTACTAATAAGGGAATAATTACTCATTAGCATCCAAGCGCAGCCATACAGCTGCAAAGAAAAGCTTTGTAGCTCTTTTTGTAGCCGTATGGCCGTGCTTGGGTGGATGCCAATGAGTAATGACTGCCTTATTAGAAATCATTTCAACCTTGAGGGATTCGTCTAAAATATTGGACCAACACCGCTCCCATTTCGAGCTCGCCCCATCATATGCTAGCGATCCCGGTTCGCGCACTTGGTAGGGGAACTGCCCCGGTGAGGCAGTAGTCCCGCGTTCGAACCCCAGACTAGGGTAACTTTTCCTCTAACTACAAAGTTTCTGTGGAACCCGAGTAGCTTTCTTTTGTAGCCATATGGCTACGTTTTGGTGGGTGATAATGAATTACTCCCTTATTACAAACATTCTCCACACTGGGGGATTCCTAAAAAATATTGGACTTGCATTGTCATTAACTGCATGGATTTCTACAGTGACCAGTTCGAAGGACAAGAGGTTATTAAGCATAGCCTTGCGAGATGGAAGACCATTCTAGCCTTTCGTGGCAAAAACAAAATTGAATCTTGAAATGCAATGGCATAAGCTAAGGGAGGGACAGTGCTTGTGCAGCTAGTGCAGAAGGAACCATGAGCAGGAAAAGATTAGTTGGTTATGTGACAGTAAAGAGCAAAAAAAAACGTGCAGTTTCTACATAAGACGAAGAAATTAGAAGATTCATGTTTAGCACTGTGACGCTGGAGCTTCTACTGAGAAAATAAAACAAGCAGCTCAGTTCTGAATTCATCCCAGGATCTGAGAAAAATTAGATTTGTGCCATGTGGCATAACAATATTCTGCTGATGCTGCACAGGAGTTTTGAATGCAAGCAACATGGAAGACGGTGACACTATCCTGCTGAAAAAAAGTTCTATGATGCAATAACCTCATAGATCATTCATCATAGAATATCATACAATCTGTATGATATATCATACAATTAGTATGATATCCTATGACATCTCTATGATGACTGTATGATTTTACAGTAATGCATGACATTTTAATGATAATTTTCTATGATTTGTATTATAAGTCTATGAAATTTGTATGATAAACTGTATGAGTTTATTGCATCATAGAACTTTTTTCAGCAGGGTAAGGACATGTCCTGGGCTGTGGGTAGTTGTATAAGTTGTATAAGGTAGTTGTATCAGGAATTGCTTCAAAGCGACCTAAACAGGATTGAAAGCCGGTGTTCCACATGGCTAATGACGCTCAATGTAACAAAATGCAAATACATGCAGGTATCACGCAAGCGCACTAATATCGACTACGCGTATTCACTCAGTTCAACCAACCTCACTAAAGCCGAATCATACCGGTATCTTGGCATCCATATCACGAGCAACCTCACTTGGTCCGAGCACATCACGAAGATTGCTGCTGATGCATCGAAAACACTCGGCTTTATCAGACATCCCCTCAGTTTCTCCCCTTCTTCCATTCGCAGCCTAGCCTACAAAACTTTCATCCGTAGCAAACTTGAATTTGCATCCCCAATATGAAACCCACATCAAGCCTACTTAATAGCCAACCTAGAAGCCGTCCAAAACCATGCAGCCCGCTTTATTTCCTCCAACTATGACACCCGCTCTAGCATTACCAAAATAAAATTATCTGCCGACATCGAGCCTCTCGTGCATAGGCGTAAAATTGCCCGTTTATTGCATAAATTGTACTATTGTTTTCCCTCACTTCGAGACTCCCTTCTGCTCCCTCCCCTCCGAACATCACGCCGTCTTTTCAACTCCATGAGCATCCTAAGACTCCATGGCTCCTCAAACGCATTTAAGAAGTCATTTCTGCCTCTTGCCATTGAAGAATGGAATTCACTACCCGAATGTATTGTCACCGAACGCGATGCTCTTAAATTCCGCCAAATGCTGTCATTTCACTTGAAATCCCAATGTGGTTGACTGTTGCCTTTGCGTTTTATTTTTATGTTATGATTGTTTGATCTACTACTGCACCTGTCTACCTGATTTATAAACGTGTATTTGTTTTTTGCTCTTCCCCAAGCAACGATTGTTTCACTGTATGCTTTTTTCACTGTTTCACTGTATATTTTTTTTTGACCTAATAATGCCATTACTTGTTTCGATGTTCGCCCCCCCCCCCCCCCCTTATGTAATACCCCTGCAGGGGTCTTTAAGGGCCAATAAATGATGATGATGAAGGATTGTTAGGTGAGACCATGTTACATTGTCAGCCAGTTCGGGTATCCACCGAGATATGTGACAGTTACTACGTCATTTCCTTTCCTCAAAAACCAATTTTTTTTTTCAGTATGCAGTGAATATGCCTTTCTCAGTAAGGCCTTAAGTAGGCAAGATGTAGTTATCCTGAAAGTAAAAAACGTTAGTGCATTCTTAATAACATTAGCAAACAGGCTAGTCGAGAGCATCCGAAATATTGTTCTGAGAACTGAAATACTGTTATTGATTGCGGAGGGCAGACTCCATAGTCGTCAATGAAGGCATGTTAGGAAACACTGAAAGGAAGCTCATAATGTATTTAATAAAACCTCGGGCCCAAGGGCAATGCCTTGGGGACGCCCGAGATTGCAGGAAAAAAGCAGGACGCGTAAGAATTAGTATGGGAATTCTGTCAACGGCTGGCTGTTAAAGCTTGGAATCAGTTTATAGCAACTGGATTCAAGTTATAGCATGAGAAATTGCGCCTAATTTATATAAATGAGGGATTTTATCACACGCTCTTTCAAAGCCCAGAAAAAAAAGCATTAAGGGGGATGTTGCCGTTGAGGGAGAATGAGAGCAAGTTGGCTATCGCAGGAATGCTTTCTAAGGCCTTGCCAATTTGGATGAAACAACTTAATTGGCCATAACATTATAGCACCACAAGAGTATAAATTATGTTTACAATTGGGCGCACATGCCAACGGCACAAATAGGGTCATAGGTGCTGGGTGATGACTGGCAATACACATACAGGGGCCAAGCTATGATGAGACAGGAGGCTATCTTCATGGCATGCACAAGATATATGTACACACTGTGTCCTGTCCAGCTGTTGCATTCTCCAAGTTTCACAGGGCTTAAGTGTGCTGTTGGATGAACTGCTGGAAAGACGGCATGTCGACGATGTACTAAGGATGAGAATGACAGAACAAGAATGGCTACTGGGTGCGGTGGTGGTGATGTTCTTTCCTGTCGTCTTTGTTCCTTGTAGTTTCACTAGCTCCACAGGCCTTGTTTTCCTATCCGCTGTTTCAAAGTGGTGTCAGGTAAAGCCAATTGTTATTCTACAACCACGAAACTGCTGTGCCATACAACATTCTTTTAATCAGCTTTCATAATTTGCAATGGCAAATTTACTTCATAAGTCGCCTAGGCAAATAACACAGCTGAATAACTTGTGTCATCATCAGGACTAAAATAACTATAATTTCATTTATATGGTCATGCCTCGTTAACACAGACCCCATTATGGATTCAAATTATGGACAGTATTTCTGGGGGCAAAACTTTTTCAATGCAATCACACCTCAATAACATGGAAACTCGCTCATGACACAGTGGACAGAGTGAAAATAAATACAGCTCTTTGTCGCATAATTGTGCAGAGCGCAAAGACTGTTAAGACTTCTTGAATTTGAGTAGATAAGTCAAGCACAGCCTGAATCATATGCTTTTTTTACACTGTAATTGCCATCATACTGCTTGTCGCACTGTGTGCAGAGTTTTGTGTTAACCCATGAACTGCCAGGCCCAGCGACTCCTCCTCCTCAAACACTTTCTGGATGCCAAAGCACTTCTTTTTCTGGTGTCAAAAGCATTATCAGTGCTCGGCGACTCACATCCTGGCTCAGATTACTCATTGCACAAAATAAATTAAGCTGCTTAACAATAAAGAACAGAGTCGCAAGCTTACATTATAGACTCACAGATGCCTCTCCGCAGCCCACAATGCACTTTTTAAACGGAGTGCACCATGTCACAACCTAAACCCAGAACTACTCCTCTGGCTCAGCCCACCATCATGCAAAGAAGTTTGTGTTGTCACCAATTCTTCACGCAAATATTTTTGCAGACATAGGTCCACACAGCAGGCAGGAAATAAAAAAAAACGACGCACCACAAGAGACCACTGTACTACACACCGATGTTTTCGCACGTCGTAACCCGAGCATCCATAATCACAAAATGTACTGTATGAAGCAGCAACACGCCGAAGAATGGCGACGCTGTTGTTGTCGCGGAAGAAAACAGTTCGACGGCCGCGCAGTTAAGATCGCGTCACGTCGCACACACAGCAGTTTCGAAGCACAGTACCTACACGAAGCGCGATCAAAATCGGTGACGGATACGTAACAGAAACAACGTCTAACAACGCTCGCTTCGGTCGCAATCACTGCAACAAGTACGACTAGCTGCACAACGCCAAGTTCATTTCAGCATTCGGAAAACACTGCAGGTATCCTGGATTCAACTAGGCGGCTTGCACTAGTCTTGGAACCGCTTGCTAGCTTACAACTGCCCGAAAACACCGGGACTGCCGTGACGACCTTTAAAGCGGCCATTTTGACTGTTGACAAAAGTGACGTCATGTCACGTGATCGCACTCTTGGGTATCGTCTGCTCGTGTGCGCCTAGTCATGTGACCAAACTAAACGTTGAAATCTAGTTTCTCAAAGATTTGTTATATTTTGTATGCATATGAAACGTTTGTATAGATAGTTTTGTAGAACAGCCATTTACTTTTAATGCTTGCGTACTAATCGGAGCGAAAGTGGCGTCCACAGTACAGCGAGCCAGTGAGCAGTGGCCTGGCTGGGCTTGCGCTGAAAAATAAACACGCGGGCCGGCCATGGCGAACTGTCTACGAACGTTGCCTCCGCTCATGCCTCCGCTAGAGACACCGTCCTAGTGACCCCACATTTTTCTTTCTCCCACCCTAAAGTTAAGCGATCACAGCGCCACAGCCTTCGAAACATTTGCTTCAAACACTAACCGTTTAGCGTTGCTATTGTAGCTTGACAACCAACGACTAAGGTACACGTAAGCACCATAGTCGCAGTCATGGAGGTAGCGGTTGTTGGTTACTGTAACCCCGTGGTCGTAGTTCCTGTGCAGTCTTGAATCAATGGGTGATGCCGCGCAATGTCGCTGTCCGTATTCTTGGCCAAACAGAATGTGTAAGTGTCGACTGAAGCAATTTTGGTACTTTTTATGGGGGGTTACTGAATGTCTCGATGCACGTTTCACTAGCCTGTGATGATCGAGCGTAATGCGCTGCGCACTATCGCCCCTGTACTTGTTAGTGTAGCCTGAGTGATTCCGCGGTCGGCGAGTACTCCATGGCATTTTTCTTTTCAGGCTATTCGAACGAAAGTCGCTAGCGCCTGGTTAATGCCGGCCGGTTGGCTGTTTGCGAAAAGCGAACGTTTTCTAGGCCTAAAATGCCGGAGTCGAGGGGAGGGCTGCGGCGTAATTTCGACCACGTGGGGTTCTTCATCGTATGCTGACATTTCGCAGCGCACGGGCGTTTCTGAATTTCGTCTGCATCGAAATTAATGTGGCAGTCACGACCGCGACCCGATCCCGCCACCTTGCCGTATGAGCCGCAGCGGCGTCTGACTTTACACGAGGTCGAAAGTTTTGTGGGCCTAACATGTCGCGCGGAGTAATTTCGACCGCGTGGGGTTCTTTATCGTGTGCTGACATTTCGCAGCGCACGGGCGTTTCTGCCTGCATCGAAATGCGGCAGTCACGGTCGCGCTCCTATCCCGCTACTTCGTCCACTGAGCCACAGCGACATTTCTCTGACGTACAGCGTCGAAATTTTTCTATGCCTAAATCCTGTTTCACATGACAGCGAAAATGCTAGCGAATCCTGTCACCGCGGCGGAAAAACCTGTTTTTGAGTCGTCGCTGCGACGAGCGGCGAGGTTTCAACAAGTTGGAAATTTTCGCTGCGACGCGTCGCTCAATCGCTTGCGTGTATGTGAACCGGCCTTAACATGTGGCTGTATCGCGTGTTTCGTAAATCAGAGAAAATCGAAAAAAAAATTCTCTCGGCTTAACCGCGCGTTTGTTCGGGCTCAAATTTCGCACAGAGGTTGCATTTGGTGGTCAGTTTTGTTTTATACCACATTTGGGTGGGGTACTTGCCTGAGTCAGTCAGAATTATTTGGAAATCCCCATCGTATGTGGCGACGACGATCCAAAACTGAAAGACATCGCAGCAATGGTACCCGTGGCGCCATCTCGCACCCACCGGAGAAACCCAGCTGTGCTAAGTTGGTGAGCACATTATCTTTGCTTCTGGCTCTCTGCTGCGAAGCAGCGCGAGACACATGGCGAGACATCACCGAAAATGCGATCGTACAGCGATCAAGAGAAGGCCATGGCTGTGACTTGGCTATGCACGTGGCTATGCGAGGCCAACTCCTCCCCACCGCCCTCCCCGGTAGAGAGCTCGTTTCTCCGATGGGTGCGAGATGGCGCCACGGGTACCACTGCTGCAAAGTTTTTTGGTTTTGGTTCGCCGTCACCGCATACGATGGGGATTTCCTGATAATTCTGACTGAATCAAGCAAATAACCCACCTAAATATAATAAAAAACAAAACTGACCACCAAATGCAACCTCTGTGCGAAATTTTAGCCCGAACAAATGCGCGGTTAAGCCGAGAGAATATTTTTAGATTTTCTCTGATTTGCGCAACAGTCGGTAGTTGGATGCTGCGAAGTAATATCGACGACGTGGGGGGTCTTTAATGTGTGCTTAGGTTTCGCATCACACAGGTGTTTCTGAATTTCGCCTCCATTGAGGTACGGCAGTCATGACCGCGGTCCGATCCTGTTACTTTGACCTCTTAGCCACAGTGGCATCTGTAGTGTCGTGAGGTCAGAAAGGTGCATGAGAGCGAAATGATGGTTAATGGTGTTTTTACCGCAAGGACATCAAGGCCAATGAGCTCCAGAGACATTGGATTAACCCAGGATGAGACATTCATAGAAAGTGATAGAGTAACAGTGGGCATAACATTACCTGGAAAAATTGAGCAACCTAAAAATTCAGCACTGCAGCACAAAACTCCGGGATCATGTCAGCTGTTCACTCAAGAGGTGAATAATAGAACACCAATTTTCTTTTAAAAAGTTGAGCATTCTTTGCAGTGGGACTAATGAATCTGGTGCAAGGAGAAGTTTAGGGATAAGTTGGGTGCACTGTTTGTACATTTGTAGAAAATGTGCTGTCCGGTCGTTCTTGCATCGATTACACTTAGTGAGGGGGTGCACAACAAAGTTGCTATGCCCACATTTATCACATACAGGGTGAGGGTTTGACATAAGTAGAGATGAGTGCATCTGATGTGTATGGCCTATCCTCAGTATTGTCGAAGCCGCTAAAATGGCAGTTTTTAAGCTGGTGTTTCCAGTCACTGATATAAGGCTTAATCGTCTGTTTTGCTTCATTTCAGTTATTTTTGTGTTTAATCTGACATCTGTTATCCAGGTAAGGAGTGTGGGTAATATCCACAGGTCTTATATTTTTGGATGCAAATGCTGTTGCCTTGTCACCTTCATTTCCATGTAATAGTGGCTTGGGACCCAGAAAATTGTTGATTGCAGGCCTTATTCAGTGACTTCGTGGTACACCCAAGCACCGTCATGCATATTTATTTAAATGACAGTGCACTGGCTTGCATATTTCTCATTGCACCCGAAATGGCCGGTACAGCACTTGTGAGTCCATGTATATGAGGTTTTGTTATTCTGTTTTTTAAAATCTTATATACTGCCATGAGGGTTGCGAATGTTTCATCAGGGAGGATAGTCATGTCCTTGCTTATGGTTTTAGTTGCCGAGAGTGTCTTTCCAATAATTGCACACGTAACAGAATCTGCTCATTTGTCAATCTGTCAATCTGTGTAGAACTGTTCACGACTATTTTTCTTGAAGGGAAAGAAGTGCTGTTGAATAGCTTGCAGTGGGCCGTTCCTGTTTGGAACAGTTGGGAAAAATTTATCGCCTTCAGTGAGCAGAGGTAAGCATGGAACTTGCGCCACATTCATGCATTTGGTTGGGCAGTTGTCAAGGGGCCCTTCAATATGATCAGCTAGAATTCTCACACGTGGGAGGAAAGGCTGCTGGTGAGTTGGTTTACAGGCATACAACCTCGGTGCTTATGTTTGAGTTGAACTGCGACATGGGTGATAACCAAGCAATTGGACCTTACATCATAGACTTGTTCGCTCTTTAGATGGACTCCACACATTGATAGCAATGTCTAGGCTCTTAACTGGACAAGTTCTCAAGGTTCCTGTAGACTAACAAAGGGCCATATGATGTGCTGGATCGAGAAGCCTTAAGACTGATTCTCTTTCAGATTGGTACACTGTGCGTGCATAGTATGTATTCTTGAAAGAAGCAGATTACGGTGCAGTTCTAGCAGGCATTTGAAGTGGTGCAATAAATGTGCAATTAAGAACGAGGGAATAATACAGTACTTGAATCAGAGCGGGATACTTGCAGTATGAAGGGGATGTCCGAATGACAGAAGTGACAAAAGCCCACCGATTGCTTGAGGGAGTGAACAGTATCCGTATGCTGCCTAATCCCACCTTCTGATATCCGCATGGCAGCCTGTGAGCTAATGGGCTAAGCTTGGGGTTTGGGGAATATATATTCACTTGCTTGTGGTTGTGCTGTGGAATGTGCCAGGAGGGGAACATGAAAAGCATTTTTAGTTGCATTGCAGTGAAGTTTGTTATATAATCAGCGCTTTCCTTGCACCACCTCTTGTTTCCACCTCAATTTGTTGTAAAACATATGTGTTCGTAAATTCATGCCTACGCATAGAATGCAGCTTATGACAGTCACTATAACAGCATACATTGAGATTGCTGTTTTTGTAGCTTTAAGTACGACGACTTTTCTGTGTGCTGTCTTTGTGTTGCACTGTGTGCCTAAGCATAGTTGCTATTCTCGTAAATGTGTTTATATGGATTTCGGGGGATAAGAACATAAGAACCGCGTGCTGAGGGACTGCAGCGACGATGACGACGGCAGCACTAGCAAGGACGATGGCGCAAGGGTGGTCGAGTAGTCCAGTGAATAATGCATTTTCATTTTGGAATGTGCCTTTGGGCAAGCTCTTCTTTTTTTTTCCTGACATGCGGTGTGTGTGAGGGGGTTTGACTTAATTTGAGTCGACATACTTAGTTGTGTAAATGCATTAGTTAACCTCGCCCCCTCCCCCCCCCAAATAGCACGTCAGGCGAGAAAAGAGAAGAACATGCCCGTTGGTACATTCCACTCTTCTGCTTCAGTCTTCTAGAGCTCGCTGTTTCAAAAGGCTTGCCAATGTGGATGCATGACATTGTGCTCTACAGTTTCAGGAATAGAAGGGCACCAACAAGGCATGTTTTCAGGGCTGGTTGCTTTTTGTCGCTCATCCAGACTGATGGATCTCTGCAAATGCTGTGAATAGAGCCATAAAATGTTACCCACTTATTCCTGAAGGCATTGTGAAACTGCAAATGAGTAGAAAATAAAAAAAAAATAATCTAAGATTGCCTAAGCATTTCCTGATGTGGCTTTAGCTCCACGGCTTCCTTGCTGCTAGCCTGTCAGCTAGAGGGCTGAGCTTTGCCCATGGCCCTGCAGCTGTGCACTAAGTGGTTGTCTAGGCACTTAGCAGCCACTGAATGGAATAGATTTCCCTATGCAGAAGCACCTGGCAGCACATGTGGCACTAATTTGTGCCACTGTATTGTTGCATTGTAAGGCCTAGCTCAATAGCCATGCTTCACGTGGTAAGCATTCATGGCACATGTGCCTTTGAACCTTTTCAGTGGGATGAAAATCTGTCATTTTTTTCTCAATGACTTTGCTGTTTGCAGTCACAGGGTTAAATCCCATTTGTGGCTGTTACTTTTTGAAATGGCCACAGCCAAATTCATAGCAGGTGGTATATGGGAGTGGTTTGACTAGGACTAACTGCTGGTAAGTTTTCCTGCCATGACGTAAAAGCGAGCTTATGATATTAACCAATGTGTGATGCAATATGTGATTGAAGGTGTCAGCATGAGGGCACTGTGCTTGTTGGGAATATGATAGGGCTAGTTACAAAGGAATGTGGAAATTTAGCTATGAAAAGTAAGAAAGGGATTTTGGTTGTCAGAAAAGTTGCGGAGTAAGTTCGACAGGTGGACTATGCCGAGTGAACAGTGCTGCGCGCTTTTGTAGCCTTTGGTGGGACTCTTGGGTTTCCTGTGTGCCCCTCTCCATACGCAATGCGAGAGCACAGTTGGTGCTTTGGATCTTCATGAGCAGAAGAGTGAGAAAAGTTTGGTATACTAGACTGGTAGGCGTGTCTCTTGGTAATGGAAGTTTAGTACCTGCTGCACCTTCTCTGCAAGTGCCGGTTCTCCCTGTTGACTTTGTTGATGTATTCTCGGTGCAGGGCATCGGATTTTTGGATGCGGTGCTGGGCCCAGGTACGTGCTTTGAATGTGTGCATTTCCTCTTTTTTTTTTCTGCTAAGCATTTCTGCTGCAATTTCAGACTTTGCTGATGTCTGTCGAACTAACATTGGATTTTAGTTTCACATCCGTCTGTCAGAAGTCCTGCCAGATCGATATCATTTTTATAGATTTCAGTAAAGAATGGGACCTCGTCTCCCGTCCTAAATTAATTTCCACGCTTCAACAAGTTGGTCTTCCTAGCATCATAGTTAACTGTGGTTTAGCTTGCCATCTAATCGAATACAATTTGTTAGTATTGACAATTATTCAGGTAATGTTCCTGTCTCTTCTGGTGTCTCCCAAGGAAGTATTCCAGCTCTCCTGTTATTTTCGATATGTAGTAACGACATTGTTAAAGTTGTCCTCATCCTGTTCAGATCAGGCTGTTTCCAAACGGCTCTGTTTTGTTTAATATAATTACTTGTTGTGAATACCTGGTCTCACTTAAGTATACTCTATTCTCGATTGGTGTAATCAGTAGGACACAAGAGTCCCACTTGCTTCGAGTGCTGGCAAAAGGTAAACTACGTCCCCATGTGGCACATTTTTGTGTGCTGTATACTAGTACATACAATGGAACACCAATAAGCATGTTTTTATCTTTCTCTGGTAGGCCTCTTTTAATTTCACTTTCACATTATTTGTTCTCAGTTTTCCATGCAGAGAAAACAAATATGTCCAGGACAAAGTACGGTGTACCTGACTGAGCCCTAAACCGCAAACTTTGTCAGTTTGGAATGTTTGGAAACAGCGCAATTCTAAAAACTAAAATACACATTTCGAACACGCTGAATTCTGTGCAGCAATAAAAAAAAAGCGCTATTAAGAGCACATCGCAACAACTGACGTGAGATTCATTAAGTAGGACAACAAATATATATATCTGCTAAAAAGTGCTCTTAGTTAAAGGTTACAGTACTAAATCGAAATTTATGAAATGGAATACAAGACTGATGACAGTATGGTACAACAAATAACTCAGAACACATCAAGCAGAACAATACAACTCGGATGAAAAAAGGGATCATTTCTGTATGTTCTGCGTGTTTTTCCAAACTTGGCTGGACGGTTTGACGACGCTCCGTTTGGTGAAAAAAAAAAAAACTCAAGTTCAGCTGTTAGGCTCTTTTCATCTTTCAGCTGCCTCATAATACTTCCTGAAGCAAAATGCAGCTGCACTGTGGTGTTCCTCAATTTTAGCCTATGATATATATTTAATATAGTGCTTTTGTCAGTCGAACGTGTATTGTATTTGCCACGTTTGAAAACTAGAGAAGCATTCCTAGAAAGTATCTTTGGCAAAAAAAGTCGTATTCGTACGACTGAGTACGTACTTATTCTCGGGCTTTGCTTGTACTTGCCCAGAGAAGTAAAGCTGCACTGCCGCGGTTTCCCAAGTGGATGAATGAGTGCAATGCCAGCATATTCTCTAGCCATCTCTGTGTAACTCTGTACCTTCAAGAAGTTTGCCATGACACAGGGCCGGATCTCTCCCTTTCACAACATGTACTAGGTACTACAAACGCGGTTGATGCAAATTTAGGGATGTTACAAATTCGGGAAATTCCTGACCCGAGTACATTGTGAACAGTGTGCTTAATTTCGGATGTTCCGAAGACTTCCTCACATCCGTTACGGATGTGTACGTGCAAGCTGCGAGCAGTGGCGCTCGGCCCACACATCACAGACTCCACAATTCCTAGTTTGTGCGCACAAGGAGCAGTGAGTGGCAGCATGTGGCCGTAAATAAATACTGTCAGCCATAAATGAGTCTGTGCGAGTACATTTCGCATGATGCTCGATACCGATTTTGTTTGTTTTTGAGGTGATACGATGCCTGGGATTATGCGAATTTGCTCACGACCCCGTGAGATTCGTATCGAGATTAGACTGCACTAGGCGAAGTGAAATGCTGTTTGTGGCCTAGCAGTGCTAAACTGGTTCCTGGTGCTGTGAAAACAATTCATGATACACAGTATCTTGATTAAGGGTCTTTACGCAGTGACCACGAAGGAGGGTGCTCAGTGTCTGATCTCAGCCGCTAGAAAAGTTCATGTCAGGCATCCTAAATGAACCCAGGAATCCTTGTTGCTTTTAATTGCATGGCTTCATGTTTTACATTGCGTGGTACGACTCCAATAAGCGTAATTTTCGTTTACTTGTTTTACCAGCAGAAATTCTTGTATTGATTTATATGAAATGTGTGTAGTATTTGTTTCCCTAACTTATTATTACAGGAATGAGTCAAGACGTAAATTGAGACCTTGAAGAAAAGTGTCGACTCACACTGTGGAGCTGACCGAAATTGTATAATTAATAATCAGCGTTGGAAATTCTTTTTTCTATCCAACCCTGGATTGCTCCTAATCGGAAAGCTGTCTACTGTTAATGCTGCAAGTTTGAATCAGTGTGGAAGGTTTCAGTGTGGCCGTTTCCGTTCATCCTGCAGAGAGGGGCACCAGCAGCTGCGGGACATCTGCAGCTGCCCAGCTCGAGGGCCAGCCTTAAGGAGTGAGTGCTGCCAATGTTTGGTGTACGAAATTCTTACAATTCCTCTGCATGGCTGGGTTCTGGTTGAAGTTGGAGGCATTTTCAAGTGCGGGCATACGGAAAAAAAAAAATGTCCAGCTTTAGTCTGGTTTACTTTTACCCAAACATCAACATCATGGCAAAAATTGTAGTCTGTGTGCATTAAGCAGCTGAATGTTGGCTAGACAAATGGTCTTTAAAATTTACCTTATGTACACGTGTGACTGCTGCACTTTTTTCTGCAGTTATGACACAGTGTGGCCATTGCATGGGGCCTGCACAGGACTTGGGATTAGCGGTGCCCCGATTATGCAGCCCATTTTTTCATGCTGTGACACAAATTAGCTGAGTTACGGTAAATTCTTCTGATGCATACTGCAATGAAAGTATGAATGATAAGATGCACACCCGACGACCGGCACGAATAAACTGTGTAATGTAAAACAGGTTGCTAGGTCAGTTTACTGGCAAACGTAACGTAATTATAAGTTAAAATGAGGATCCTCCAATGATCTGGCACTCAGCTAACAGTAATGATGCCTGGGCTGATGGTTCGGAGCAGTGTTCTACGCGTGCGGCACATGCCCGTCAGTGGGAGGTGGCGCTCCCCTGACTGTGTGTCCGTGCACTTTGCTCTCAAAGGCTTCGCAGAATTCAGTTTTAGGTTCATTTTAATGTAAAGTTATTGTGGATGGTAAACTGGTAACAAGGCTAGACCTTTTATTGTAAACAATGACTACAGTGAAACCCTGACTATGCGTCCCCCGTTCATGGGAGGGCCTTCATGTGAAAGCGTTTTTTTTCTTTCCACTTCATTTTTATTTCAGTTGCCTTAGTGAATTCTGTAAACCTAATCTTTTGGCTTATGCCATTCAGTTCTTGTGAATTGCCTTTTTTTCTGTTTCTTTTCCAGTTGCAAACTGTTTGCTTGGATTCAGAAGTTAACTTTGTTTTGAAACTATTTGAAGAGAAAAACTATTTCCCTTTGCGTTCGCTTCCAACTGAGAACCGACTTATCGCACTTGCATACGCCAGGCTTCTCTTCAATCAGCTGTGCTTCCCGCACTGCTGTCCGCCACGCGCCCACTTCCCTCGCACTGAGAGGCATTGGCCGAGAACTGGAGCCAGAGGGCTGCGTGGAGGGAGAGCCATTCCTAAGCAGCCACGTGCACACAACTGCCAGCCTACATTGAGCTGAGGAATCTAGGCGGTGGCATGGCCACAATCAGCATGAAGCGGATGGCAGAATAGGAGAAGTGACAAAAGCCCACTGATTCCTTGAGGGAGTGAACAGTATCCCTATGCTGCCTAATCCCACCTTCTGATATCCGCATGGCAGCCTGTGAGCTAATGGGCTGAGCTTTGGGAATATATACTGACTTGCTTGTGGATGTGCTGTGGAATGTGCCAGTGGGGGAACATGAAAAGCATTTTTAATTGCATTGCAGTGAAGTTTGTTATATAATCAGCGCTTTCTGTGCACCATCTCTTGTTTCCACCTCAATTTGTTGTAAAACATGTGTGTTCCTAAGTCCCTGCCTAGGCATGGAATGCAGCCTATGACAGGCGCTATCAAAGCATACATTAAGATTGCTGTTTGTGTAGCTATAAGTATGACGACTTTTCTGTTGGATGTGTTTGTGTTGCACCGTGTGCCTAAGCATGGTTGCTATTCTCGTAAATGTGTTTCTATGGATTTCATGGGATGAGAACGTAACAACCGCGTGCTGTGGGACCGCAGCAGTGATGATGACGACAGCACTAGTGAGGACGATGGCGCAAGGGTGGTCGAGTAGTCCAGTGAATAATGCATTTTCATTTTGGAATGTGCCTTCGGGCAAGCTTTTTTTTTCTGACATGCGGTGTGTGGGGGGGCTCAACTTAATTTCAGTCGACATACAGAGCCGTGTAAATGCATTAGTTAACCTCGCCCCCTCCCCCCCCCCCCAAATAGCATGTTAGGCGAGAAAAGAGAAGAACATGCCCGTGGGCACATTCTACTCTTCTGCTTCAGTCTTCTAGAGCTCCCTGCTTCAACTGGCTTGCCAATGTCGATGCATGGCATTGTGCTCTGCAGTTTCAGGAATAGAAGGGCACCAGCAGGGGATGTTTTCAGGGCTGGTTGCTTTTTGTCGCTCATCCAGACTGATGGATCTCTGCAAATGCTGTGAATAGAGCCATGAAATGTTACCACTTATTCCTGAAGGCATTGCGAAACTGCAAATGAGTAGAAAATAAAAAAAAAATAATCTAAGATTGCCTAAGCTTTTCCTGATGTGGCTTTAGCTCCAGGGCTTCCTTGCTGCTAGCCTGTCAGCTAGAGGGCTGAGCTTTGCCCATGGCCCTGCAGCTGTGCACTAAATGGTGGTCTAGGCACTTAGCAGCCACTGAATGGAATAGATTTCTCTATGGAGAAGCACCTGGCAGCATTTGGGGTGCTAATTTGTGCCACTCTATTGTTGCATTCTAAGGCGTAGCTCAATAGCCATCACAACCTATTGAGCTAGGTCACAACCTTCACCTGGTAAGCATTCATGTCACATGCACCCTAGAACCTTTTCAGTGGGATGAAAATCTGCAATTTTATCTCAGTGACTTTGCTGTTTCCAGTCACAGGGTTAAATCCCATTTGTCGCTGCTTCTTTTTGATATGGCCGAAGCCAAATTCATAGCAGGTGGTATATGGGAGTGGTTTGACTAGGACTAACTGCTGGTAAGTTTTCCTGCCATGACATAAAAGCAAGCTTATGATATTAACCAATGTGTGATGCAATATGTGAGTGAAGGTTTCAGCTTGAGGGCACTTGCTTGTTGGGCATATGATAGGACTAGTTACAAAGGAATGTGGAAATTTAGCTATGAAAAGTAAGAAAGGGATTTTGGTTGTCAGAAAAGTTGCGGAGCAAGTACAACAGGTGGACTGTGCCGAGTGAACAGTGCTTCACACTTCTGTAGCCCTGGGTGGGACTCTTAGGTTTCCTGTGTGCCCCTCTCCATACACAGTGGGAGAGCACAGTGTTGTCTACGGAGTCGCAGAGCCACACGCTCAAACATCCAGAAAGGCGTGGACCCATGGTCTCAGCAGGCTCTGCGCACAAAGACCCGCCGCCACCACTGCGCACCGGGCAAGTGGCACCGACCAGTCTTCCCGGCCGACATCCCGGACCGCCACCGCCACTGCGCACCGGGCAAGTGGCACCGACCTGTCTTCCCGACCTACATCCCGGCTTATCTAGGCTTATCTAGGCGCTAAGTGCTTTGTATTGCTCAACGGGAGCAACGAGTTAGAACTCTCTCAGCATTTCTTCTCTAAGCTCCTGAAATCTGTGCACAAAACCACGCTGGGGTGATAGCTAAAGCATGATGACGCACAAATATGGCTTGGAGGTTCAGTGATCAGTCTCTTGTGGTTTTGTGTACAATGAACTGCCAGCCAGCCGCTGTTATTGCTCACCTGATCTTGATGCATCTATGCCCAGTGTTATAGCTTGAGGCGCAGTCCTGGTTCCCATCCGAGTTCATTTAGTTGTGTTGCGCATGATAAACTGAAGTGAAACCCATGCTGAGTGGGGGTAAAAGAGATATTTTTCTTGAAGTGCTTTACCAGGTTAGAGTTCATGAAGTGTTCGAGCATCTTGCAGCAAGTGAAAGTTAACGATATTAGTCCATGTGTGTACATTCACCTTCTTCAAAAATTTGCATCACGTTGGATGTCTCTTCCAGTCTTAGGGCAATTTTTGCATTTTGTTCCATTGGATTGCTAAATGAGGTGCAGCCTCTCTTGAGCAATACTTCAAAATGTAACCAGAAATTTTTTTCTTGTCCATGAGCTGAATGAGGGTTAGAGTGGCTTACTGTAGCCATGCGAGAAACGTTTTGCATAATTGTCCAGGAGCAGTAGGAGGCAGTATACAACTGTTGGCAGACCATGTGATTAATAGGTGATGCCAATACCCTCTTATGTATGTTTATCATTTACTTGCACGAACGTGGCTAGTTGAACAATTTAAAGAGCTTTGAGTGTGGTCGGGGGGAAGCTGGCATAGAGCGTTGTTGAACTGCTTTCTGCCTCTGCAGAGGTGCGTGAAATCTTGCAGCAGACTTGCTTGCATTGGCCTAAAAGAGTGGTGTATTGATTGTGTTTCTCGTGTGTTCCTCATGTGTTTCTCATGTGGTTTCTGCAATTTTTGAGGCGTCATGCTTCAAGGAGAGCGCCGAAAGTCTAGAGGAAAACGATATATCCTCCCCACCACTGCGATGTTAAATGCATAGGAGAGAAAAAATAGGATTGGAGAAAAGTTGGACATAAGAGTGAAATTAATAGTGTAGTTATTATCTCCAAAATCATGTAGATGATACTTGCAGACCGAATGGCCTGCTTCAAAGCGAAAATGAAGCAATAGGAGAGACATCCTGTGTGACAGGTTGATAGAACGTAGCGTTTTGTATAAATTGGAACTGTTACAAATTTCAAAGCGCTGTAGTGCAAAAGACTCTTAACCCTGCGTTTAGAGCGCGGAAGTGTAAGCATCTTATGGTGCGAAAAAATCAACTGAATACAAAACAACCTGTGTATTTGCTGAAAGATGTTGCAGTCAGTTTCGATGACATCGAATGTACTGTGTGACACGCGTTGCTTGTGGCGCGATCCGTTAACGAGGAACATTGACGCAAATTACGGTATGCACCACACAGCTCAAGACAGCGTAAAAATCAGCGCCACGTTCAGCCCGGTGATTCCGGTGGCTCTGGTGTCAGGCGAGTCCAGCGGGCCCCGCCGATGCCTGGGCAGTCTTGTCGAGAGTTACCCCGAATTTCGCATATCACCTTGATCTGACTTCTTGGAACACGATGCGATACCAGTGTTCTAGATATAGAACTTTTGAATACTCTTCTGTGCGCACACCTGTGGGAAGTCCTAGGCGGGTTGAATTTTAGTTTACCTAGGTGGTATGCAGTTCGAGTGATTCCTCCCGAACATGTAACTCCGTCGGTTGCAGATTTCATCTCTTGGGTTTTTCGTTTCACAGCAGAGCAGAGAGAGAGAGAGCAAGGATTAGACATATGGCATGCGACCTGACTCTACCTCATAGTTTTTAAAAATTTTATGGCCACACCCGTGGCATGTGGAGGTTCCCAGGATAGGGGTCTAACAGGAGCTGCAGCTTCTGGCCTACCCCACAGCCATAGCCACGCAGATCCGAGCCGCATCTGTGACCTACACCGCAGCTCACGGCCACCCCGGATCATCTAATTAGGATGTGTTAGTTTGTAACACAAAAACAAACCACTGAACCTTAGCTGTGGTTGGTGCTTGATGGCCTCAATTGCTTATACACTCTAATACCTAACACAACAAAATGAAATTGCGGTGCACTGCTTTCGTGATAAATGTAGTGTGCTTGCTACACCGTTCATTGCTTTGCTGAATCTATTTTGTATCGTCCAGTTCCGTTCTCATACATTATTTTTACATCTTTCAGGTCGATCACCTTGACTGAAGCGCATGGAGGCCTTAGCCACAAACACATTGCTGGCTTTCATGGTAGGTATTCTTGCTTGTATGCCTTCGTTCACTTTGCAACTCTGTAGCATCTATATTTGGGACTGTGAACTACTGCAGTATGTGTAAACCAAGCCTCAGTGTGGAGCTGGTTTGCAGATTCTTTTTTCCTCAGAGAGGCGAATCTAGGGGTCACCAATCAGGAATGAAAACAAACTTTTTTTACACAAGTATTAAGAAGCTTATGGTTAGAACAAGATATCTACTGTGTTTAGTCGCGTAATGATTGCACTCCTGAATTTTCTTGGCAAAGTTGAAATTTTTTATTCCCCACATAATGATCGCACCCCGAACTTGCCGCTGCAATTTATGTGCCAAGTCTAGCCGACGATCGTACTTAACAGATGGCATGTGCAGATGACCATCTTGCACTGTCAGCCACTATTTTTGTTTTGATATTGGTTGTAATGTTGCTGATGCTGAAACGTTGCTGTTGGTTGACCTGCAGTCACACGGGCAGTCTAAACGCGGTTATGCTTAACTATGGATACCAAACTTAACTGCGGTTATCTCGAATCACGATTCGCCGTTTTCACAAGATTCGCCACCGTTCTGGATTGTGGTGGAACGAACAAAGTGATGCGGTGGTCCGGAGCGAAGCGACATTTGCAAATATCTAGCAGTGCAGATGGCACAGTGTCGTGAGATTTACTATAAAAGTTTTTTTGTTGATTGATCGTTATCAATGATTCACTATGTCTCCTTTTCAGGCCTCGCTACAACGAGAGCAGCCTCCGGCGCTTAGGATCGCAGAGCCTGGTAAGTCATTTAAGCGGATGGTACTTTGGTGCTTGCGCAAGGTGTTCGCGGCACATACTGGAACACTGAGAGTGCCGTCCGATGGCACTGCCTCCACAGCCAAATACATGGCCGCGCTGCCTGCAAGCCGACCGCGCCAGGTAAACATCTCTACGGCAGATCCCTAGTGGCAGCGTCAGAAAACGGTGTTAAACTTTCTTGTTCTCGTAAATAATAAGACCTGGAATACGGGAATGCCAGAAATGAGTCCTCCATGAGGATCGTTGACCTGTACCGAGTTGCTGATAAGAGTAATAGCTGCAATACAAGCTAGTTTTATGCTCCCAGCCGTGTAGCAGCTGCCGCCATTGCAGGGTGACTGACCTGATCTGCTTGCAAGCCAGCTTCGCTGCTGAGGTGTCACTGAAAGCGATCATATATCTTTCTTTTAATATGAAACAGTGATGTTGTCACTAAGGCAGTGCCATAAGTCGACCATTTAGTATAAGCTTTGGTCAATTCAAAACAGCATCCGCTGTGGCTTCGATATTTAGAACATACTTTTTTTTATACATTTATACTTTTTTTCGATATACTTTTTTCGATATTTAGAAACAAGTGATGCCTAGTGACGACTAGGGGTAGCATGCCAGAGCGCCGTCGTCGTCGGCACTTTTGGGTGACACCATTGCGGTAAGCTCGCGGAATCCGATGCTGCGAACGTTTTGAACGTGTCACCTACTTTAATGCTGTAGAAGAGATCGGACAAGCAAGCAAGCAAACAAACAAAAAAAAAGATGGGAGGCTGTTCTTTGATCATGATGTATCTAGCATGAATTACCAGGGCAGCAGGAACGTATTTGCCGCCTCATATAAATTGCTCGAGCCATTCCTCATCTAGACTAGTTCTGCCATAAAATACATCCTATCGTCTCCTTGTGCTTCACTACGCTTCCCGCACAATTGCTGTTGGCCAGTCGTAATTAGCCCAGTGGTAATTGTGACTCTAGCGTGTGCCGCTGCCTCCTGGGTACAGTGGCTGATGCATTCTGGCTGGATTCATGGCGTAGACTTCTGTTGTAAGTTCGTGCTGGCAAAAAAAGAGGATGATCAGAAATGTCACCTCGAATCACCATTTGCTTGACTTGCTAGCCAAGACATTGAGTGGTGGGTATACTACAGAAAAATCATGCAAACACTTCCATTTCCAATGCCTGTTACTGCGCTACGAGAGAGCCTTTCGAGACATTTTTCTTAAGAGTGCATTCCTGTAAACATGCCTTACAGCCGCCTGATAATAAGTAAATCTCCTGCCATAAGTGACATACAGGCCCTAGCTCACGCGACATTTCAAGCTTCTCTGCTAATAGTGGCCCTCGACGTGCGTAGGCTCAAATTTGATTTTTAGTAAACAGTATGTGTGGTGACTGAAAAGAATTACTATATGTAATCTCTTTAGATGTTTTATACAGGGGAACAGTTTCATTCTAGGAGCATGACTTTCATGCATCTGTGTGTCACTTTTTGTTTGGCCAGAAATTTAAGTCTTGAGTTCTAAATTTTGTGCAGACCTCGTGTGGCTCACCTCCATTGTGTTAAGGGTAGGCTGGAAGAGGCACAAAGCCTGTCTGTGTGAGTGCCTGTAAGTGATCGTGGTGGTGTGACTCTTTTATTAGAAAATCCTTTCTACTATGCGTTCAGTACATCCTGGGCCAAGGTGACGAGGGCACGTTGCAGCCTCAGATCCAGGGAGGCGAGCCAGATGGGCCTCGATGAGGGTGGGGGGAAAGGATAGGCGGGGGACTGGAAGGCTGCGTGGCACTGTGTAAGGCAGTGTTCTATGTCTGCATGTGTGTGTGGACAGTTTAGGCACTTACGTGTGGAAGTGTACCGGTATAGATGACGTTTGGCTGGTGTATGTAGGAGATTAAACTGCATTCGGCTAAGAATGCGAGCTTCATGGATCGATAAGGATGAGTGTGGTGGTCCTCCCTACTCACACAGTCCTCCCTACCCGCACCAAGCACCATGCACAACCACTTCCTGCTCCCAGTCCCCCTTCCTCCACACCACCTCGTTGTCTTCCCCAGTCTGTTCCAATGTGCTCCATTGTGACACCTAATGGCGCCATTGACACTGGCCTTTACAACGCGACGAATAAAAGTGGCGAAAGTACAAAGCCTTCAGGCACTTCTAGTAGCATGTGCACGAGAATCTTTTGGAGTGCCCATGGGTGGCAATTTTTTCAAAAGTGGATTGTGCAAATAAGTGCATGTAGTACTTGTTGATCAATTTTTAAACTGGTTGCAGATATGTCATGTGCAAATTAGTTTGTTATCTTGGGAGGCATATTTTTAATAAGCTTATCTAGGCGCTAAATGCTATGTATTGCTCAACGGGAGCGACGAGTTAGAACTGTCTCAGCATTTCTTCTCTAAGCTCCTGAAATCTTTGTGCACAAAACCACGCTGGGGTGATAGCTAAAGCATGATGACGCACAAATATGGCTTGGAGTTTCAGTGATCAGTCTCTTGTGGTTTTGTGTACAATGAACTGCCAACCAGCCGCTGTTATTGCTCACCTGATCTTGATGCATCTATGCCCAGTGTTATAGCTTGTGGCGCAGTGCTGGTTCCCATCCGAGTTCATTTAGTTGTGTTGCGCATGATAAACTGAAGTGAAACCCATGCTGAGTGGGGGTAAAAAAGATATTTTCCTTGAAGTGCTTTACCAGGTTAGAGTTCATGAAGTGTTCGAGCATCTTGCAGCAAGTGAAAGTTAACGATATTAGTCCATGTGTGTACATTCACCTTCTTCAAAAATTTGCATCACGTTGGATGTCTCTTCCAGTCTTAGGGCAATTTTTGCATTTTGTTCCATTGGATTGCTAAATGAGGCGCAGCCTCTCTTGAGCAATACTTCAAAATGTAACCAGAAATTTTTTTCTTGTCCATGAGCTGAATGAGGGTTAGAGTGGCTTACTGCAGCCATGCGAGAAACGTTTTGCATAATTGTCCAGGAGCAGTAGGAGGCAGTATACAACTGTTGGCAGACCATGTGATTAATAGGTGATGCCAATACCCTCTTATGTATGTTTATCATTTACTTGCACGAACGTGGCTAGTTGAACAATTTAAAGAGCTTTGAGTGTGGTCGGGGGGAAGCTGGCATAGAGCGTTGTTGAACTGCTTTCTGCCTCTGCAGAGGTGCGTGAAATCTTGCAGCAGACTTGCTTGCATTGGCCTAAAAGAGTGGTGTATTGATTGTGTTTCTCGTGTGTTCCTCATGTGTTTCTCATGTGGTTTCTGCAATTTTTGAGGCGTCATGCTTCAAGGAGAGCGCCGAAAGTCTAGAGGAAAACGATATATCCTCCCCACCACTGCGATGTTAAATGCATAGGAGAGAAAAAATAGGATTGGAGAAAAGTTGGACATAAAAGTGAAATCAATTGTGTAGTTCTTATCTTCAGAATCAAGTAGATGATACCTACAGACCGAATGACTTCTTGCTCCAAAGCGAAAATTAAGCAATAGGAGAAACATCCTGTGTCACAGATTGTTAGAATGTAGCGTTTTGTATAAATTGGAATTGTTACAAATTTTCAAGTGCTGTAGTGCAAAAGACTCTTAACCCTGTGTTTAGAGCGTGAAAGCGTAACCATCTTATGGTGCGAAAAAACCAACTGAATACAAAACAACCTGTGTATTTGCTTAAAGATGTTGCAGTCAGTTTCGATGACATTGCATGTGCTGTGTGACACCCGTTGCTTGTGGCGCGATCCGTTAACCAGGAACATTGTCAATAATTACGGGATGCACCATGCAGCTCAAGACCAGCTCAAGACGGTGTAAAAATCAACGCCACTTTCAGCCCGGTGGCTCCTGTGGCAGGTGAGTCCAGCGGGCCCAGCCGATGTCGGGGCGGTCTTGGCGAGAGGTACCGCAAATTTCGCATATCACGTTGATCTAACTTCTTGGAACACGATGCGGTAGCAGTGCTCTAAATATAGAACTTTTGAATACTCTTCTGCTCACATATCTGGGGGAATCAATGGATGGGTTGAATTTTAGTTTACCTACGTTGTGTGCAGTTAAAGTGATTCCTCCGGGTTTTTCTTCTGACCGCAGAGCAGAGAGAGAGCAGGGATAGACATATGGCATGCGACCTTACTCATGTTGCCCCTTTAAGGCAACCTTAAATTAACCTTAATTTACCTTATGTACACGTGTGACTGCTGCACTTTTTTCTACAGTTATGACACAGTGTGGCCATTGCATGGGGCCTGCACAGGACTTGGGATTAGCGCTGCCCCGATTATGCAGCCCATTTTTTCATGCTGTGACACAAATTAGCTGCGTTACGGTAAATTCTTCTGATGCATACTGCAATGAAAGTATGAATGATAAGATGCACGCCCGATGACCGGCACGAATAAACTGTGTAACGTAAAACAGGTTGCTAGGTTGGTTTACTGGCAAACGTGATGTAATCATAAGTTAAAATGAGGATCCTCCAAAGATCTGGCACTCAGCTAACAGTAATGATACCTGGGCTGATGGATCGGAGTAGCGTTCTACGCGTGCGACCCATGCCTGTCAGTGGGAGGTAGTGCTCCCCTGGCTCTGTGTCTGCACTTTACTCTCAAAAGCTTCGCAGAAATCAGTTTTATGTTCATTTTAATGTCAGGTTAATGTGCGCTGGTAAACTGATAAGGCTAGACCTTTTATATTAAAATATGACTACAGTGGAACACTGACTATGTGTCGTCCACGGGAAGGCCCACATTTGAAAGCATTTTTTTTTGTTTTCACTTCATTTTTATTTCAGTTGCCTTTGTGAATTCTGTAAGCCTAATTTGTTGGCATATGCCATTCAGTTCTTATGAATTGCCTTTTTTTTTTTGAATCCAAGCGTTTGCTTAAAGTATTTCCCTTTGCGTTCGCTTCCAACTGAGAACAGACTTATCGCACTTGCCGACGCCAGGCTTCTCTTCAATCAGCTATGCTTCCCGCACTGCTGTCCGCCACGCGCCCACTTCCCTCGCACTGAGAGGCATTGGCCGAGAACTGGAGCCAGAGGGCTGCGTGGAGGGAGAGCCATTCCTAAGCAGCCACGTGCACACAACTGCCAGCCTATATTGAGCTGAGGAATCTAGGCGGTGGCATGGCCACAATCAGCATGAAGCGGATGGCAGAATAGGAGAAGTGACAAAAGCCCACTGATTCCTTGAGGGAGTGAACAGTATCCCTATGCTGCCTAATCCCACCTTCTGATATCCGCATGGCAGCCTGTGAGCTAATGGGCTGAGCTTTGGGAATATATACTGACTTGCTTGTGGATGTGCTGTGGAATGTGCCAGTGGGGGAACATGAAAAGCATTTTTAATTGCATTGCAGTGAAGTTTGTTATATAATCAGTGCTTTCTGTGCACCATCTCTTGTTTCCACCTCAATTTGTTGTAAAACATATGTGTTCCTAAGTCCCTGCCTAGGCATGGAATGCAGCCTATGACAGGCGCTATCAAAGCATACATTAAGATTGCTGTTTGTGTAGCTATAAGTATGACGACTTTTCTGTTGGATGTGTTTGTGTTGCACCGTGTGCCTAAGCATGGTTGCTATTCTCGTAAATGTGTTTATATGGATTTCGGGGGATGAGAACGTGACAACCGCGTGCTGTGGGACCGCAGCAGTGATGATGACGACAGCACTAGTGAGGACGATGGCGCAAGGGTGTTCGAGTAGTCCAGTGAATAATGTATTTTCATTTTGGAATGCGCCTTCGGGCAAGCTCTTTTTTTTCTGACATGCGGTGTGTGGGGGGGCTCAACTTAATTTCAGTCGACATACATAGCCGTGTAAATGCATTAGTTAACCTCGCCCCCTCACCCCCCAAATAGCATGTTAGGCGAGAAAAGAGAAGAACATGCCCGTGGGCACATTCTACTCTTCTCCTTCAGTCTTCTAGAGCTCCCTGCTTCAACTGGCTTGCCAATGTCGATACATGGCATTGTGCTCTGCAGTTTCAGGAATAGAAGGGCACCAGCAGGGCATGTTTTCAGGGCTGGTTGCTTTTTGTTGCTCATCCAGACTGATGGATCTCTGCAAATGCTGTGAATAGAGCCATTAAATGTTACCACATATTCCTGAAGGCATTGCGAAACTGCAAATGAGTAGAAAATAAAAAAAAATAATCTAAGATTGCCTAAGCTTTTCCTGATGTGGCTTTAGCTCCAGGGCTTCCTTGCTGCTAGCCTGTCAGCTAGAGGGCTGAGCTTTGCCCATGGCCCTGCAGCTGTGCACTAAATGGTTGTCTAGGCACTTAGCAGCCACTGAATGGAATAGATTTCCCTATGGAGAATCACCTGGCAGCATTTGGGGTGCTAATTTGTGCCACTCTATTGTTGCATTCTACGGCGTAGCTCAATAGCCATCACAACCTATTGAGCTAGGTCACAACCTTCACCTGGTAAGCATTCATGGCACATGCACCCTAGAACCTTTTCAGTGGGATGAAAATCTGCAATTTTATCTCAGTGACTTTGCTGTTTCCAGTCACAGGGTTAAATCCCATTTGTCGCTGCTACTTTTTGATATGGCCGAAGCCAAATTCATAGCAGGTGGTATATGGGAGTGGTTTGACTAGGACTAACTGCTGGTAAGTTTTCCTGCCATGACGTAAAAGCGAGCTTATGATATTAACCAATGTGTGATGCAATATGTGATTGAAGGTGTCAGCATGAGGGCACTGTGCTTGTTGGGAATATGATAGGGCTAGTTACAAAGGAATGTGGAAATTTAGCTATGAAAAGTAAGAAAGGGATTTTGGTTGTCAGAAAAGTTGCGGAGTAAGTTCGACAGGTGGACTATGCCGAGTGAACAGTGCTGCGCGCTTTTGTAGCCTTTGGTGGGACTCTTGGGTTTCCTGTGTGCCCCTCTCCATACGCAATGCGAGAGCACAGTTGGTGCTTTGGATCTTCATGAGCAGAAGAGTGAGAAAAGTTTGGTATACTAGACTGGTAGGCGTGTCTCTTGGTAATGGAAGTTTAGTACCTGCTGCACCTTCTCTGCAAGTGCCGGTTCTCCCTGTTGACTTTGTTGATGTATTCTCGGTGCAGGGCATCGGATTTTTGGATGCGGTGCTGGGCCCAGGTACGTGCTTTGAATGTGTGCATTTCCTCTTTTTTTTTTCTGCTAAGCATTTCTGCTGCAATTTCAGACTTTGCTGATGTCTGTCGAACTAACATTGGATTTTAGTTTCACATCCGTCTGTCAGAAGTCCTGCCAGATCGATATCATTTTTATAGATTTCAGTAAAGAATGGGACCTCGTCTCCCGTCCTAAATTAATTTCCACGCTTCAACAAGTTGGTCTTCCTAGCATCATAGTTAACTGTGGTTTAGCTTGCCATCTAATCGAATACAATTTGTTAGTATTGACAATTATTCAGGTAATGTTCCTGTCTCTTCTGGTGTCTCCCAAGGAAGTATTCCAGCTCTCCTGTTATTTTCGATATGTAGTAACGACATTGTTAAAGTTGTCCTCATCCTGTTCAGATCAGGCTGTTTCCAAACGGCTCTGTTTTGTTTAATATAATTACTTGTTGTGAATACCTGGTCTCACTTAAGTATACTCTATTCTCGATTGGTGTAATCAGTAGGACACAAGAGTCCCACTAGCTTCGAGTGCTGGCAAAAGGTAAACTACGTCCCCATGTGGCACATTTTTGTGTGCTGTATACTAGTACATACAATGGAACACCAATAAGCATGTTTTTATCTTTCTCTGGTAGGCCTCTTTTAATTTCACTTTCACATTATTTGTTCTCAGTTTTCCATGCAGAGAAAACAAATATGTCCAGGACAAAGTACGGTGTACCTGACTGAGCCCTAAACCGCAAACTTTGTCAGTTTGGAATGTTTGGAAACAGCGCAATTCTAAAAACTAAAATACACATTTCGAACACGCTGAATTCTGTGCAGCAATAAAAAAAAAGCGCTATTAAGAGCACATGGCAACAACTGACGTGAGATTCATTAAGTAGGACAACAAATATATATATATCTGCTAAAAAGTGCTCTTAGTTAAAGGTTACAGTACTAAATCGAAATTTATGAAATGGAATACAAGACTGATGACAGTATGGTACAACAAATAACTCAGAACACATCAAGCAGAACAATACAACTCGGATGAAAAAAGGGATCATTTCTGTATGTTCTGCGTGTTTTTCCAAACTTGGCTGGACGGTTTGACGACGCTCCGTTTGGTGAAAAAAAAAAAAAAACTCAAGTTCAGCTGTTAGGCTCTTTTCATCTTTCAGCTGCCTCATAATACTTCCTGAAGCAAAATGCAGCTGCACTGTGGTGTTCCTCAATTTTAGCCTATGATATATATTTAATATAGTGCTTTTGTCAGTCGAACGTGTATTGTATTTGCCACGTTTGAAAACTAGAGAAGCATTCCTAGAAAGTATCTTTGGCAAAAAAAGTCGTATTCGTACGACTGAGTACGTACTTATTCTCGGGCTTTGCTTGTACTTGCCCAGAGAAGTAAAGCTGCACTGCCGCGGTTTCCCAAGTGGAAGAATGAGTGCAATGCCAGCATTTTCTCTAGCCATCTCTGTGTAACTCTGTACCTTCAAGAAGTTTGCCATGACACAGGGCCAGATCTCTCCCTTTCACAACATGTACTAGGTACTACAAACGCGGTTGATGCAAATTTAGGGATGTTACAAATTCGGGAAATTCCTGACCCGAGTACATTGTGAACAGTGTGCTTAATTTCGGATGTTCCGAAGACTTCCTCACATCCGTTACGGATGTGTACGTGCAAGCTGCGAGCAGTGGCGCTCGGCCCACACATCACAGACTCCACAATTCCTAGTTTGTGCGCACAAGGAGCAGTGAGTGGCAGCATGTGGCCGTAAATAAATACTGTCAGCCATAAACGAGTCTGTGCGAGTACATTTCGCATGATGCTCGATACCGATTTTGTTTGTTTTTGAGGTGATACGATGCCTGGGATTATGCGAATTTGCTCACGACCCCGTGAGATTCGTATCGAGATTCGACTGCACTAGGCGAAGTGAAATGCTGTTTGTGGCCTAGCAGTGCTAAACTGGTTCCTGGTGCTGTGAAAACAATTCATGATACACAGTATCTTGATTAAGGGTCTTTACGCAGTGACCACGAAGGAGGGTGCTCAGTGTCTGATCTCAGCCGCTAGAAAAGTTCATGTCAGGCATCCTAAATGAACCCAGGAATCCTTGTTGCTTTTAATTGCATGGCTTCATGTTTTACATTGCGTGGTACGACTCCAATAAGCGTAATTTTCGTTTACTTGTTTTACCAGCAGAAATTCTTGTATTGATTTATATGAAATGTGTGTAGTATTTGTTTCCCTAACTTATTATTACAGGAATGAGTCAAGACGTAAATTGAGACCTTGAAGAAAAGTGTCGACTCGCACTGTGGAGCTGACCGAAATTGTATAATTAATAATCAGCGTTGGAAATTCTTTTTTCTATTCAACCCTGGATTGCTCCTAATCGGAAAGCTGTCTACTGTTAATGCTGCAAGTTTGAATCAGTGTGGAAGGTTTTAGTGTGGCCGTTTCCGTTCATCCTGCAGAGAGGGGCACTAGCAGCTGCGGGACATCTGCAGCTGCCCAGCTCGAGGGCCAGCCTTAAGGAGTGAGTGCTGCCAATGTTTGGTGTACGAAATTCTTACAATTCCTCTGCATGGCTGGGTTCTGGTTGAAGTTGGAGGCATTTTCAAGTGCGGGCATACGGAAAAAAAAAATGTCCAGCTTTAGTCTGGTTTACTTTTACCCAAACATCAACATCATGGCAAAAATTGTAGTCTGTGTGCATTAAGCAGCTGAATGTTGGCTAGACAAATGGTCTTTAAAATTTACCTTATGTACACGTGTGACTGCTGCACTTTTTTCTGCAGTTATGACACAGTGTGGCCATTGCATGGGGCCTGCACAGGACTTGGGATTAGCGGTGCCCCGATTATGCAGCCCATTTTTTCATGCTGTGACACAAATTAGCTGAGTTACGGTAAATTCTTCTGATGCATACTGCAATGAAAGTATGAATGATAAGATGCACACCCGACGACCGGCACGAATAAACTGTGTAATGTAAAACAGGTTGCTAGGTCAGTTTACTGGCAAACATAACGTAATTATAAGTTAAAATGAGGATCCTCCAATGATCTGGCACTCAGCTAACAGTAATGATGCCTGGGCTGATGGTTCGGAGCAGTGTTCTACGCGTGCGGCACATGCCCGTCAGTGGGAGGTGGCGCTCCCCTGACTGTGTGTCCGTGCACTTTGCTCTCAAAGGCTTCGCAGAATTCAGTTTTAGGTTCATTTTAATGTAAAGTTATTGTGCGATGGTAAACTGGTAACAAGGCTAGACCTTTTATTGTAAACAATGACTACAGTGGAACCCTGACTATGCGTCCCCCGTTCATGGGAGGGCCTTCATGTGAAAGCGTTTTTTTTCTTTCCACTTCATTTTTATTTCAGTTGCCTTAGTGAATTCTGTAAACCTAATCTTTTGGCTTATGCCATTCAGTTCTTGTGAATTGCCTTTTTTTCTGTTTCTTTTCCAGTTGCAAACTGTTTGCTTGGATTCAGAAGTTAACTTTGTTTTGAAACTATTTGAAGAGAAAAACTATTTCCCTTTGCGTTCGCTTCCAACTGAGAACCGACTTATCGCACTTGCATACGCCAGGCTTCTCTTCAATCAGCTGTGCTTCCCGCACTGCTGTCCGCCACGCGCCCACTTCCCTCGCACTGAGAGGCATTGGCCGAGAACTGGAGCCAGAGGGCTGCGTGGAGGGAGAGCCATTCCTAAGCAGCCACGTGCACACAACTGCCAGCCTACATTGAGCTGAGGAATCTAGGCGGTGGCATGGCCACAATCAGCATGAAGCGGATGGCAGAATAGAAGTGACAAAAGCCCACTGATTCCTTGAGGGAGTGAACAGTATCCCTATGCTGCCTAATCCCACCTTCTGATATCCGCATGGCAGCCTGTGAGCTAATGGGCTGAGCTTTGGGAATATATACTGACTTGCTTGTGGATGTGCTGTGGAATGTGCCAGTGGGGGAACATGAAAAGCATTTTTAATTGCATTGCAGTGAAGTTTGTTATATAATCAGCGCTTTCTGTGCACCATCTCTTGTTTCCACCTCAATTTGTTGTAAAACATGTGTGTTCCTAAGTCCCTGCCTAGGCATGGAATGCAGCCTATGACAGGCGCTATCAAAGCATACATTAAGATTGCTGTTTGTGTAGCTATAAGTATGACGACTTTTCTGTTGGATGTGTTTGTGTTGCACCGTGTGCCTAAGCATGGTTGCTATTCTCGTAAATGTGTTTATATGGATTTCATGGGATGAGAACGTAACAACCGCGTGCTGTGGGACCGCAGCAGTGATGATGACGACAGCACTAGTGAGGACAATGGCGCAAGGGTGGTCGAGTAGTCCAGTGAATAATGCATTTTCATTTTGGAATGTGCCTTCGGGCAAGCTTTTTTTTTCTGACATGCGGTGTGTGGGGGGGCTCAACTTAATTTCAGTCGACATACAGAGCCGTGTAAATGCATTAGTTAACCTCGCCCCCTCCCCCCCCCAAATAGCATGTTAGGCGAGAAAAGAGAAGAACATGCCCGTGGGCACATTCTACTCTTCTGCTTCAGTCTTCTAGAGCTCCCTGCTTCAACTGGCTTGCCAATGTCGATGCATGGCATTGTGCTCTGCAGTTTCAGGAATAGAAGGGCACCAGCAGGGGATGTTTTCAGGGCTGGTTGCTTTTTGTCGCTCATCCAGACTGATGGATCTCTGCAAATGCTGTGAATAGAGCCATGAAATGTTACCACTTATTCCTGAAGGCATTGCGAAACTGCAAATGAGTAGAAAAGAAAAAAAATAATCTAAGATTGCCTAAGCTTTTCCTGATGTGGCTTTAGCTCCAGGGCTTCCTTGCTGCTAGCCTGTCAGCTAGAGGGCTGAGCTTTGCCCATGGCCCTGCAGCTGTGCACTAAATGGTGGTCTAGGCACTTAGCAGCCACTGAATGGAATAGATTTCTCTATGGAGAAGCACCTGGCAGCATTTGGGGTGCTAATTTGTGCCACTCTATTGTTGCATTCTAAGGCGTAGCTCAATAGCCATCACAACCTATTGAGCTAGGTCACAACCTTCACCTGGTAAGCATTCATGGCACATGCACCCTAGAACCTTTTCAGTGGGATGAAAATCTGCAATTTTATCTCAGTGACTTTGCTGTTTCCAGTCACAGGGTTAAATCCCATTTGTCGCTGCTTCTTTTTGATATGGCCGAAGCCAAATTCATAGCAGGTGGTATATGGGAGTGGTTTGACTAGGACTAACTGCTGGTAAGTTTTCCTGCCATGACATAAAAGCAAGCTTATGATATTAACCAATGTGTGATGCAATATGTGAGTGAAGGTTTCAGCTTGAGGGCACTGTGCTTGTTGGGCATATGATAGGACTAGTTACAAAGGAATGTGGAAATTTAGCTATGAAAAGTAAGAAAGGGATTTTGGTTGTCAGAAAAGTTGCGGAGCAAGTACAACAGGTGGACTGTGCCGAGTGAACAGTGCTTCACACTTCTGTAGCCCTGGGTGGGACTCTTAGGTTTCCTGTGTGCCCCTCTCCATACGCAGTGGGAGAGCACAGTGTTGTCTACGGAGTCGCAGAGCCACACGCTCAAACATCCAGAAAGGCGTGGACCCATGGTCTCAGCAGGCTCTGCGCACAAAGACCCGCCGCCACCACTGCGCACCGGGCAAGTGGCACCGACCAGTCTTCCCGGCCGACATCCCGGACCGCCACCGCCACTGCGCACCGGGCAAGTGGCACCGACCTGTCTTCCCGACCTACATCCCGGCTTATCTAGGCTTATCTAGGCGCTAAGTGCTTTGTATTGCTCAACGGGAGCGACGAGTTAGAACTGTCTCAGCATTTCTTCTCTAAGCTCCTGAAATCTTTGTGCACAAAACCACGCTGGGGTGATAGCTAAAGCATGATGACGCACAAATATGGCTTGGAGTTTCAGTGATCAGTCTCTTGTGGTTTTGTGTACAATGAACTGCCAACCAGCCGCTGTTATTGCTCACCTGATCTTGATGCATCTATGCCCAGTGTTATAGCTTGTGGCGCAGTGCTGGTTCCCATCCGAGTTCATTTAGTTGTGTTGCGCATGATAAACTGAAGTGAAACCCATGCTGAGTGGGGGTAAAAAAGATATTTTCCTTGAAGTGCTTTACCAGGTTAGAGTTCATGAAGTGTTCGAGCATCTTGCAGCAAGTGAAAGTTAACGATATTAGTCCATGTGTGTACATTCACCTTCTTCAAAAATTTGCATCACGTTGGATGTCTCTTCCAGTCTTAGGGCAATTTTTGCATTTTGTTCCATTGGATTGCTAAATGAGGCGCAGCCTCTCTTGAGCAATACTTCAAAATGTAACCAGAAATTTTTTTCTTGTCCATGAGCTGAATGAGGGTTAGAGTGGCTTACTGCAGCCATGCGAGAAACGTTTTGCATAATTGTCCAGGAGCAGTAGGAGGCAGTATACAACTGTTGGCAGACCATGTGATTAATAGGTGATGCCAATACCCTCTTATGTATGTTTATCATTTACTTGCACGAACGTGGCTAGTTGAACAATTTAAAGAGCTTTGAGTGTGGTCGGGGGGAAGCTGGCATAGAGCGTTGTTGAACTGCTTTCTGCCTCTGCAGAGGTGCGTGAAATCTTGCAGCAGACTTGCTTGCATTGGCCTAAAAGAGTGGTGTATTGATTGTGTTTCTCGTGTGTTCCTCATGTGTTTCTCATGTGGTTTCTGCAATTTTTGAGGCGTCATGCTTCAAGGAGAGCGCCGAAAGTCTAGAGGAAAACGATATATCCTCCCCACCACTGCGATGTTAAATGCATAGGAGAGAAAAAATAGGATTGGAGAAAAGTTGGACATAAAAGTGAAATCAATTGTGTAGTTCTTATCTTCAGAATCAAGTAGATGATACCTACAGACCGAATGACGTCTTGCTCCAAAGCGAAAATTAAGCAATAGGAGAAACATCCTGTGTCACAGATTGTTAGAACGTAGCGTTTTGTATAAATTGGAATTGTTACAAATTTTCAAGTGCTGTAGTGCAAAAGACTCTTAACCCTGTGTTTAGAGCGTGAAAGCGTAACCATCTTATGGTGCGAAAAAACCAACTGAATACAAAACAACCTGTGTATTTGCTTAAAGATGTTGCAGTCAGTTTCGATGACATTGCATGTGCTGTGTGACACCCGTTGCTTGTGGCGCGATCCGTTAACCAGGAACATTTTCAATAATTACGGGATGCACCATGCAGCTCAAGACCAGCTCAAGACGGTGTAAAAATCAACGCCACTTTCAGCCCGGTGGCTCCTGTGGCAGGTGAGTCCAGCGGGCCCAGCCGATGTCGGGGCGGTCTTGGCGAGAGGTACCGCAAATTTCGCATATCACGTTGATCTAACTTCTTGGAACACGATGCGGTAGCAGTGCTCTAAATATAGAACTTTTGAATACTCTTCTGCTCACATATCTGGGGGAATCAATGGATGGGTTGAATTTTAGTTTACCTACGTTGTGTGCAGTTAAAGTGATTCCTCCGGGTTTTTCTTCTGACCGCAGAGCAGAGAGAGAGCAGGGATAGACATATGGCATGCGACCTTACTCATGTTGCCCCTTTAAGGCAACCTTAAATTAACCTTAATTTACCTTATGTACACGTGTGACTGCTGCACTTTTTTCTACAGTTATGACACAGTGTGGCCATTGCATGGGGCCTGCACAGGACTTGGGATTAGCGCTGCCCCGATTATGCAGCCCATTTTTTCATGCTGTGACACAAATTAGCTGCGTTACGGTAAATTCTTCTGATGCATACTGCAATGAAAGTATGAATGATAAGATGCACGCCCGATGACCGGCACGAATAAACTGTGTAACGTAAAACAGGTTGCTAGGTTGGTTTACTGGCAAACGTGACGTAATCATAAGTTAAAATGAGGATCCTCCAAAGATCTGGCACTCAGCTAACAGTAATGATACCTGGGCTGATGGATCGGAGTAGCGTTCTACGCGTGCGACCCATGCCTGTCAGTGGGAGGTAGTGCTCCCCTGGCTCTGTGTCTGCACTTTACTCTCAAAAGCTTCGCAGAAATCAGTTTTATGTTCATTTTAATGTCAGGTTAATGTGCGCTGGTAAACTGATAAGGCTAGACCTTTTATATTAAAATATGACTACAGTGGAACACTGACTATGTGTCGTCCACGGGAAGGCCCACATTTGAAAGCATTTTTTTTGTTTTCACTTCATTTTTATTTCAGTTGCCTTTGTGAATTCTGTAAGCCTAATTTGTTGGCATATGCCATTCAGTTCTTATGAATTGCCTTTTTTTTTTTGAATCCAAGCGTTTGCTTAAAGTATTTCCCTTTGCGTTCGCTTCCAACTGAGAACAGACTTATCGCACTTGCCGACGCCAGGCTTCTCTTCAATCAGCTATGCTTCCCGCACTGCTGTCCGCCACGCGCCCACTTCCCTCGCACTGAGAGGCATTGGCCGAGAACTGGAGCCAGAGGGCTGCGTGGAGGGAGAGCCATTCCTAAGCAGCCACGTGCACACAACTGCCAGCCTACATTGAGCTGAGGAATCTAGGCGGTGGCATGGCCACAATCAGCATGAAGCGGATGGCAGAATAGGAGAAGTGACAAAAGCCCACTGATTCCTTGAGGGAGTGAACAGTATCCCTATGCTGCCTAATCCCACCTTCTGATATCCGCATGGCAGCCTGTGAGCTAATGGGCTGAGCTTTGGGAATATATACTGACTTGCTTGTGGATGTGCTGTGGAATGTGCCAGTGGGGGAACATGAAAAGCATTTTTAATTGCATTGCAGTGAAGTTTGTTATATAATCAGTGCTTTCTGTGCACCATCTCTTGTTTCCACCTCAATTTGTTGTAAAACATATGTGTTCCTAAGTCCCTGCCTAGGCATGGAATGCAGCCTATGACAGGCGCTATCAAAGCATACATTAAGATTGCTGTTTGTGTAGCTATAAGTATGACGACTTTTCTGTTGGATGTGTTTGTGTTGCACCGTGTGCCTAAGCATGGTTGCTATTCTCGTAAATGTGTTTATATGGATTTCGGGGGATGAGAACGTGACAACCGCGTGCTGTGGGACCGCAGCAGTGATGATGACGACAGCACTAGTGAGGACGATGGCGCAAGGGTGTTCGAGTAGTCCAGTGAATAATGTATTTTCATTTTGGAATGCGCCTTCGGGCAAGCTCTTTTTTTTTCTGACATGCGGTGTGTGGGGGGGCTCAACTTAATTTCAGTCGACATACATAGCCGTGTAAATGCATTAGTTAACCTCGCCCCCTCCCCCCCCAAATAGCATGTTAGGCGAGAAAAGAGAAGAACATGCCCGTGGGCACATTCTACTCTTCTCCTTCAGTCTTCTAGAGCTCCCTGCTTCAACTGGCTTGCCAATGTCGATACATGGCATTGTGCTCTGCAGTTTCAGGAATAGAAGGGCACCAGCAGGGCATGTTTTCAGGGCTGGTTGCTTTTTGTTGCTCATCCAGACTGATGGATCTCTGCAAATGCTGTGAATAGAGCCATTAAATGTTACCACATATTCCTGAAGGCATTGCGAAACTGCAAATGAGTAGAAAATAAAAAAAAATAATCTAAGATTGCCTAAGCTTTTCCTGATGTGGCTTTAGCTCCAGGGCTTCCTTGCTGCTAGCCTGTCAGCTAGAGGGCTGAGCTTTGCCCATGGCCCTGCAGCTGTGCACTAAATGGTGGTCTAGGCACTTAGCAGCCACTGAATGGAATAGCTTTCTCTATGGAGAAGCACCTGGCAGCATTTGGGGTGCTAATTTGTGCCACTCTATTGTTGCATTCTAAGGCGTAGCTCAATAGCCATCACAACCTATTGAGCTAGGTCACAACCTTCACCTGGTAAGCATTCATGGCACATGCACCCTAGAACCTTTTCAGTGGGATGAAAATCTGCAATTTTATCTCAGTGACTTTGCTGTTTCCAGTCACAGGGTTAAATCCCATTTGTCGCTGTTTCTTTTTGATATGGCCGAAGCCAAATTCATAGCAGGTGGTATATGGGAGTGGTTTGACTAGGACTAACTGCTGGTAAGTTTTCCTGCCATGACATAAAAGCAAGCTTATGATATTAACCAATGTGTGATGCAATATGTGAGTGAAGGTTTCAGCTTGAGGGCACTGTGCTTGTTGGGCATATGATAGGACTAGTTACAAAGGAATGTGGAAATTTAGCTATGAAAAGTAAGAAAGGGATTTTGGTTGTCAGAAAAGTTGCGGAGCAAGTACAACAGGTGGACTGTGCCGAGTGAACAGTGCTTCACACTTCTGTAGCCCTGGGTGGGACTCTTAGGTTTCCTGTGTGCCCCTCTCCATACGCAGTGGGAGAGCACAGTGTTGTCTACGGAGTCGCAGAGCCACACGCTCAAACATCCAGAAAGGCGTGGACCCATGGTCTCAGCAGGCTCTGCGCACAAAGACCCGCCGCCACCACTGCGCACTGGGCAAGTGGCACCGACCAGTCTTCCCGGCCGACATCCCGGACCGCCACCGCCACTGCGCACCGGGCAAGTGGCACCGACCTGTCTTCCCGACCTACATCCCGGCTTATCTAGGCTTATCTAGGCGCTAAGTGCTTTGTATTGCTCAACGGGAGCAACGAGTTAGAACTCTCTCAGCATTTCTTCTCTAAGCTCCTGAAATCTGTGCACAAAACCACGCTGGGGTGATAGCTAAAGCATGATGACGCACAAATATGGCTTGGAGGTTCAGTGATCAGTCTCTTGTGGTTTTGTGTACAATGAACTGCCAGCCAGCCGCTGTTATTGCTCACCTGATCTTGATGCATCTATGCCCAGTGTTATAGCTTGAGGCGCAGTGCTGGTTCCCATCCGAGTTCATTTAGTTGTGTTGCGCATGATAAACTGAAGTGAAACCCATGCTGAGTGGGGGTAAAAGAGATATTTTTCTTGAAGTGCTTTACCAGGTTAGAGTTCATGAAGTGTTCGAGCATCTTGCAGCAAGTGAAAGTTAACGATATTAGTCCATGTGTGTACATTCACCTTCTTCAAAAATTTGCATCACGTTGGATGTCTCTTCCAGTCTTAGGGCAATTTTTGCATTTTGTTCCATTGGATTGCTAAATGAGGTGCAGCCTCTCTTGAGCAATACTTCAAAATGTAACCAGAAATTTTTTTCTTGTCCATGAGCTGAATGAGGGTTAGAGTGGCTTACTGCAGCCATGCGAGAAACGTTTTGCATAATTGTCCAGGAGCAGTAGGAGGCAGTATACAACTGTTGGCAGACCATGTGATTAATAGGTGATGCCAATACCCTCTTATGTATGTTTATCATTTACTTGCACGAACGTGGCTAGTTGAACAATTTAAAGAGCTTTGAGTGTGGTCGGGGGGAAGCTGGCATAGAGCGTTGTTGAACTGCTTTCTGCCTCTGCAGAGGTGCGTGAAATCTTGCAGCAGACTTGCTTGCATTGGCCTAAAAGAGTGGTGTATTGATTGTGTTTCTCGTGTGTTCCTCATGTGTTTCTCATGTGGTTTCTGCAATTTTTGAGGCGTCATGCTTCAAGGAGAGCGCCGAAAGTCTAGAGGAAAACGATATATCCTCCCCACCACTGCGATGTTAAATGCATAGGAGAGAAAAAATAGGATTGGAGAAAAGTTGGACATAAGAGTGAAATTAATAGTGTAGTTATTATCTCCAAAATCATGTAGATGATACTTGCAGACCGAATGGCCTGCTTCAAAGCGAAAATGAAGCAATAGGAGAGACATCCTGTGTGACAGGTTGATAGAACGTAGCGTTTTGTATAAATTGGAACTGTTACAAATTTCAAAGCGCTGTAGTGCAAAAGACTCTTAACCCTGCGTTTAGAGCGCGGAAGTGTAAGCATCTTATGGTGCGAAAAAATCAACTGAATACAAAACAACCTGTGTATTTGCTGAAAGATGTTGCAGTCAGTTTCGATGACATCGAATGTACTGTGTGACACGCGTTGCTTGTGGCGCGATCCGTTAACGAGGAACATTGACGCAAATTACGGTATGCACCACACAGCTCAAGACAGCGTAAAAATCAGCGCCACGTTCAGCCTGGTGATTCCGGTGGCTCTGGTGTCAGGCGAGTCCAGCGGGCCCCGCCGATGCCTGGGCAGTCTTGTCGAGAGTTACCCCGAATTTCGCATATCACCTTGATCTGACTTCTTGGAACACGATGCGATACCAGTGTTCTAGATATAGAACTTTTGAATACTCTTCTGTGCGCACACCTGTGGGAAGTCCTAGGCGGGTTGAATTTTAGTTTACCTAGGTGGTATGCAGTTCGAGTGATTCCTCCCGAACATGTAACTCCGTCGGTTGCAGATTTCATCTCTTGGGTTTTTCGTTTCACAGCAGAGCAGAGAGAGAGAGAGCAAGGATTAGACATATGGCATGCGACCTGACTCTACCTCATAGTTTTTAAAATTTTTATGGCCACACCCGTGGCATGTGGAGGTTCCCAGGATAGGGGTCTAACAGGAGCTGCAGCTTCTGGCCTACCCCACAGCCATAGCCACGCAGATCCGAGCCGCATCTGTGACCTACACCGCAGCTCACGGCCACCCCGGATCATCTAATTAGGATGTGTTAGTTTGTAACACAAAAACAAACCACTGAACCTTAGCTGTGGTTGGTGCTTGATGGCCTCAATTGCTTATACACTCTAATACCTAACACAACAAAATGAAATTGCGGTGCACTGCTTTCGTGATAAATGTAGTGTGCTTGCTACACCGTTCATTGCTTTGCTGAATCTATTTTGTATCGTCCAGTTCCGTTCTCATACATTATTTTTACATCTTTCAGGTCGATCACCTTGACTGAAGCGCATGGAGGCCTTAGCCACAAACACATTGCTGGCTTTCATGGTAGGTATTCTTGCTTGTATGCCTTCGTTCACTTTGCAACTCTGTAGCATCTATATTTGGGACTGTGAACTACTGCAGTATGTGTAAACCAAGCCTCAGTGTGGAGCTGGTTTGCAGATTCTTTTTTCCTCAGAGAGGCGAATCTAGGGGTCACCAATCAGGAATGAAAACAAACTTTTTTTACACAAGTATTAAGAAGCTTATGGTTAGAACAAGATATCTACTGTGTTTAGTCGCGTAATGATTGCACTCCTGAATTTTCTTGGCAAAATTGAAATTTTTTATTCCCCACATAATGATCGCACCCCGAACTTGCCGCTGCAATTTATGTGCCAAGTCTAGCCGACGATCGTACTTAACAGATGGCATGTGCAGATGACCATCTTGCACTGTCAGCCACTATTTTTGTTTTGATATTGGTTGTAATGTTGCTGATGCTGAAACGTTGCTGTTGGTTGACCTGCAGTCACACGGGCAGTCTAAACGCGGTTATGCTTAACTATGGATACCAAACTTAACTGCGGTTATCTCGAATCACGATTCGCCGTTTTCACAAGATTCGCCACCGTTCTGGATTGTGGTGGAACGAACAAAGTGATGCGGTGGTCCGGAGCGAAGCGACATTTGCAAATATCTAGCAGTGCAGATGGCACAGTGTCGTGAGATTTACTATAAAAGTTTTTTTGTTGATTGATCGTTATCAATGATTCACTGTCTCCTTTTCAGGCCTCGCTACAACGAGAGCAGCCTCCGGCGCTTAGGATCGCAGAGCCTGGTAAGTCATTTAAGCGGATGGTACTTTGGTGCTTGCGCAAGGTGTTCGCGGCACATACTGGAACACTGAGAGTGCCGTCCGATGGCACTGCCTCCACAGCCAAATACATGGCCGCGCTGCCTGCAAGCCGACCGCGCCAGGTAAACATCTCTACGGCAGATCCCTAGTGGCAGCGTCAGAAAACGGTGTTAAACTTTCTTGTTCTCGTAAATAATAAGACCTGGAATACGGGAATGCCAGAAATGAGTCCTCCATGAGGATCGTTGACCTGTACCGAGTTGCTGATAAGAGTAATAGCTGCAATACAAGCTAGTTTTATGCTCCCAGCCGTGTAGCAGCTGCCGCCATTGCAGGGTGACTGACCTGATCTGCTTGCAAGCCAGCTTCGCTGCTGAGGTGTCACTGAAAGCGATCATATATCTTTCTTTTAATATGAAACAGTGATGTTGTCACTAAGGCAGTGCCATAAGTCGACCATTTAGTATAAGCTTTGGTCAATTCAAAACAGCATCCGCTGTGGCTTCGATATTTAGAACATACTTTTTTTTATACATTTATACTTTTTTTCGATATACTTTTTTCGATATTTAGAAACAAGTGATGCCTAGTGACGACTAGGGGTAGCATGCCAGAGCGCCGTCGTCGTCGGCACTTTTGGGTGACACCATTGCGGTAAGCTCGCGGAATCCGGTGCTGCGAACGTTTTGAACGTGTCACCTACTTTAATGCTGTAGAAGAGATCGGACAAGCAAGCAAGCAAACAAACAAAAAAAAAGATGGGAGGCTGTTCTTTGATCATGATGTATCTAGCATGAATTACCAGGGCAGCAGGAACGTATTTGCCGCCTCATATAAATTGCTCGAGCCATTCCTCATCTAGACTAGTTCTGCCATAAAATACATCCTATCGTCTCCTTGTGCTTCACTACGCTTCCCGCACAATTGCTGTTGGCCAGTCGCAATTAGCCCAGTGGTAATTGTGACTCTCTAGCGTGTGCCGCTGCCTCCTGGGTACAGTGGCTGATGCATTCTGGCTGGATTCATGGCGTAGACTTCTGTTGTAAGTTCGTGCTGGCAAAAAAAGAGGATGATCAGAAATGTCACCTCGAATCACCATTTGCTTGACTTGCTAGCCAAGACATTGAGTGGTGGGTATACTACAGAAAAATCATGCAAACACTTCCATTTCCAATGCCTGTTACTGCGCTACGAGAGAGCCTTTCGAGACATTTTTCTTAACGAGTGCATTCCTGTAAACATGCCTTACAGCCGCCTGATAATAAGTAAATCTCCTGCCATAAGTGACATACAGGCCCTAGCTCACGCGACATTTCAAGCTTCTCTGCTAATAGTGGCCCTCGACGTGCGTAGGCTCAAATTTGATTTTTAGTAAACAGTATGTGTGGTGACTGAAAAGAATTACTATATGTAATCTCTTTAGATGTTTTATACAGGGGAACAGTTTCATTCTAGGAGCATGACTTTCATGCATCTGTGTGTCACTTTTTGTTTGGCCAGAAATTTAAGTCTTGAGTTCTAAATTTTGTGCAGACCTCGTGTGGCTCACCTGCATTGTGTTAAGGGTAGGCTGGAAGAGGCACAAAGCCTGTCTGTGTGAGTGCCTGTAAGTGATCGTGGTGGTGTGACTCTTTTATTAGAAAATCCTTTCTACTATGCGTTCAGTACATCCTGGGCCAAGGTGACGAGGGCACGTTGCAGCCTCAGATCCAGGGAGGCGAGCCAGATGGGCCTCGATGAGGGTGGGGGGAAAGGATAGGCGGGGGACTGGAAGGCTGCGTGGCACTGTGTAAGGCAGTGTTCTATGTCTGCATGTGTGTGTGGACAGTTTAGGCACTTACGTGTGGAAGTGTACCGGTATAGATGACGTTTGGCTGGTGTATGTAGGAGATTAAACTGCATTCGGCTAAGAATGCGAGCTTCATGGATCGATAAGGATGAGTGTGGTGGTCCTCCCTACTCACAGAGTCCTCCCTACCCGCACCAAGCACCATGCACAACCACTTCCTGCTCCCAGTCCCCCTTCCTCCACACCACCTCGTTGTCTTCCCCAGTCTGTTCCAATGTGCTCCATTGTGACACCTAATGGCGCCATTGACACTGGCCTTTACAACGCGACGAATAAAAGTGGCGAAAGTACAAAGCCTTCAGGCACTTCTAGTAGCATGTGCACGAGAATCTTTTGGAGTGCCCATGGGTGGCAATTTTTTCAAAAGTGGATTGTGCAAATAAGTGCATGTAGTACTTGTTGATCAATTTTTAAACTGGTTGCAGATATGTCATGTGCAAATTAGTTTGTTATCTTGGGAGGCATATTTTTAATAAGCTTATCTAGGCGCTAAATGCTATGTATTGCTCAACGGGAGCGACGAGTTAGAACTGTCTCAGCATTTCTTCTCTAAGCTCCTGAAATCTTTGTGCACAAAACCACGCTGGGGTGATAGCTAAAGCATGATGACGCACAAATATGGCTTGGAGTTTCAGTGATCAGTCTCTTGTGGTTTTGTGTACAATGAACTGCCAACCAGCCGCTGTTATTGCTCACCTGATCTTGATGCATCTATGCCCAGTGTTATAGCTTGTGGCGCAGTGCTGGTTCCCATCCGAGTTCATTTAGTTGTGTTGCGCATGATAAACTGAAGTGAAACCCATGCTGAGTGGGGGTAAAAAAGATATTTTCCTTGAAGTGCTTTACCAGGTTAGAGTTCATGAAGTGTTCGAGCATCTTGCAGCAAGTGAAAGTTAACGATATTAGTCCATGTGTGTACATTCACCTTCTTCAAAAATTTGCATCACGTTGGATGTCTCTTCCAGTCTTAGGGCAATTTTTGCATTTTGTTCCATTGGATTGCTAAATGAGGCGCAGCCTCTCTTGAGCAATACTTCAAAATGTAACCAGAAATTTTTTTCTTGTCCATGAGCTGAATGAGGGTTAGAGTGGCTTACTGCAGCCATGCGAGAAACGTTTTGCATAATTGTCCAGGAGCAGTAGGAGGCAGTATACAACTGTTGGCAGACCATGTGATTAATAGGTGATGCCAATACCCTCTTATGTATGTTTATCATTTACTTGCACGAACGTGGCTAGTTGAACAATTTAAAGAGCTTTGAGTGTGGTCGGGGGGAAGCTGGCATAGAGCGTTGTTGAACTGCTTTCTGCCTCTGCAGAGGTGCGTGAAATCTTGCAGCAGACTTGCTTGCATTGGCCTAAAAGAGTGGTGTATTGATTGTGTTTCTCGTGTGTTCCTCATGTGTTTCTCATGTGGTTTCTGCAATTTTTGAGGCGTCATGCTTCAAGGAGAGCGCCGAAAGTCTAGAGGAAAACGATATATCCTCCCCACCACTGCGATGTTAAATGCATAGGAGAGAAAAAATAGGATTGGAGAAAAGTTGGACATAAAAGTGAAATCAATTGTGTAGTTCTTATCTTCAGAATCAAGTAGATGATACCTACAGACCGAATGACGTCTTGCTCCAAAGCGAAAATTAAGCAATAGGAGAAACATCCTGTGTCACAGATTGTTAGAACGTAGCGTTTTGTATAAATTGGAATTGTTACAAATTTTCAAGTGCTGTAGTGCAAAAGACTCTTAACCCTGTGTTTAGAGCGTGAAAGCGTAACCATCTTATGGTGCGAAAAAACCAACTGAATACAAAACAACCTGTGTATTTGCTTAAAGATGTTGCAGTCAGTTTCGATGACATTGCATGTGCTGTGTGACACCCGTTGCTTGTGGCGCGATCCGTTAACCAGGAACATTGTCAATAATTACGGGATGCACCATGCAGCTCAAGACCAGCTCAAGACGGTGTAAAAATCAACGCCACTTTCAGCCCGGTGGCTCCTGTGGCAGGTGAGTCCAGCGGGCCCAGCCGATGTCGGGGCGGTCTTGGCGAGAGGTACCGCAAATTTCGCATATCACGTTGATCTAACTTCTTGGAACACGATGCGGTAGCAGTGCTCTAAATATAGAACTTTTGAATACTCTTCTGCTCACATATCTGGGGGAATCAATGGATGGGTTGAATTTTAGTTTACCTACGTTGTGTGCAGTTAAAGTGATTCCTCCGGGTTTTTCTTCTGACCGCAGAGCAAAGAGAGAGCAGGGATAGACATATGGCATGCGACCTTACTCATGTTGCCCCTTTAAGGCAACCTTAAATTAACCTTAATTTACCTTATGTACACGTGTGACTGCTGCACTTTTTTCTACAGTTATGACACAGTGTGGCCATTGCATGGGGCCTGCACAGGACTTGGGATTAGCGCTGCCCCGATTATGCAGCCCATTTTTTCATGCTGTGACACAAATTAGCTGCGTTACGGTAAATTCTTCTGATGCATACTGCAATGAAAGTATGAATGATAAGATGCACGCCCGATGACCGGCACGAATAAACTGTGTAACGTAAAACAGGTTGCTAGGTTGGTTTACTGGCAAACGTGACGTAATCATAAGTTAAAATGAGGATCCTCCAAAGATCTGGCACTCAGCTAACAGTAATGATACCTGGGCTGATGGATCGGAGTAGCGTTCTACGCGTGCGACCCATGCCTGTCAGTGGGAGGTAGTGCTCCCCTGGCTCTGTGTCTGCACTTTACTCTCAAAAGCTTCGCAGAAATCAGTTTTATGTTCATTTTAATGTCAGGTTAATGTGCGCTGGTAAACTGATAAGGCTAGACCTTTTATATTAAAATATGACTACAGTGGAACACTGACTATGTGTCGTCCACGGGAAGGCCCACATTTGAAAGCATTTTTTTTGTTTTCACTTCATTTTTATTTCAGTTGCCTTTGTGAATTCTGTAAGCCTAATTTGTTGGCATATGCCATTCAGTTCTTATGAATTGCCTTTTTTTTTTGAATCCAAGCGTTTGCTTAAAGTATTTCCCTTTGCGTTCGCTTCCAACTGAGAACAGACTTATCGCACTTGCCGACGACAGGCTTCTCTTCAATCAGCTATGCTTCCCGCACTGCTGTCCGCCACGCGCCCACTTCCCTCGCACTGAGAGGCATTGGCCGAGAACTGGAGCCAGAGGGCTGCGTGGAGGGAGAGCCATTCCTAAGCAGCCACGTGCACACAACTGCCAGCCTACATTGAGCTGAGGAATCTAGGCGGTGGCATGGCCACAATCAGCATGAAGCGGATGGCAGAATAGGAGAAGTGACAAAAGCCCACTGATTCCTTGAGGGAGTGAACAGTATCCCTATGCTGCCTAATCCCACCTTCTGATATCCGCATGGCAGCCTGTGAGCTAATGGGCTGAGCTTTGGGAATATATACTGACTTGCTTGTGGATGTGCTGTGGAATGTGCCAGTGGGGGAACATGAAAAGCATTTTTAATTGCATTGCAGTGAAGTTTGTTATATAATCAGTGCTTTCTGTGCACCATCTCTTGTTTCCACCTCAATTTGTTGTAAAACATATGTGTTCCTAAGTCCCTGCCTAGGCATGGAATGCAGCCTATGACAGGCGCTATCAAAGCATACATTAAGATTGCTGTTTGTGTAGCTATAAGTATGACGACTTTTCTGTTGGATGTGTTTGTGTTGCACCGTGTGCCTAAGCATGGTTGCTATTCTCGTAAATGTGTTTATATGGATTTCGGGGGATGAGAACGTGACAACCGCGTGCTGTGGGACCGCAGCAGTGATGATGACGACAGCACTAGTGAGGACGATGGCGCAAGGGTGTTCGAGTAGTCCAGTGAATAATGTATTTTCATTTTGGAATGCGCCTTCGGGCAAGCTCTTTTTTTTTCTGACATGCGGTGTGTGGGGGGGCTCAACTTAATTTCAGTCGACATACATAGCCGTGTAAATGCATTAGTTAACCTCGCCCCCTCCCCCCCCAAATAGCATGTTAGGCGAGAAAAGAGAAGAACATGCCCGTGGGCACATTCTACTCTTCTCCTTCAGTCTTCTAGAGCTCCCTGCTTCAACTGGCTTGCCAATGTCGATACATGGCATTGTGCTCTGCAGTTTCAGGAATAGAAGGGCACCAGCAGGGCATGTTTTCAGGGCTGGTTGCTTTTTGTTGCTCATCCAGACTGATGGATCTCTGCAAATGCTGTGAATAGAGCCATTAAATGTTACCACATATTCCTGAAGGCATTGCGAAACTGCAAATGAGTAGAAAATAAAAAAAAATAATCTAAGATTGCCTAAGCTTTTCCTGATGTGGCTTTAGCTCCAGGGCTTCCTTGCTGCTAGCCTGTCAGCTAGAGGGCTGAGCTTTGCCCATGGCCCTGCAGCTGTGCACTAAATGGTTGTCTAGGCACTTAGCAGCCACTGAATGGAATAGATTTCCCTATGGAGAATCACCTGGCAGCATTTGGGGTGCTAATTTGTGCCACTCTATTGTTGCATTCTACGGCGTAGCTCAATAGCCATCACAACCTATTGAGCTAGGTCACAACCTTCACCTGGTAAGCATTCATGGCACATGCACCCTAGAACCTTTTCAGTGGGATGAAAATCTGCAATTTTATCTCAGTGACTTTGCTGTTTCCAGTCACAGGGTTAAATCCCATTTGTCGCTGCTACTTTTTGATATGGCCGAAGCCAAATTCATAGCAGGTGGTATATGGGAGTGGTTTGACTAGGACTAACTGCTGGTAAGTTTTCCTGCCATGACGTAAAAGCGAGCTTATGATATTAACCAATGTGTGATGCAATATGTGATTGAAGGTGTCAGCATGAGGGCACTGTGCTTGTTGGGAATATGATAGGGCTAGTTACAAAGGAATGTGGAAATTTAGCTATGAAAAGTAAGAAAGGGATTTTGGTTGTCAGAAAAGTTGCGGAGTAAGTTCGACAGGTGGACTATGCCGAGTGAACAGTGCTGCGCGCTTTTGTAGCCTTTGGTGGGACTCTTGGGTTTCCTGTGTGCCCCTCTCCATACGCAATGCGAGAGCACAGTTGGTGCTTTGGATCTTCATGAGCAGAAGAGTGAGAAAAGTTTGGTATACTAGACTGGTAGGCGTGTCTCTTGGTAATGGAAGTTTAGTACCTGCTGCACCTTCTCTGCAAGTGCCGGTTCTCCCTGTTGACTTTGTTGATGTATTCTCGGTGCAGGGCATCGGATTTTTGGATGCGGTGCTGGGCCCAGGTACGTGCTTTGAATGTGTGCATTTCCTCTTTTTTTTTTCTGCTAAGCATTTCTGCTGCAATTTCAGACTTTGCTGATGTCTGTCGAACTAACATTGGATTTTAGTTTCACATCCGTCTGTCAGAAGTCCTGCCAGATCGATATCATTTTTATAGATTTCAGTAAAGAATGGGACCTCGTCTCCCGTCCTAAATTAATTTCCACGCTTCAACAAGTTGGTCTTCCTAGCATCATAGTTAACTGTGGTTTAGCTTGCCATCTAATCGAATACAATTTGTTAGTATTGACAATTATTCAGGTAATGTTCCTGTCTCTTCTGGTGTCTCCCAAGGAAGTATTCCAGCTCTCCTGTTATTTTCGATATGTAGTAACGACATTGTTAAAGTTGTCCTCATCCTGTTCAGATCAGGCTGTTTCCAAACGGCTCTGTTTTGTTTAATATAATTACTTGTTGTGAATACCTGGTCTCACTTAAGTATACTCTATTCTCGATTGGTGTAATCAGTAGGACACAAGAGTCCCACTTGCTTCGAGTGCTGGCAAAAGGTAAACTACGTCCCCATGTGGCACATTTTTGTGTGCTGTATACTAGTACATACAATGGAACACCAATAAGCATGTTTTTATCTTTCTCTGGTAGGCCTCTTTTAATTTCACTTTCACATTATTTGTTCTCAGTTTTCCATGCAGAGAAAACAAATATGTCCAGGACAAAGTACGGTGTACCTGACTGAGCCCTAAACCGCAAACTTTGTCAGTTTGGAATGTTTGGAAACAGCGCAATTCTAAAAACTAAAATACACATTTCGAACACGCTGAATTCTGTGCAGCAATAAAAAAAAAGCGCTATTAAGAGCACATCGCAACAACTGACGTGAGATTCATTAAGTAGGACAACAAATATATATATATCTGCTAAAAAGTGCTCTTAGTTAAAGGTTACAGTACTAAATCGAAATTTATGAAATGGAATACAAGACTGATGACAGTATGGTACAACAAATAACTCAGAACACATCAAGCAGAACAATACAACTCGGATGAAAAAAGGGATCATTTCTGTATGTTCTGCGTGTTTTTCCAAACTTGGCTGGACGGTTTGACGACGCTCCGTTTGGTGAAAAAAAAAAAAAAACTCAAGTTCAGCTGTTAGGCTCTTTTCATCTTTCAGCTGCCTCATAATACTTCCTGAAGCAAAATGCAGCTGCACTGTGGTGTTCCTCAATTTTAGCCTATGATATATATTTAATATAGTGCTTTTGTCAGTCGAACGTGTATTGTATTTGCCACGTTTGAAAACTAGAGAAGCATTCCTAGAAAGTATCTTTGGCAAAAAAAGTCGTATTCGTACGACTGAGTACGTACTTATTCTCGGGCTTTGCTTGTACTTGCCCAGAGAAGTAAAGCTGCACTGCCGCGGTTTCCCAAGTGGAAGAATGAGTGCAATGCCAGCATTTTCTCTAGCCATCTCTGTGTAACTCTGTACCTTCAAGAAGTTTGCCATGACACAGGGCCAGATCTCTCCCTTTCACAACATGTACTAGGTACTACAAACGCGGTTGATGCAAATTTAGGGATGTTACAAATTCGGGAAATTCCTGACCCGAGTACATTGTGAACAGTGTGCTTAATTTCGGATGTTCCGAAGACTTCCTCACATCCGTTACGGATGTGTACGTGCAAGCTGCGAGCAGTGGCGCTCGGCCCACACATCACAGACTCCACAATTCCTAGTTTGTGCGCACAAGGAGCAGTGAGTGGCAGCATGTGGCCGTAAATAAATACTGTCAGCCATAAACGAGTCTGTGCGAGTACATTTCGCATGATGCTCGATACCGATTTTGTTTGTTTTTGAGGTGATACGATGCCTGGGATTATGCGAATTTGCTCACGACCCCGTGAGATTCGTATCGAGATTCGACTGCACTAGGCGAAGTGAAATGCTGTTTGTGGCCTAGCAGTGCTAAACTGGTTCCTGGTGCTGTGAAAACAATTCATGATACACAGTATCTTGATTAAGGGTCTTTACGCAGTGACCACGAAGGAGGGTGCTCAGTGTCTGATCTCAGCCGCTAGAAAAGTTCATGTCAGGCATCCTAAATGAACCCAGGAATCCTTGTTGCTTTTAATTGCATGGCTTCATGTTTTACATTGCGTGGTACGACTCCAATAAGCGTAATTTTCGTTTACTTGTTTTACCAGCAGAAATTCTTGTATTGATTTATATTAAATGTGTGTAGTATTTGTTTCCCTAACTTATTATTACAGGAATGAGTCAAGACGTAAATTGAGACCTTGAAGAAAAGTGTCGACTCGCACTGTGGAGCTGACCGAAATTGTATAATTAATAATCAGCGTTGGAAATTCTTTTTTCTATTCAACCCTGGATTGCTCCTAATCGGAAAGCTGTCTACTGTTAATGCTGCAAGTTTGAATCAGTGTGGAAGGTTTCAGTGTGGCCGTTTCCGTTCATCCTGCAGAGAGGGGCACCAGCAGCTGCGGGACATCTGCAGCTGCCCAGCTCGAGGGCCAGCCTTAAGGAGTGAGTGCTGCCAATGTTTGGTGTACGAAATTCTTACAATTCCTCTGCATGGCTGGGTTCTGGTTGAAGTTGGAGGCATTTTCAAGTGCGGGCATACGGAAAAAAAAAATGTCCAGCTTTAGTCTGGTTTACTTTTACCCAAACATCAACATCATGGCAAAAATTGTAGTCTGTGTGCATTAAGCAGCTGAATGTTGGCTAGACAAATGGTCTTTAAAATTTACCTTATGTACACGTGTGACTGCTGCACTTTTTTCTGCAGTTATGACACAGTGTGGCCATTGCATGGGGCCTGCACAGGACTTGGGATTAGCGGTGCCCCGATTATGCAGCCCATTTTTTCATGCTGTGACACAAATTAGCTGAGTTACGGTAAATTCTTCTGATGCATACTGCAATGAAAGTATGAATGATAAGATGCACACCCGACGACCGGCACGAATAAACTGTGTAATGTAAAACAGGTTGCTAGGTCAGTTTACTGGCAAACATAACGTAATTATAAGTTAAAATGAGGATCCTCCAATGATCTGGCACTCAGCTAACAGTAATGATGCCTGGGCTGATGGTTCGGAGCAGTGTTCTACGCGTGCGGCACATGCCCGTCAGTGGGAGGTGGCGCTCCCCTGACTGTGTGTCCGTGCACTTTGCTCTCAAAGGCTTCGCAGAATTCAGTTTTAGGTTCATTTTAATGTAAAGTTATTGTGCGATGGTAAACTGGTAACAAGGCTAGACCTTTTATTGTAAACAATGACTACAGTGGAACCCTGACTATGCGTCCCCCGTTCATGGGAGGGCCTTCATGTGAAAGCGTTTTTTTTCTTTCCACTTCATTTTTATTTCAGTTGCCTTAGTGAATTCTGTAAACCTAATCTTTTGGCTTATGCCATTCAGTTCTTGTGAATTGCCTTTTTTTCTGTTTCTTTTCCAGTTGCAAACTGCTTGCTTGGATTCAGAAGTTAACTTTGTTTTGAAACTATTTGAAGAGAAAAATTATTTCCCTTTGCGTTCGCTTCCAACTGAGAACCGACTTATCGCACTTGCATACGCCAGGCTTCCCTTCAATCAGCTGTGCTTCCCGCACTGCTGTCCGCCACGCGCCCACTTCCCTCGCACTGAGAGGCATTGGCCGAGAACTGGAGCCAGAGGGCTGCGTGGAGGGAGAGCCATTCCTAAGCAGCCACGTGCACACAACTGCCAGCCTACATTGAGCTGAGGAATCTAGGCGGTGGCATGGCCACAATCAGCATGAAGCGGATGGCAGAATAGGAGAAGTGACAAAAGCCCACTGATTCCTTGAGGGAGTGAACAGTATCCCTATGCTGCCTAATCCCACCTTCTGATATCCGCATGGCAGCCTGTGAGCTAATGGGCTGAGCTTTGGGAATATATACTGACTTGCTTGTGGATGTGCTGTGGAATGTGCCAGTGGGGGAACATGAAAAGCATTTTTAATTGCATTGCAGTGAAGTTTGTTATATAATCAGTGCTTTCTGTGCACCATCTCTTGTTTCCACCTCAATTTGTTGTAAAACATATGTGTTCCTAAGTCCCTGCCTAGGCATGGAATGCAGCCTATGACAGGCGCTATCAAAGCATACATTAAGATTGCTGTTTGTGTAGCTATAAGTATGACGACTTTTCTGTTGGATGTGTTTGTGTTGCACCGTGTGCCTAAGCATGGTTGCTATTCTCGTAAATGTGTTTATATGGATTTCATGGGATGAGAACGTAACAACCGCGTGCTGTGGGACCGCAGCAGTGATGATGACGACAGCACTAGTGAGGACGATGGCGCAAGGGTGGTCGAGTAGTCCAGTGAATAATGCATTTTCATTTTGGAATGTGCCTTCGGGCAAGCTTTTTTTTTCTGACATGCGGATGTGGGGGGGCTCAACTTAATTTCAGTCGACATACAGAGCCGTGTAAATGCATTAGTTAACCTCGCCCCCTCCCCCCCCCCAAATAGCATGTTAGGCGAGAAAAGAGAAGAACATGCCCGTGGGCACATTCTACTCTTCTGCTTCAGTCTTCTAGAGCTCCCTGCTTCAACTGGCTTGCCAATGTCGATGCATGGCATTGTGCTCTGCAGTTTCAGGAATAGAAGGGCACCAGCAGGGGATGTTTTCAGGGCTGGTTGCTTTTTGTCGCTCATCCAGACTGATGGATCTCTGCAAATGCTGTGAATAGAGCCATGAAATGTTACCACTTATTCCTGAAGGCATTGCGAAACTGCAAATGAGTAGAAAAGAAAAAAAAATAATCTAAGATTGCCTAAGCTTTTCCTGATGTGGCTTTAGCTCCAGGGCTTCCTTGCTGCTAGCCTGTCAGCTAGAGGGCTGAGCTTTGCCCATGGCCCTGCAGCTGTGCACTAAATGGTGGTCTAGGCACTTAGCAGCCACTGAATGGAATAGATTTCTCTATGGAGAAGCACCTGGCAGCATTTGGGGTGCTAATTTGTGCCACTCTATTGTTGCATTCTAAGGCGTAGCTCAATAGCCATCACAACCTATTGAGCTAGGTCACAACCTTCACCTGGTAAGCATTCATGGCACATGCACCCTAGAACCTTTTCAGTGGGATGAAAATCTGCAATTTTATCTCAGTGACTTTGCTGTTTCCAGTCACAGGGTTAAATCCCATTTGTCGCTGCTTCTTTTTGATATGGCCGAAGCCAAATTCATAGCAGGTGGTATATGGGAGTGGTTTGACTAGGACTAACTGCTGGTAAGTTTTCCTGCCATGACATAAAAGCAAGCTTATGATATTAACCAATGTGTGATGCAATATGTGAGTGAAGGTTTCAGCTTGAGGGCACTGTGCTTGTTGGGCATATGATAGGACTAGTTACAAAGGAATGTGGAAATTTAGCTATGAAAAGTAAGAAAGGGATTTTGGTTGTCAGAAAAGTTGCGGAGCAAGTACAACAGGTGGACTGTGCCGAGTGAACAGTGCTTCACACTTCTGTAGCCCTGGGTGGGACTCTTAGGTTTCCTGTGTGCCCCTCTCCATACGCAGTGGGAGAGCACAGTGTTGTCTACGGAGTCGCAGAGCCACACGCTCAAACATCCAGAAAGGCGTGGACCCATGGTCTCAGCAGGCTCTGCGCACAAAGACCCGCCGCCACCACTGCGCACCGGGCAAGTGGCACCGACCAGTCTTCCCGGCCGACATCCCGGACCGCCACCGCCACTGCGCACCGGGCAAGTGGCACCGACCTGTCTTCCCGACCTACATCCCGGCTTATCTAGGCTTATCTAGGCGCTAAGTGCTTTGTATTGCTCAACGGGAGCAACGAGTTAGAACTCTCTCAGCATTTCTTCTCTAAGCTCCTGAAATCTGTGCACAAAACCACGCTGGGGTGATAGCTAAAGCATGATGACGCACAAATATGGCTTGGAGGTTCAGTGATCAGTCTCTTGTGGTTTTGTGTACAATGAACTGCCAGCCAGCCGCTGTTATTGTTCACCTGATCTTGATGCATCTATGCCCAGTGTTATAGCTTGAGGCGCAGTGCTGGTTCCCATCCGAGTTCATTTAGTTGTGTTGCGCATGATAAACTGAAGTGAAACCCATGCTGAGTGGGGGTAAAAGAGATATTTTTCTTGAAGTGCTTTACCAGGTTAGAGTTCATGAAGTGTTCGAGCATCTTGCAGCAAGTGAAAGTTAACGATATTAGTCCATGTGTGTACATTCACCTTCTTCAAAAATTTGCATCACGTTGGATGTCTCTTCCAGTCTTAGGGCAATTTTTGCATTTTGTTCTATTGGATTGCTAAATGAGGTGCAGCCTCTCTTGAGCAATACTTCAAAATGTAACCAGAAATTTTTTTCTTGTCCATGAGCTGAATGAGGGTTAGAGTGGCTTACTGCAGCCATGCGAGAAACGTTTTGCATAATTGTCCAGGAGCAGTAGGAGGCAGTATACAACTGTTGGCAGACCATGTGATTAATAGGTGATGCCAATACCCTCTTATGTATGTTTATCATTTACTTGCACGAACGTGGCTAGTTGAACAATTTAAAGAGCTTTGAGTGTGGTCGGGGGGAAGCTGGCATAGAGCGTTGTTGAACTGCTTTCTGCCTCTGCAGAGGTGCGTGAAATCTTGCAGCAGACTTGCTTGCATTGGCCTAAAAGAGTGGTGTATTGATTGTGTTTCTCGTGTGTTCCTCATGTGTTTCTCATGTGGTTTCTGCAATTTTTGAGGCGTCATGCTTCAAGGAGAGCGCCGAAAGTCTAGAGGAAAACGATATATCCTCCCCACCACTGCGATGTTAAATGCATAGGAGAGAAAAAATAGGATTGGAGAAAAGTTGGACATAAGAGTGAAATTAATAGTGTAGTTATTATCTCCAAAATCATGTAGATGATACTTGCAGACCGAATGGCCTGCTTCAAAGCGAAAATGAAGCAATAGGAGAGACATCCTGTGTGACAGGTTGATAGAACGTAGCGTTTTGTATAAATTGGAACTGTTACAAATTTCAAAGCGCTGTAGTGCAAAAGACTCTTAACCCTGCGTTTAGAGCGCGGAAGTGTAAGCATCTTATGGTGCGAAAAAATCAACTGAATACAAAACAACCTGTGTATTTGCTGAAAGATGTTGCAGTCAGTTTCGATGACATCGAATGTACTGTGTGACACGCGTTGCTTGTGGCGCGATCCGTTAACGAGGAACATTGACGCAAATTACGGTATGCACCACACAGCTCAAGACAGCGTAAAAATCAGCGCCACGTTCAGCCCGGTGATTCCGGTGGCTCTGGTGTCAGGCGAGTCCAGCGGGCCCCGCCGATGCCTGGGCAGTCTTGTCGAGAGTTACCCCGAATTTCGCATATCACCTTGATCTGACTTCTTGGAACACGATGCGATACCAGTGTTCTAGATATAGAACTTTTGAATACTCTTCTGTGCGCACACCTGTGGGAAGTCCTAGGCGGGTTGAATTTTAGTTTACCTAGGTGGTATGCAGTTCGAGTGATTCCTCCCGAACATGTAACTCCGTCGGTTGCAGATTTCATCTCTTGGGTTTTTCGTTTCACAGCAGAGCAGAGAGAGAGAGAGCAAGGATTAGACATATGGCATGCGACCTGACTCTACCTCATAGTTTTTAAAAATTTTATGGCCACACCCGTGGCATGTGGAGGTTCCCAGGATAGGGGTCTAACAGGAGCTGCAGCTTCTGGCCTACCCCACAGCCATAGCCACGCAGATCCGAGCCGCATCTGTGACCTACACCGCAGCTCACGGCCACCCCGGATCATCTAATTAGGATGTGTTAGTTTGTAACACAAAAACAAACCACTGAACCTTAGCTGTGGTTGGTGCTTGATGGCCTCAATTGCTTATACACTCTAATACCTAACACAACAAAATGAAATTGCGGTGCACTGCTTTCGTGATAAATGTAGTGTGCTTGCTACACCGTTCATTGCTTTGCTGAATCTATTTTGTATCGTCCAGTTCCGTTCTCATACATTATTTTTACATCTTTCAGGTCGATCACCTTGACTGAAGCGCATGGAGGCCTTAGCCACAAACACATTGCTGGCTTTCATGGTAGGTATTCTTGCTTGTATGCCTTCGTTCACTTTGCAACTCTGTAGCATCTATATTTGGGACTGTGAACTACTGCAGTATGTGTAAACCAAGCCTCAGTGTGGAGCTGGTTTGCAGATTCTTTTTTCCTCAGAGAGGCGAATCTAGGGGTCACCAATCAGGAATGAAAACAAACTTTTTTTACACAAGTATTAAGAAGCTTATGGTTGGAACAAGATATCAACTGTGTTTAGTCGCGTAATGATTGCACTCCTGAATTTTCTTGGCAAAATTGAAATTTTTTATTCCCCACATAATGATCGCACCCCGAACTTGCCGCTGCAATTTATGTGCCAAGTCTAGCCGACGATCGTACTTAACAGATGGCATGTGCAGATGACCATCTTGCACTGTCAGCCACTATTTTTGTTTTGATATTGGTTGTAATGTTGCTGATGCTGAAACGTTGCTGTTGGTTGACCTGCAGTCACACGGGCAGTCTAAACGCGGTTATGCTTAACTATGGATACCAAACTTAACTGCGGTTATCTCGAATCACGATTCGCCGTTTTCACAAGATTCGCCACCGTTCTGGATTGTGGTGGAACGAACAAAGTGATGCGGTGGTCCGGAGCGAAGCGACATTTGCAAATATCTAGCAGTGCAGATGGCACAGTGTCGTGAGATTTACTATAAAAGTTTTTTTGTTGATTGATCGTTATCAATGATTCACTATGTCTCCTTTTCAGGCCTCGCTACAACGAGAGCAGCCTCCGGCGCTTAGGACCGCAGAGCCTGGTAAGTCATTTAAGCGGATGGTACTTTGGTGCTTGCGCAAGGTGTTCGCGGCACATACTGGAACACTGAGAGTGCCGTCCGATGGCACTGCCTCCACAGCCAAATACATGGCCGCGCTGCCTGCAAGCCGACCGTGCCAGGTAAACATCTCTACGGCAGATCCCTAGTGGCAGCGTCAGAAAACGGTGTTAAACTTTCTTGTTCTCGTAAATAATAAGACCTGGAATACGGGAATGCCAGAAATGAGTCCTCCATGAGGATCGTTGACCTGTACCGAGTTGCTGATAAGAGTAATAGCTGCAATACAAGCTAGTTTTATGCTCCCAGCCGTGTAGCAGCTGCCGCCATTGCAGGGTGACTGACCTGATCTGCTTGCAAGCCAGCTTCGCTGCTGAGGTGTCACTGAAAGCGATCATATATCTTTCTTTTAATATGAAACAGTGATGTTGTCACTAAGGCAGTGCCATAAGTCGACCATTTAGTATAAGCTTTGGTCAATTCAAAACAGCATCCGCTGTGGCTTCGATATTTAGAACATACTTTTTTTTATACATTTATACTTTTTTTCGATATACTTTTTTCGATATTTAGAAACAAGTGATGCCTAGTGACGACTAGGGGTAGCATGCCAGAGCGCCGTCGTCGTCGGCACTTTTGGGTGACACCATTGCGGTAAGCTCGCGGAATCCGGTGCTGCGAACGTTTTGAACGTGTCACCTACTTTAATGCTGTAGAAGAGATCGGACAAGCAAGCAAGCAAACAAACAAAAAAAAAGATGGGAGGCTGTTCTTTGATCATGATGTATCTAGCATGAATTACCAGGGCAGCAGGAACGTATTTGCCGCCTCATATAAATTGCTCGAGCCATTCCTCATCTAGACTAGTTCTGCCATAAAATACATCCTATCGTCTCCTTGTGCTTCACTACGCTTCCCGCACAATTGCTGTTGGCCAGTCGCAATTAGCCCAGTGGTAATTGTGACTCTCTAGCGTGTGCCGCTGCCTCCTGGGTACAGTGGCTGATGCATTCTGGCTGGATTCATGGCGTAGACTTCTGTTGTAAGTTCGTGCTGGCAAAAAAAGAGGATGATCAGAAATGTCACCTCGAATCACCATTTGCTTGACTTGCTAGCCAAGACATTGAGTGGTGGGTATACTACAGAAAAATCATGCAAACACTTCCATTTCCAATGCCTGTTACTGCGCTACGAGAGAGCCTTTCGAGACATTTTTCTTAAGAGTGCATTCCTGTAAACATGCCTTACAGCCGCCTGATAATAAGTAAATCTCCTGCCATAAGTGACATACAGGCCCTAGCTCACGCGACATTTCAAGCTTCTCTGCTAATAGTGGCCCTCGACGTGCGTAGGCTCAAATTTGATTTTTAGTAAACAGTATGTGTGGTGACTGAAAAGAATTACTATATGTAATCTCTTTAGATGTTTTATACAGGGGAACAGTTTCATTCTAGGAGCATGACTTTCATGCATCTGTGTGTCACTTTTTGTTTGGCCAGAAATTTAAGTCTTGAGTTCTAAATTTTGTGCAGACCTCGTGTGGCTCACCTGCATTGTGTTAAGGGTAGGCTGGAAGAGGCACAAAGCCTGTCTGTGTGAGTGCCTGTAAGTGATCGTGGTGGTGTGACTCTTTTATTAGAAAATCCTTTCTACTATGCGTTCAGTACATCCTGGGCCAAGGTGACGAGGGCACGTTGCAGCCTCAGATCCAGGGAGGCGAGCCAGATGGGCCTCGATGAGGGTGGGGGGAAAGGATAGGCGGGGGACTGGAAGGCTGCGTGGCACTGTGTAAGGCAGTGTTCTATGTCTGCATGTGTGTGTGGACAGTTTAGGCACTTACGTGTGGAAGTGTACCGGTATAGATGACGTTTGGCTGGTGTATGTAGGAGATTAAACTGCATTCGGCTAAGAATGCGAGCTTCATGGATCGATAAGGATGAGTGTGGTGGTCCTCCCTACTCACACAGTCCTCCCTACCCGCACCAAGCACCATGCACAACCACTTCCTGCTCCCAGTCCCCCTTCCTCCACACCACCTCGTTGTCTTCCCCAGTCTGTTCCAATGTGCTCCATTGTGACACCTAATGGCGCCATTGACACTGGCCTTTACAACGCGACGAATAAAAGTGGCGAAAGTACAAAGCCTTCAGGCACTTCTAGTAGCATGTGCACGAGAATCTTTTGGAGTGCCCATGGGTGGCAATTTTTTCAAAAGTGGATTGTGCAAATAAGTGCATGTAGTACTTGTTGATCAATTTTTAAACTGGTTGCAGATATGTCATGTGCAAATTAGTTTGTTATCTTGGGAGGCATATTTTTAATAAGCTTATCTAGGCGCTAAATGCTATGTATTGCTCAACGGGAGCGACGAGTTAGAACTGTCTCAGCATTTCTTCTCTAAGCTCCTGAAATCTTTGTGCACAAAACCACGCTGGGGTGATAGCTAAAGCATGATGACGCACAAATATGGCTTGGAGTTTCAGTGATCAGTCTCTTGTGGTTTTGTGTACAATGAACTGCCAACCAGCCGCTGTTATTGCTCACCTGATCTTGATGCATCTATGCCCAGTGTTATAGCTTGTGGCGCAGTGCTGGTTCCCATCCGAGTTCATTTAGTTGTGTTGCGCATGATAAACTGAAGTGAAACCCATGCTGAGTGGGGGTAAAAGAGATATTTTCCTTGAAGTGCTTTACCAGGTTAGAGTTCATGAAGTGTTCGAGCATCTTGCAGCAAGTGAAAGTTAACGATATTAGTCCATGTGTGTACATTCACCTTCTTCAAAAATTTGCATCACGTTGGATGTCTCTTCCAGTCTTAGGGCAATTTTTGCATTTTGTTCCATTGGATTGCTAAATGAGGCGCAGCCTCTCTTGAGCAATACTTCAAAATGTAACCAGAAATTTTTTTCTTGTCCATGAGCTGAATGAGGGTTAGAGTGGCTTACTGCAGCCATGCGAGAAACGTTTTGCATAATTGTCCAGGAGCAGTAGGAGGCAGTATACAACTGCTGGCAGACCATGTGATTAATAGGTGATGCCAATACCCTCTTATGTATGTTTATCATTTACTTGCACGAACGTGGCTAGTTGAACAATTTAAAGAGCTTTGAGTGTGGTCGGGGGGAAGCTGGCATAGAGCGTTGTTGAACTGCTTTCTGCCTCTGCAGAGGTGCGTGAAATCTTGCAGCAGACTTGCTTGCATTGGCCTAAAAGAGTGGTGTATTGATTGTGTTTCTCGTGTGTTCCTCATGTGTTTCTCATGTGGTTTCTGCAATTTTTGAGGCGTCATGCTTCAAGGAGAGCGCCGAAAGTGTAGAGGAAAACGATATATCCTCCCCACCACTGCGATGTTAAATGCATCGGAGAGAAAAAATAGGATTGGACAAAAGTTATACATAAAAGTGAAATCAATTGTGTAGTTCTTATCTTCAGAATCAAGTAGATGATACCTACAGACCGAATGACTTCTTGCTCCAAAGCGAAAATTAAGCAATAGGAGAAACATCCTGTGTCACAGATTGTTAGAACGTAGCGTTTTGTATAAATTGGAATTGTTACAAATTTTCAAGTGCTGTAGTGCAAAAGACTCTTAACCCTGTGTTTAGAGCGTGAAAGCGTAACCATCTTATGGTGCGAAAAAACCAACTGAATACAAAACAACCTGTGTATTTGCTTAAAGATGTTGCAGTCAGTTTCGATGACATTGCATGTGCTGTGTGACACCCGTTGCTTGTGGCGCGATCCGTTAACCAGGAACATTGTCAATAATTACGGGATGCACCATGCAGCTCAAGACCAGCTCAAGACGGTGTAAAAATCAACGCCACTTTCAGCCCGGTGGCTCCTGTGGCAGGTGAGTCCAGCGGGCCCAGCCGATGTCGGGGCGGTCTTGGCGAGAGGTACCGCAAATTTCGCATATCACGTTGATCTAACTTCTTGGAACACGATGCGGTAGCAGTGCTCTAAATATAGAACTTTTGAATACTCTTCTGCTCACATATCTGGGGGAATCAATGGATGGGTTGAATTTTAGTTTACCTACGCTGTGTGCAGTTAAAGTGATTCCTCCGGGTTTTTCTTCTGACCGCAGAGCAGAGAGAGAGCAGGGATAGACATATGGCATGCGACCTTACTCATGTTGCCCCTTTAAGGCAACCTTAAATTAACCTTAATTTACCTTATGTACACGTGTGACTGCTGCACTTTTTTCTACAGTTATGACACAGTGTGGCCATTGCATGGGGCCTGCACAGGACTTGGGATTAGCGCTGCCCCGATTATGCAGCCCATTTTTTCATGCTGTGACACAAATTAGCTGCGTTACGGTAAATTCTTCTGATGCATACTGCAATGAAAGTATGAATGATAAGATGCACGCCCGATGACCGGCACGAATAAACTGTGTAACGTAAAACAGGTTGCTAGGTTGGTTTACTGGCAAACGTGACGTAATCATTAGTTAAAATGAGGATCCTCCAAAGATCTGGCACTCAGCTAACAGTAATGATACCTGGGCTGATGGATCGGAGTAGCGTTCTACGCGTGCGACCCATGCCTGTCAGTGGGAGGTAGTGCTCCCCTGGCTCTGTGTCTGCACTTTACTCTCAAAAGCTTCGCAGAAATCAGTTTTATGTTCATTTTAATGTCAGGTTAATGTGCGCTGGTAAACTGATAAGGCTAGACCTTTTATATTAAAATATGACTACAGTGGAACACTGACTATGTGTCGTCCACGGGAAGGCCCACATTTGAAAGCATTTTTTTTTGTTTTCACTTCATTTTTATTTCATTTGCCTTTGTGAATTCTGTAAGCCTAATTTGTTGGCATATGCCATTCAGTTCTTATGAATTGCCTTTTTTTTTTTGAATCCAAGCGTTTGCTTAAAGTATTTCCCTTTGCGTTCGCTTCCAACTGAGAACAGACTTATCGCACTTGCCGACGCCAGGCTTCTCTTCAATCAGCTATGCTTCCCGCACTGCTGTCCGCCACGCGCCCACTTCCCTCGCACTGAGAGGCATTGGCCGAGAACTGGAGCCAGAGGGCTGCGTGGAGGGAGAGCCATTCCTAAGCAGCCACGTGCACACAACTGCCAGCCTACATTGAGCTGAGGAATCTAGGCGGTGGCATGGCCACAATCAGCATGAAGCGGATGGCAGAATAGGAGAAGTGACAAAAGCCCACTGATTCCTTGAGGGAGTGAACAGTATCCCTATGCTGCCTAATCCCACCTTCTGATATCCGCATGGCAGCCTGTGAGCTAATGGGCTGAGCTTTGGGAATATATACTGACTTGCTTGTGGATGTGCTGTGGAATGTGCCAGTGGGGGAACATGAAAAGCATTTTTAATTGCATTGCAGTGAAGTTTGTTATATAATCAGTGCTTTCTGTGCACCATCTCTTGTTTCCACCTCAATTTGTTGTAAAACATGTGTTCCTAAGTCCCTGCCTAGGCATGGAATGCAGCCTATGACAGGCGCTATCAAAGCATACATTAAGATTGCTGTTTGTGTAGCTATAAGTATGACGACTTTTCTGTTGGATGTGTTTGTGTTGCACCGTGTGCCTAAGCATGGTTGCTATTCTCGTAAATGTGTTTATATGGATTTCGGGGGATGAGAACGTGACAACCGCGTGCTGTGGGACCGCAGCAGTGATGATGACGACAGCACTAGTGAGGACGATGGCGCAAGGGTGTTCGAGTAGTCCAGTGAATAATGTATTTTCATTTTGGAATGCGCCTTCGGGCAAGCTCTTTTTTTTTCTGACATGCGGTGTGTGGGGGGGCTCAACTTAATTTCAGTCGACATACATAGCCGTGTAAATGCATTAGTTAACCTCGCCCCCTCCCCCCCCAAATAGCATGTTAGGCGAGAAAAGAGAAGAACATGCCCGTGGGCACATTCTACTCTTCTCCTTCAGTCTTCTAGAGCTCCCTGCTTCAACTGGCTTGCCAATGTCGATACATGGCATTGTGCTCTGCAGTTTCAGGAATAGAAGGGCACCAGCAGGGCATGTTTTCAGGGCTGGTTGCTTTTTGTTGCTCATCCAGACTGATGGATCTCTGCAAATGCTGTGAATAGAGCCATTAAATGTTACCACATATTCCTGAAGGCATTGCGAAACTGCAAATGAGTAGAAAATAAAAAAAAATAATCTAAGATTGCCTAAGCTTTTCCTGATGTGGCTTTAGCTCCAGGGCTTCCTTGCTGCTAGCCTGTCAGCTAGAGGGCTGAGCTTTGCCCATGGCCCTGCAGCTGTGCACTAAATGGTTGTCTAGGCACTTAGCAGCCACTGAATGGAATAGATTTCCCTATGGAGAATCACCTGGCAGCATTTGGGGTGCTAATTTGTGCCACTCTATTGTTGCATTCTACGGCGTAGCTCAATAGCCATCACAACCTATTGAGCTAGGTCACAACCTTCACCTGGTAAGCATTCATGGCACATGCACCCTAGAACCTTTTCAGTGGGATGAAAATCTGCAATTTTATCTCAGTGACTTTGCTGTTTCCAGTCACAGGGTTAAATCCCATTTGTCGCTGCTACTTTTTGATATGGCCGAAGCCAAATTCATAGCAGGTGGTATATGGGAGTGGTTTGACTAGGACTAACTGCTGGTAAGTTTTCCTGCCATGACGTAAAAGCGAGCTTATGATATTAACCAATGTGTGATGCAATATGTGATTGAAGGTGTCAGCATGAGGGCACTGTGCTTGTTGGGAATATGATAGGGCTAGTTACAAAGGAATGTGGAAATTTAGCTATGAAAAGTAAGAAAGGGATTTTGGTTGTCAGAAAAGTTGCGGAGTAAGTTCGACAGGTGGACTATGCCGAGTGAACAGTGCTGCGCGCTTTTGTAGCCTTTGGTGGGACTCTTGGGTTTCCTGTGTGCCCCTCTCCATACGCAATGCGAGAGCACAGTTGGTGCTTTGGATCTTCATGAGCAGAAGAGTGAGAAAAGTTTGGTATACTAGACTGGTAGGCGTGTCTCTTGGTAATGGAAGTTTAGTACCTGCTGCACCTTCTCTGCAAGTGCCGGTTCTCCCTGTTGACTTTGTTGATGTATTCTCGGTGCAGGGCATCGGATTTTTGGATGCGGTGCTGGGCCCAGGTACGTGCTTTGAATGTGTGCATTTCCTCTTTTTTTTTCTGCTAAGCATTTCTGCTGCAATTTCAGACTTTGCTGATGTCTGTCGAACTAACATTGGATTTTAGTTTCACATCCGTCTGTCAGAAGTCCTGCCAGATCGATATCATTTTTATAGATTTCAGTAAAGAATGGGACCTCGTCTCCCGTCCTAAATTAATTTCCACGCTTCAACAAGTTGGTCTTCCTAGCATCATAGTTAACTGTGGTTTAGCTTGCCATCTAATCGAATACAATTTGTTAGTATTGACAATTATTCAGGTAATGTTCCTGTCTCTTCTGGTGTCTCCCAAGGAAGTATTCCAGCTCTCCTGTTATTTTCGATATGTAGTAACGACATTGTTAAAGTTGTCCTCATCCTGTTCAGATCAGGCTGTTTCCAAACGGCTCTGTTTTGTTTAATATAATTACTTGTTGTGAATACCTGGTCTCACTTAAGTATACTCTATTCTCGATTGGTGTAATCAGTAGGACACAAGAGTCCCACTTGCTTCGAGTGCTGGCAAAAGGTAAACTACGTCCCCATGTGGCACATTTTTGTGTGCTGTATACTAGTACATACAATGGAACACCAATAAGCATGTTTTTATCTTTCTCTGGTAGGCCTCTTTTAATTTCACTTTCACATTATTTGTTCTCAGTTTTCCATGCAGAGAAAACAAATATGTCCAGGACAAAGTACGGTGTACCTGACTGAGCCCTAAACCGCAAACTTTGTCAGTTTGGAATGTTTGGAAACAGCGCAATTCTAAAAACTAAAATACACATTTCGAACACGCTGAATTCTGTGCAGCAATAAAAAAAAAGCGCTATTAAGAGCACATCGCAACAACTGACGTGAGATTCATTAAGTAGGACAACAAATATATATATATCTGCTAAAAAGTGCTCTTAGTTAAAGGTTACAGTACTAAATCGAAATTTATGAAATGGAATACAAGACTGATGACAGTATGGTACAACAAATAACTCAGAACACATCAAGCAGAACAATACAACTCGGATGAAAAAAGGGATCATTTCTGTATGTTCTGCGTGTTTTTCCAAACTTGGCTGGACGGTTTGACGACGCTCCGTTTGGTGAAAAAAAAAAAAAACTCAAGTTCAGCTGTTAGGCTCTTTTCATCTTTCAGCTGCCTCATAATACTTCCTGAAGCAAAATGCAGCTGCACTGTGGTGTTCCTCAATTTTAGCCTATGATATATATTTAATATAGTGCTTTTGTCAGTCGAACGTGTATTGTATTTGCCACGTTTGAAAACTAGAGAAGCATTCCTAGAAAGTATCTTTGGCAAAAAAAGTCGTATTCGTACGACTGAGTACGTACTTATTCTCGGGCTTTGCTTGTACTTGCCCAGAGAAGTAAAGCTGCACTGCCGCGGTTTCCCAAGTGGAAGAATGAGTGCAATGCCAGCATTTTCTCTAGCCATCTCTGTGTAACTCTGTACCTTCAAGAAGTTTGCCATGACACAGGGCCAGATCTCTCCCTTTCACAACATGTACTAGGTACTACAAACGCGGTTGATGCAAATTTAGGGATGTTACAAATTCGGGAAATTCCTGACCCGAGTACATTGTGAACAGTGTGCTTAATTTCGGATGTTCCGAAGACTTCCTCACATCCGTTACGGATGTGTACGTGCAAGCTGCGAGCAGTGGCGCTCGGCCCACACATCACAGACTCCACAATTCCTAGTTTGTGCGCACAAGGAGCAGTGAGTGGCAGCATGTGGCCGTAAATAAATACTGTCAGCCATAAACGAGTCTGTGCGAGTACATTTCGCATGATGCTCGATACCGATTTTGTTTGTTTTTGAGGTGATACGATGCCTGGGATTATGCGAATTTGCTCACGACCCCGTGAGATTCGTATCGAGATTCGACTGCACTAGGCGAAGTGAAATGCTGTTTGTGGCCTAGCAGTGCTAAACTGGTTCCTGGTGCTGTGAAAACAATTCATGATACACAGTATCTTGATTAAGGGTCTTTACGCAGTGACCACGAAGGAGGGTGCTCAGTGTCTGATCTCAGCCGCTAGAAAAGTTCATGTCAGGCATCCTAAATGAACCCAGGAATCCTTGTTGCTTTTAATTGCATGGCTTCATGTTTTACATTGCGTGGTACGACTCCAATAAGCGTAATTTTCGTTTACTTGTTTTACCAGCAGAAATTCTTGTATTGATTTATATGAAATGTGTGTAGTATTTGTTTCCCTAACTTATTATTACAGGAATGAGTCAAGACGTAAATTGAGACCTTGAAGAAAAGTGTCGACTCGCACTGTGGAGCTGACCGAAATTGTATAATTAATAATCAGCGTTGGAAATTCTTTTTTCTATTCAACCCTGGATTGCTCCTAATCGGAAAGCTGTCTACTGTTAATGCTGCAAGTTTGAATCAGTGTGGAAGGTTTCAGTGTGGCCGTTTCCGTTCATCCTGCAGAGAGGGGCACCAGCAGCTGCGGGACATCTGCAGCTGCCCAGCTCGAGGGCCAGCCTTAAGGAGTGAGTGCTGCCAATGTTTGGTGTACGAAATTCTTACAATTCCTCTGCATGGCTGGGTTCTGGTTGAAGTTGGAGGCATTTTCAAGTGCGGGCATACGGAAAAAAAAAATGTCCAGCTTTAGTCTGGTTTACTTTTACCCAAACATCAACATCATGGCAAAAATTGTAGTCTGTGTGCATTAAGCAGCTGAATGTTGGCTAGACAAATGGTCTTTAAAATTTACCTTATGTACACGTGTGACTGCTGCACTTTTTTCTGCAGTTATGACACAGTGTGGCCATTGCATGGGGCCTGCACAGGACTTGGGATTAGCGGTGCCCCGATTATGCAGCCCATTTTTTCATGCTGTGACACAAATTAGCTGAGTTACGGTAAATTCTTCTGATGCATACTGCAATGAAAGTATGAATGATAAGATGCACACCCGACGACCGGCACGAATAAACTGTGTAATGTAAAACAGGTTGCTAGGTCAGTTTACTGGCAAACATAACGTAATTATAAGTTAAAATGAGGATCCTCCAATGATCTGGCACTCAGCTAACAGTAATGATGCCTGGGCTGATGGTTCGGAGCAGTGTTCTACGCGTGCGGCACATGCCCGTCAGTGGGAGGTGGCGCTCCCCTGACTGTGTGTCCGTGCACTTTGCTCTCAAAGGCTTCGCAGAATTCAGTTTTAGGTTCATTTTAATGTAAAGTTATTGTGCGATGGTAAACTGGTAACAAGGCTAGACCTTTTATTGTAAACAATGACTACAGTGGAACCCTGACTATGCGTCCCCCGTTCATGGGAGGGCCTTCATGTGAAAGCGTTTTTTTTCTTTCCACTTCATTTTTATTTCAGTTGCCTTAGTGAATTCTGTAAACCTAATCTTTTGGCTTATGCCATTCAGTTCTTGTGAATTGCCTTTTTTTCTGTTTCTTTTCCAGTTGCAAACTGTTTGCTTGGATTCAGAAGTTAACTTTGTTTTGAAACTATTTGAAGAGAAAAACTATTTCCCTTTGCGTTCGCTTCCAACTGAGAACCGACTTATCGCACTTGCATACGCCAGGCTTCCCTTCAATCAGCTGTGCTTCCCGCACTGCTGTCCGCCACGCGCCCACTTCCCTCGCACTGAGAGGCATTGGCCGAGAACTGGAGCCAGAGGGCTGCGTGGAGGGAGAGCCATTCCTAAGCAGCCACGTGCACACAACTGCCAGCCTACATTGAGCTGAGGAATCTAGGCGGTGGCATGGCCACAATCAGCATGAAGCGGATGGCAGAATAGGAGAAGTGACAAAAGCCCACTGATTCCTTGAGGGAGTGAACAGTATCCCTATGCTGCCTAATCCCACCTTCTGATATCCGCATGGCAGCCTGTGAGCTAATGGGCTGAGCTTTGGGAATATATACTGACTTGCTTGTGGATGTGCTGTGGAATGTGCCAGTGGGGGAACATGAAAAGCATTTTTAATTGCATTGCAGTGAAGTTTGTTATATAATCAGTGCTTTCTGTGCACCATCTCTTGTTTCCACCTCAATTTGTTGTAAAACATATGTGTTCCTAAGTCCCTGCCTAGGCATGGAATGCAGCCTATGACAGGCGCTATCAAAGCATACATTAAGATTGCTGTTTGTGTAGCTATAAGTATGACGACTTTTCTGTTGGATGTGTTTGTGTTGCACCGTGTGCCTAAGCATGGTTGCTATTCTCGTAAATGTGTTTATATGGATTTCGGGGGATGAGAACGTGACAACCGCGTGCTGTGGGACCGCAGCAGTGATGATGACGACAGCACTAGTGAGGACGATGGCGCAAGGGTGTTCGAGTAGTCCAGTGAATAATGTATTTTCATTTTGGAATGCGCCTTCGGGCAAGCTTTTTTTTTCTGACATGCGGTGTGTGGGGGGGCTCAACTTAATTTCAGTCGACATACATAGCCGTGTAAATGCATTAGTTAACCTCGCCCCCTCCCCCCCCAAATAGCATGTTAGGCGAGAAAAGAGAAGAACATGCCCGTGGGCACATTCTACTCTTCTCCTTCAGTCTTCTAGAGCTCCCTGCTTCAACTGGCTTGCCAATGTCGATACATGGCATTGTGCTCTGCAGTTTCAGGAATAGAAGGGCACCAGCAGGGCATGTTTTCAGGGCTGGTTGCTTTTTGTTGCTCATCCAGACTGATGGATCTCTGCAAATGCTGTGAATAGAGCCATTAAATGTTACCACATATTCCTGAAGGCATTGCGAAACTGCAAATGAGTAGAAAATAAAAAAAAATAATCTAAGATTGCCTAAGCTTTTCCTGATGTGGCTTTAGCTCCAGGGCTTCCTTGCTGCTAGCCTGTCAGCTAGAGGGCTGAGCTTTGCCCATGGCCCTGCAGCTGTGCACTAAATGGTGGTCTAGGCACTTAGCAGCCACTGAATGGAATAGCTTTCTCTATGGAGAAGCACCTGGCAGCATTTGGGGTGCTAATTTGTGCCACTCTATTGTTGCATTCTAAGGCGTAGCTCAATAGCCATCACAACCTATTGAGCTAGGTCACAACCTTCACCTGGTAAGCATTCATGGCACATGCACCCTAGAACCTTTTCAGTGGGATGAAAATCTGCAATTTTATCTCAGTGACTTTGCTGTTTCCAGTCACAGGGTTAAATCCCATTTGTCGCTGCTTCTTTTTGATATGGCCGAAGCCAAATTCATAGCAGGTGGTATATGGGAGTGGTTTGACTAGGACTAACTGCTGGTAAGTTTTCCTGCCATGACATAAAAGCAAGCTTATGATATTAACCAATGTGTGATGCAATATGTGAGTGAAGGTTTCAGCTTGAGGGCACTGTGCTTGTTGGGCATATGATAGGACTAGTTACAAAGGAATGTGGAAATTTAGCTATGAAAAGTAAGAAAGGGATTTTGGTTGTCAGAAAAGTTGCGGAGCAAGTACAACAGGTGGACTGTGCCGAGTGAACAGTGCTTCACACTTCTGTAGCCCTGGGTGGGACTCTTAGGTTTCCTGTGTGCCCCTCTCCATACGCAGTGGGAGAGCACAGTGTTGTCTACGGAGTCGCAGAGCCACACGCTCAAACATCCAGAAAGGCGTGGACCCATGGTCTCAGCAGGCTCTGCGCACAAAGACCCGCCGCCACCACTGCGCACCGGGCAAGTGGCACCGACCAGTCTTCCCGGCCGACATCCCGGACCGCCACCGCCACTGCGCACCGGGCAAGTGGCACCGACCTGTCTTCCCGACCTACATCCCGGCTTATCTAGGCTTATCTAGGCGCTAAGTGCTTTGTATTGCTCAACGGGAGCAACGAGTTAGAACTCTCTCAGCATTTCTTCTCTAAGCTCCTGAAATCTGTGCACAAAACCACGCTGGGGTGATAGCTAAAGCATGATGACGCACAAATATGGCTTGGAGGTTCAGTGATCAGTCTCTTGTGGTTTTGTGTACAATGAACTGCCAGCCAGCCGCTGTTATTGCTCACCTGATCTTGATGCATCTATGCCCAGTGTTATAGCTTGAGGCGCAGTGCTGGTTCCCATCCGAGTTCATTTAGTTGTGTTGCGCATGATAAACTGAAGTGAAACCCATGCTGAGTGGGGGTAAAAGAGATATTTTTCTTGAAGTGCTTTACCAGGTTAGAGTTCATGAAGTGTTCGAGCATCTTGCAGCAAGTGAAAGTTAACGATATTAGTCCATGTGTGTACATTCACCTTCTTCAAAAATTTGCATCACGTTGGATGTCTCTTCCAGTCTTAGGGCAATTTTTGCATTTTGTTCCATTGGATTGCTAAATGAGGTGCAGCCTCTCTTGAGCAATACTTCAAAATGTAACCAGAAATTTTTTTCTTGTCCATGAGCTGAATGAGGGTTAGAGTGGCTTACTGCAGCCATGCGAGAAACGTTTTGCATAATTGTCCAGGAGCAGTAGGAGGCAGTATACAACTGTTGGCAGACCATGTGATTAATAGGTGATGCCAATACCCTCTTATGTATGTTTATCATTTACTTGCACGAACGTGGCTAGTTGAACAATTTAAAGAGCTTTGAGTGTGGTCGGGGGGAAGCTGGCATAGAGCGTTGTTGAACTGCTTTCTGCCTCTGCAGAGGTGCGTGAAATCTTGCAGCAGACTTGCTTGCATTGGCCTAAAAGAGTGGTGTATTGATTGTGTTTCTCGTGTGTTCCTCATGTGTTTCTCATGTGGTTTCTGCAATTTTTGAGGCGTCATGCTTCAAGGAGAGCGCCGAAAGTCTAGAGGAAAACGATATATCCTCCCCACCACTGCGATGTTAAATGCATAGGAGAGAAAAAATAGGATTGGAGAAAAGTTGGACATAAGAGTGAAATTAATAGTGTAGTTATTATCTCCAAAATCATGTAGATGATACTTGCAGACCGAATGGCCTGCTTCAAAGCGAAAATGAAGCAATAGGAGAGACATCCTGTGTGACAGGTTGATAGAACGTAGCGTTTTGTATAAATTGGAACTGTTACAAATTTCAAAGCGCTGTAGTGCAAAAGACTCTTAACCCTGCGTTTAGAGCGCGGAAGTGTAAGCATCTTATGGTGCGAAAAAATCAACTGAATACAAAACAACCTGTGTATTTGCTGAAAGATGTTGCAGTCAGTTTCGATGACATCGAATGTACTGTGTGACACGCGTTGCTTGTGGCGCGATCCGTTAACGAGGAACATTGACGCAAATTACGGTATGCACCACACAGCTCAAGACAGCGTAAAAATCAGCGCCACGTTCAGCCTGGTGATTCCGGTGGCTCTGGTGTCAGGCGAGTCCAGCGGGCCCCGCCGATGCCTGGGCAGTCTTGTCGAGAGTTACCCCGAATTTCGCATATCACCTTGATCTGACTTCTTGGAACACGATGCGATACCAGTGTTCTAGATATAGAACTTTTGAATACTCTTCTGTGCGCACACCTGTGGGAAGTCCTAGGCGGGTTGAATTTTAGTTTACCTAGGTGGTATGCAGTTCGAGTGATTCCTCCCGAACATGTAACTCCGTCGGTTGCAGATTTCATCTCTTGGGTTTTTCGTTTCACAGCAGAGCAGAGAGAGAGAGAGCAAGGATTAGACATATGGCATGCGACCTGACTCTACCTCATAGTTTTTAAAATTTTTATGGCCACACCCGTGGCATGTGGAGGTTCCCAGGATAGGGGTCTAACAGGAGCTGCAGCTTCTGGCCTACCCCACAGCCATAGCCACGCAGATCCGAGCCGCATCTGTGACCTACACCGCAGCTCACGGCCACCCCGGATCATCTAATTAGGATGTGTTAGTTTGTAACACAAAAACAAACCACTGAACCTTAGCTGTGGTTGGTGCTTGATGGCCTCAATTGCTTATACACTCTAATACCTAACACAACAAAATGAAATTGCGGTGCACTGCTTTCGTGATAAATGTAGTGTGCTTGCTACACCGTTCATTGCTTTGCTGAATCTATTTTGTATCGTCCAGTTCCGTTCTCATACATTATTTTTACATCTTTCAGGTCGATCACCTTGACTGAAGCGCATGGAGGCCTTAGCCACAAACACATTGCTGGCTTTCATGGTAGGTATTCTTGCTTGTATGCCTTCGTTCACTTTGCAACTCTGTAGCATCTATATTTGGGACTGTGAACTACTGCAGTATGTGTAAACCAAGCCTCAGTGTGGAGCTGGTTTGCAGATTCTTTTTTCCTCAGAGAGGCGAATCTAGGGGTCACCAATCAGGAATGAAAACAAACTTTTTTTACACAAGTATTAAGAAGCTTATGGTTAGAACAAGATATCTACTGTGTTTAGTCGCGTAATGATTGCACTCCTGAATTTTCTTGGCAAAATTGAAATTTTTTATTCCCCACATAATGATCGCACCCCGAACTTGCCGCTGCAATTTATGTGCCAAGTCTAGCCGACGATCGTACTTAACAGATGGCATGTGCAGATGACCATCTTGCACTGTCAGCCACTATTTTTGTTTTGATATTGGTTGTAATGTTGCTGATGCTGAAACGTTGCTGTTGGTTGAACTGCAGTCACACGGGCAGTCTAAACGCGGTTATGCTTAACTATGGATACCAAACTTAACTGCGGTTATCTCGAATCACGATTCGCCGTTTTCACAAGATTCGCCACCGTTCTGGATTGTGGTGGAACGAACAAAGTGATGCGGTGGTCCGGAGCGAAGCGACATTTGCAAATATCTAGCAGTGCAGATGGCACAGTGTCGTGAGATTTACTATAAAAGTTTTTTTGTTGATTGATCGTTATCAATGATTCACTATGTCTCCTTTTCAGGCCTCGCTACAACGAGAGCAGCCTCCGGCGCTTAGGATCGCAGAGCCTGGTAAGTCATTTAAGCGGATGGTACTTTGGTGCTTGCGCAAGGTGTTCGCGGCACATACTGGAACACTGAGAGTGCCGTCCGATGGCACTGCCTCCACAGCCAAATACATGGCCGCGCTGCCTGCAAGCCGACCGCGCCAGGTGAACATCTCTACGGCAGATCCCTAGTGGCAGCGTCAGAAAACGGTGTTAAACTTTCTTGTTCTCGTAAATAATAAGACCTGGAATACGGGAATGCCAGAAATGAGTCCTCCATGAGGATCGTTGACCTGTACCGAGTTGCTGATAAGAGTAATAGCTGCAATACAAGCTAGTTTTATGCTCCCAGCCGTGTAGCAGCTGCCGCCATTGCAGGGTGACTGACCTGATCTGCTTGCAAGCCAGCTTCGCTGCTGAGGTGTCACTGAAAGCGATCATATATCTTTCTTTTAATATGAAACAGTGATGTTGTCACTAAGGCAGTGCCATAAGTCGACCATTTAGTATAAGCTTTGGTCAATTCAAAACAGCATCCGCTGTGGCTTCGATATTTAGAACATACTTTTTTTTATACATTTATACTTTTTTTCGATATACTTTTTTCGATATTTAGAAACAAGTGATGCCTAGTGACGACTAGGGGTAGCATGCCAGAGCGCCGTCGTCGTCGGCACTTTTGGGTGACACCATTGCGGTAAGCTCGCGGAATCCGGTGCTGCGAACGTTTTGAACGTGTCACCTACTTTAATGCTGTAGAAGAGATCGGACAAGCAAGCAAGCAAACAAACAAAAAAAAAGATGGGAGGCTGTTCTTTGATCATGATGTATCTAGCATGAATTACCAGGGCAGCAGGAACGTATTTGCCGCCTCATATAAATTGCTCGAGCCATTCCTCATCTAGACTAGTTCTGCCATAAAATACATCCTATCGTCTCCTTGTGCTTCACTACGCTTCCCGCACAATTGCTGTTGGCCAGTCGCAATTAGCCCAGTGGTAATTGTGACTCTCTAGCGTGTGCCGCTGCCTCCTGGGTACAGTGGCTGATGCATTCTGGCTGGATTCATGGCGTAGACTTCTGTTGTAAGTTCGTGCTGGCAAAAAAAGAGGATGATCAGAAATGTCACCTCGAATCACCATTTGCTTGACTTGCTAGCCAAGACATTGAGTGGTGGGTATACTACAGAAAAATCATGCAAACACTTCCATTTCCAATGCCTGTTACTGCGCTACGAGAGAGCCTTTCGAGACATTTTTCTTAAGAGTGCATTCCTGTAAACATGCCTTACAGCCGCCTGATAATAAGTAAATCTCCTGCCATAAGTGACATACAGGCCCTAGCTCACGCGACATTTCAAGCTTCTCTGCTAATAGTGGCCCTCGACGTGCGTAGGCTCAAATTTGATTTTTAGTAAACAGTATGTGTGGTGACTGAAAAGAATTACTATATGTAATCTCTTTAGATGTTTTATACAGGGGAACAGTTTCATTCTAGGAGCATGACTTTCATGCATCTGTGTGTCACTTTTTGTTTGGCCAGAAATTTAAGTCTTGAGTTCTAAATTTTGTGCAGACCTCGTGTGGCTCACCTGCATTGTGTTAAGGGTAGGCTGGAAGAGGCACAAAGCCTGTCTGTGTGAGTGCCTGTAAGTGATCGTGGTGGTGTGACTCTTTTATTAGAAAATCCTTTCTACTATGCGTTCAGTACATCCTGGGCCAAGGTGACGAGGGCACGTTGCAGCCTCAGATCCAGGGAGGCGAGCCAGATGGGCCTCGATGAGGGTGGGGGGAAAGGATAGGCGGGGGACTGGAAGGCTGCGTGGCACTGTGTAAGGCAGTGTTCTATGTCTGCATGTGTGTGTGGACAGTTTAGGCACTTACGTGTGGAAGTGTACCGGTATAGATGACGTTTGGCTGGTGTATGTAGGAGATTAAACTGCATTCGGCTAAGAATGCGAGCTTCATGGATCGATAAGGATGAGTGTGGTGGTCCTCCCTACTCACACAGTCCTCCCTACCCGCACCAAGCACCATGCACAACCACTTCCTGCTCCCAGTCCCCCTTCCTCCACACCACCTCGTTGTCTTCCCCAGTCTGTTCCAATGTGCTCCATTGTGACACCTAATGGCGCCATTGACACTGGCCTTTACAACGCGACGAATAAAAGTGGCGAAAGTACAAAGCCTTCAGGCACTTCTAGTAGCATGTGCACGAGAATCTTTTGGAGTGCCCATGGGTGGCAATTTTTTCAAAAGTGGATTGTGCAAATAAGTGCATGTAGTACTTGTTGATCAATTTTTAAACTGGTTGCAGATATGTCATGTGCAAATTAGTTTGTTATCTTGGGAGGCATATTTTTAATAAGCTTATCTAGGCGCTAAATGCTATGTATTGCTCAACGGGAGCGACGAGTTAGAACTGTCTCAGCATTTCTTCTCTAAGCTCCTGAAATCTTTGTGCACAAAACCACGCTGGGGTGATAGCTAAAGCATGATGACGCACAAATATGGCTTGGAGTTTCAGTGATCAGTCTCTTGTGGTTTTGTGTACAATGAACTGCCAACCAGCCGCTGTTATTGCTCACCTGATCTTGATGCATCTATGCCCAGTGTTATAGCTTGTGGCGCAGTGCTGGTTCCCATCCGAGTTCATTTAGTTGTGTTGCGCATGATAAACTGAAGTGAAACCCATGCTGAGTGGGGGTAAAAGAGATATTTTCCTTGAAGTGCTTTACCAGGTTAGAGTTCATGAAGTGTTCGAGCATCTTGCAGCAAGTGAAAGTTAACGATATTAGTCCATGTGTGTACATTCACCTTCTTCAAAAATTTGCATCACGTTGGATGTCTCTTCCAGTCTTAGGGCAATTTTTGCATTTTGTTCCATTGGATTGCTAAATGAGGCGCAGCCTCTCTTGAGCAATACTTCAAAATGTAACCAGAAATTTTTTTCTTGTCCATGAGCTGAATGAGGGTTAGAGTGGCTTACTGCAGCCATGCGAGAAACGTTTTGCATAATTGTCCAGGAGCAGTAGGAGGCAGTATACAACTGCTGGCAGACCATGTGATTAATAGGTGATGCCAATACCCTCTTATGTATGTTTATCATTTACTTGCACGAACGTGGCTAGTTGAACAATTTAAAGAGCTTTGAGTGTGGTCGGGGGGAAGCTGGCATAGAGCGTTGTTGAACTGCTTTCTGCCTCTGCAGAGGTGCGTGAAATCTTGCAGCAGACTTGCTTGCATTGGCCTAAAAGAGTGGTGTATTGATTGTGTTTCTCGTGTGTTCCTCATGTGTTTCTCATGTGGTTTCTGCAATTTTTGAGGCGTCATGCTTCAAGGAGAGCGCCGAAAGTGTAGAGGAAAACGATATATCCTCCCCACCACTGCGATGTTAAATGCACCGGAGAGAAAAAATAGGATTGGAGAAAAGTTATACATAAAAGTGAAATCAATTGTGTAGTTCTTATCTTCAGAATCAAGTAGATGATACCTACAGACCGAATGACTTCTTGCTCCAAAGCGAAAATTAAGCAATAGGAGAAACATCCTGTGTCACAGATTGTTAGAACGTAGCGTTTTGTATAAATTGGAATTGTTACAAATTTTCAAGTGCTGTAGTGCAAAAGACTCTTAACCCTGTGTTTAGAGCGTGAAAGCGTAACCATCTTATGGTGCGAAAAAACCAACTGAATACAAAACAACCTGTGTATTTGCTTAAAGATGTTGCAGTCAGTTTCGATGACATTGCATGTGCTGTGTGACACCCGTTGCTTGTGGCGCGATCCGTTAACCAGGAACATTGTCAATAATTACGGGATGCACCATGCAGCTCAAGACCAGCTCAAGACGGTGTAAAAATCAACGCCACTTTCAGCCCGGTGGCTCCTGTGGCAGGTGAGTCCAGCGGGCCCAGCCGATGTCGGGGCGGTCTTGGCGAGAGGTACCGCAAATTTCGCATATCACGTTGATCTAACTTCTTGGAACACGATGCGGTAGCAGTGCTCTAAATATAGAACTTTTGAATACTCTTCTGCTCACATATCTGGGGGAATCAATGGATGGGTTGAATTTTAGTTTACCTACGCTGTGTGCAGTTAAAGTGATTCCTCCGGGTTTTTCTTCTGACCGCAGAGCAGAGAGAGAGCAGGGATAGACATATGGCATGCGACCTTACTCATGTTGCCCCTTTAAGGCAACCTTAAATTAACCTTAATTTACCTTATGTACACGTGTGACTGCTGCACTTTTTTCTACAGTTATGACACAGTGTGGCCATTGCATGGGGCCTGCACAGGACTTGGGATTAGCGCTGCCCCGATTATGCAGCCCATTTTTTCATGCTGTGACACAAATTAGCTGCGTTACGGTAAATTCTTCTGATGCATACTGCAATGAAAGTATGAATGATAAGATGCACGCCCGATGACCGGCACGAATAAACTGTGTAACGTAAAACAGGTTGCTAGGTTGGTTTACTGGCAAACGTGACGTAATCATTAGTTAAAATGAGGATCCTCCAAAGATCTGGCACTCAGCTAACAGTAATGATACCTGGGCTGATGGATCGGAGTAGCGTTCTACGCGTGCGACCCATGCCTGTCAGTGGGAGGTAGTGCTCCCCTGGCTCTGTGTCTGCACTTTACTCTCAAAAGCTTCGCAGAAATCAGTTTTATGTTCATTTTAATGTCAGGTTAATGTGCGCTGGTAAACTGATAAGGCTAGACCTTTTATATTAAAATATGACTACAGTGGAACACTGACTATGTGTCGTCCACGGGAAGGCCCACATTTGAAAGCATTTTTTTTTGTTTTCACTTCATTTTTATTTCAGTTGCCTTTGTGAATTCTGTAAGCCTAATTTGTTGGCATATGCCATTCAGTTCTTATGAATTGCCTTTTTTTTTTTGAATCCAAGCGTTTGCTTAAAGTATTTCCCTTTGCGTTCGCTTCCAACTGAGAACAGACTTATCGCACTTGCCGACGCCAGGCTTCTCTTCAATCAGCTATGCTTCCCGCACTGCTGTCCGCCACGCGCCCACTTCCCTCGCACTGAGAGGCATTGGCCGAGAACTGGAGCCAGAGGGCTGCGTGGAGGGAGAGCCATTCCTAAGCAGCCACGTGCACACAACTGCCAGCCTACATTGAGCTGAGGAATCTAGGCGGTGGCATGGCCACAATCAGCATGAAGCGGATGGCAGAATAGGAGAAGTGACAAAAGCCCACTGATTCCTTGAGGGAGTGAACAGTATCCCTATGCTGCCTAATCCCACCTTCTGATATCCGCATGGCAGCCTGTGAGCTAATGGGCTGAGCTTTGGGAATATATACTGACTTGCTTGTGGATGTGCTGTGGAATGTGCCAGTGGGGGAACATGAAAAGCATTTTTAATTGCATTGCAGTGAAGTTTGTTATATAATCAGTGCTTTCTGTGCACCATCTCTTGTTTCCACCTCAATTTGTTGTAAAACATATGTGTTCCTAAGTCCCTGCCTAGGCATGGAATGCAGCCTATGACAGGCGCTATCAAAGCATACATTAAGATTGCTGTTTGTGTAGCTATAAGTATGACGACTTTTCTGTTGGATGTATTTGTGTTGCACCGTGTGCCTAAGCATGGTTGCTATTCTCGTAAATGTGTTTATATGGATTTCGGGGGATGAGAACGTGACAACCGCGTGCTGTGGGACCGCAGCAGTGATGATGACGACAGCACTAGTGAGGACGATGGTGCAAGGGTGTTCGAGTAGTCCAGTGAATAATGTATTTTCATTTTGGAATGCGCCTTCGGGCAAGCTCTTTTTTTTTCTGACATGCGGTGTGTGGGGGGGCTCAACTTAATTTCAGTCGACATACATAGCCGTGTAAATGCATTAGTTAACCTCGCCCCCTCCCCCCCCAAATAGCATGTTAGGCGAGAAAAGAGAAGAACATGCCCGTGGGCACATTCTACTCTTCTCCTTCAGTCTTCTAGAGCTCCCTGCTTCAACTGGCTTGCCAATGTCGATACATGGCATTGTGCTCTGCAGTTTCAGGAATAGAAGGGCACCAGCAGGGCATGTTTTCAGGGCTGGTTGCTTTTTGTTGCTCATCCAGACTGATGGATCTCTGCAAATGCTGTGAATAGAGCCATTAAATGTTACCACATATTCCTGAAGGCATTGCGAAACTGCAAATGAGTAGAAAATAAAAAAAAATAATCTAAGATTGCCTAAGCTTTTCCTGATGTGGCTTTAGCTCCAGGGCTTCCTTGCTGCTAGCCTGTCAGCTAGAGGGCTGAGCTTTGCCCATGGCCCTGCAGCTGTGCACTAAATGGTTGTCTAGGCACTTAGCAGCCACTGAATGGAATAGATTTCCCTATGGAGAATCACCTGGCAGCATTTGGGGTGCTAATTTGTGCCACTCTATTGTTGCATTCTACGGCGTAGCTCAATAGCCATCACAACCTATTGAGCTAGGTCACAACCTTCACCTGGTAAGCATTCATGGCACATGCACCCTAGAACCTTTTCAGTGGGATGAAAATCTGCAATTTTATCTCAGTGACTTTGCTGTTTCCAGTCACAGGGTTAAATCCCATTTGTCGCTGCTACTTTTTGATATGGCCGAAGCCAAATTCATAGCAGGTGGTATATGGGAGTGGTTTGACTAGGACTAACTGCTGGTAAGTTTTCCTGCCATGACGTAAAAGCGAGCTTATGATATTAACCAATGTGTGATGCAATATGTGATTGAAGGTGTCAGCATGAGGGCACTGTGCTTGTTGGGAATATGATAGGGCTAGTTACAAAGGAATGTGGAAATTTAGCTATGAAAAGTAAGAAAGGGATTTTGGTTGTCAGAAAAGTTGCGGAGCAAGTTCGACAGGTGGACTATGCCGAGTGAACAGTGCTGCGCACTTTTGTAGCCTTTGGTGGGACTCTTGGGTTTCCTGTGTGCCCCTTCCGTATGCAGTGGGAGAGCACAGTTGGTGCATTGGATCTTCATTAGCAGAAGAGTGACAAAAGTTTAGTATACTAGACTGGTAGGCGTGTCTCTTGTTAATGGAAGTTTAGTACCTGCTGCACCTTCTCTGCAAGTGCCGGTTCTCCCTGTTGACTTTGTTGATGTATTCTCGGTGCAGGGCATCGGATTTTTGGATGCGGTGCTGGGCCCAGGTACGTGCTTTGAATGTGTGCATTTCCTCTTTTTTTTTTCTGCTAAGCATTTCTGCTGCAATTTCAGACTTTGCTGATGTCTGTCGAACTAACATTGGATTTTAGTTTCACATCCGTCTGTCAGAAGTCCTGCCAGATCGATATCATTTTTATAGATTTCACTAAAGAATGGGACCTCGTCTCCCGTCCTAAATTAATTCCCACGCTTCAACAAGTTGGTCTTCCTAGCATCATAGATAACTGTGGTTTAGCTTGCCATCTAATCGAATACAATTTGTTAGTATTGACAATTATTCAGGTAATGTTCCTGTCTCTTCTGGTGTCTCCCAAGGAAGTATTCCAGCTCTCCTGTTATTTTTCATATGTAGTAACGACGACATTGTTGAAGTTTTCCTCATCCTGTTCAAATCGGGCTGTTTAGAAATGGCTCTGTTTTGTTTAATGTAATTACTTGTTGTGAATACCTGGTCTCACTTAAGTATACTCCAAAGAATATTCTCGATTGGTGTATTCAGTAGGACACGAGAGTCCCACTTGCTTCGAGTGCTGGCAAAAGGTAAACTACGTCCCTATGAGGCACACTTTTGTGTGCTGTATACTAGTACATTCAATGGAACATCATTAAGCGTGTTATCTTTCTCTCATAGGCCTCCTTTTAATTTCAATTTCACATTATTTGTTCTCAGGTTTCAATACAGAGAAAACAAAAATGTCGAGGACATAAAGTACGCTGTACTTGACAGGGCCCTAAACCTCCAACTTAGTTAGTTTGGAATGTTTGGAAACACCGCAATTTCCTTCTAAAAAACTAAACTACACATTTAGAACACACTGAATGCTATGCAGCAATAAAAAAAAGCGCTACTAAGAGCACATCGCAACAACTGGCATGAGGTACATTAAGTAGGAGAACAAATATATATATCTGCTAAAATGTGCTCTTAGTTAAAGGTTACAGTACTAAATGGAAATTTATGAAATAAAATACAGCACTGATGACATGATGGTACAACAAATAACTCGGAACACATTGAGTAGAACAATACAACTGGGAGGAAAAAAGGGATCATTTCTGTATGTTCTGCGTGTTTTTCCAAATATGGCTTGACAGTTTGACGACGCTCAGTTTGGTGAAAAAAAACAAACTCAAGTTGAGCTTTTAGGCTCTTCATTTTTCAGAGCCCCATGATACTTCCTGAAGCAAAATGCAGCTGCACTGCAGTGTTCCTCACTTTGAGCCGATGATATATATTTAATGTAGTGTTTTTGTCAGTCGAACGTGTATTGTATTTGCCACGTTTGAAAACTAGTGAAGCATCCCTAGAAAGTATCTTTTGGAAAAAAGTTGTATTCGTACGACTGAGTACGTACTTATTCTCGGGCTTTGCTTGTACTTGCCCAGAAAAATAAAGCTGCACTGCCGCTCTTTCCGAAGTGGATGAATGATTGCGATGCCAGCATTTTCTCTAGCCATCTCTATGTAACTCTGTACCTTCAAGTAGTTTGCCATCACTCAGGGCCACATCTCTCCCCTTCACATTGTGTACTAGGTACCACGAACTCGGTTGATGCAAATTTAGGGATGATACAAATTCGGGAAATTCCCCGACCCGAGTGCATTGTGAACAGTGTGGTTAATTTCGGATGTTCCAAAGACTTCCTCACTCCGTTACGGATATGTACGCGCAAGCTGCGAGCAGTGGCGCTCGGCCCACACATTACAGACTCCACAATTCCTAGTTTGTGCGCACAAGGAGCAGTGAGTGGCAGCATGTGGCCGTAAATAAATACTGTCAGCCATAAACGAGTCTGTGCGAGTAGATTTCGCATGATGCTTGATACCGATTTTGTTTGTTTTTGATGTGATACGATGCTTGGGATTATGCGAATTCGCTCACGACCCCGTGAGATTCGTATCGAGATTCAACTTCACTAGGCGAAGTGAAATGCTGTTTGTGGCCTAGCAGTGCTAAACTGGTTCCTGGTGCTGTGAAAACAATTCATGATACACAGTATCTTGATTAAGGGTCTTTACGCAGTGACCACGAAGGAGGGTGCTCAGTGTCTGATCTCAGCCGCTAGAAAAATTCATGTCAGGCATCCTAAATGAACCCAGGAATCCTTGTTGCTTTTAATTGCATGGCTTCATGTTTTACATTGCGTGGTACGACTCCAATAAGCGTAATTTTCGTTTACTTGTTTTACCAGCAGAAATTCTTGTATTGATTTATATGAAATGTGTGTATTTGTTTCCCTAACTTATTATTACAGGAATGAGTCAGGACGTAAATTGAGACCTTGAAGAAAAGTGTCGACTCGCACTGTGGAGCTGACTGAAACTGTATAATTAATAATCAGCGTTGGAAATTCTTTTTTCTCTCCAACCCTGGCTTGCTCCTAATCGGAAAGCTTTCTACTGTTAATGCTGCATGTTTCAATCAGTGTGGAAGGTTTCAGTGTGGCCGTTTCCGTTCATCCTGCAGAGAGGGGCACCAGCAGCTGCGGGACATCTGCAGCTGCCCAGCTCGAGGGCCAGCCTTAAGGAGTGAGTGCTGCCAATCTTTGGTGTACAAAAATCTTACAATTCCTCTGCATGGCTGGGTTCTGGTTGAAGTTGGAGGCATTTTCAAGTGCGGTCATACGAAAAAAAAATGTCCAGCTTTAGTCTGGTTTACTTTTACCCAAACATCAACATCATGGCAAAAATTGTAGTCTGTGTGCATTAAGCAGCTGAATGTTGGCTAGACAAATGGTCTTTGCATGGGGCCTGCACAGAACTTGGGATTAGCGGTGCCCTCATTATGCAGCCCATTTTTTCATGCTGTGACACAAATTAGCTGAGTTACGGTAAATTCTTGTAATGCATACTGCAATGAAAGTATGAATGATAAGATGCACGCCCGACGACCGGCACGAATAAACTGTGTAATGTAAAACAGGTTGCTATGTCAGTTTACTCATGGCAAACGTGACGTAATTATAAGTTAAAATGAGGATCCTCCAATGATCTGGCACTCAGCTAACAGTAATGATGCCTGGGCTGATGGTTCGGAGCAGTGTTCTACGCGTGCGGCACATGCCCGTCAGTGGGAGGTGGCGCTCCCCTGACTGTGTGTCCGTGCACTTTGCTCTCAAAGGCTTCGCAGAATTCAGTTTTAGGTTCATTTTAATGTAAAGTTATTGTGCGATGGTAAACTGGTAACAAGGCTAGACCTTTTATTGTAAACAATGACTACAGTGGAACCCTGACTATGCGTCCCCCGTTCATGGGAGAGCCTTCATGTGAAAGCGTTTTTTTTCTTTCCACTTCATTTTTATTTCAGTTGCCTTAGTGAATTCTGTAAACCTAATCTTTTGGCTTATGCCATTCAGTTCTTGTGAATTGCCTTTTTTTCTGTTTCTTTTCCAGTTGCAAACTGTTTGCTTGGATTCAGAAGTTAACTTTGTTTTGAAACTATTTGAAGAGAAAAACTATTTCCCTTTGCGTTCGCTTCCAACTGAGAACCGACTTATCGCACTTGCCTACGCCAGGCTTCTCTTCAATCAGCTGTGCTTCCCGCACTGCTGTCCGCCACGCGCCCACTTCCCTCGCACTGAGAGGCATTGGCCGAGAACTGGAACCAGAGGGCTGCGTGGAGGGAGAGCCATTCCTAAGCAGCCACGTGCACACAACCGCCAGCCTATATTGAGCTGAGGAATCTAGGCGGTGGCATGGCCACAATCAAAGCATGAAGCAGATGGCAGAATAGGAGAAGTGACAAAAGCCCACTGATTCCTTGAGGGAGTGAACAGTATCCCTATGCTGCCTAATCCCACCATCTGATATCCGCATGGCAGCCTGTGAGCTAATGGGCTGAGCTTTGGGAATATATACTGACTTGCTTGTGGATGTGCTGTGGAATGTGCCTGTGGGGGAACATGAAAAGCATTTTTAATTGCATTGCAGTGAAGTTTGTTATATAATCAGCGCTTTCTGTGCACCATCTCTTGTTTCCACCTCAATTTGTTGTAAAACATGTGTTCCTAAATCCCTGCCTAGGCATGGAATGCAGCCTATGACAGGCGCTATCAAAGCATACATTAAGATTGCTGTTTGTGTAGCTATAAGTATGACGACTTTTCTGTTGGATGTGTTTGTGTTGCAACGTGTGCCTAAGCATGGTTGCTATTCTCGTAAATGTGTTTATATGGATTTCAGGGGATGAGAACGTAACAACCGCGTGCTGTGGGACTGCAGCAGTGATGATGACGATAGCACTAGTGAGGACGATGGCGCAAGGGTGGTCGAGTAGTCCAGTGAATAATGTATTTTCATTTTGGAATGTGCCTTCGGGCAAGCTCTTTTTTTTTCTGACATGCGGTGTGTGGGGGGGCTCAACTTTATTTCAGTCGACATACATAGCCGTGTAAATGCATTAGTTAACCTCGCCCCCTCCCGCCCCCCCAAATAGCATGTTAGGCGAGAAAAGAGAAGAACATGCCCGTGGGCACATTCTACTCTTCTCCTTCAGTCTTCTAGAGCTCCCTGCTTCAACTGGCTTGCCAATGTCGATACATGGCATTGTGCTCTGCAGTTTCAGGAATAGAAGGGCACCAGCAGGGCATGTTTTCAGGGCTAGTTGCTTTTTGTTGCTCATCCAGACTGATGGATCTCTGCAAATGCTGTGAATAGAGCCATGAAATGTTACCACTTATTCCTGAAGGCATTGCGAAACTGCAAATGAGTAGAAAATAAAAAAAAATAATCTAAGATTGCCTAAGCTTTTCCTGATGTGGCTTTAGCTCCAGTGCTTCCTTGCTGCTAGCCTGTGAGCTAGAGGGCTGGGCTTTGCCCATGGCCCTGCAGCTGTGCACTAAATGGTTGTCTAGGCACTTAGCAGCCACTGAATGGAATAGATTTCTCTATGGAGAAGCACCTGGCAGCATTTGGGGTGCTAATTTGTGCCACACTATTGTTGCATTCTACGGCGTAGCTCAATAGCCATCACAACTTATTGAGCTAGGTCACAACCTTCACCTGGTAAGCATTCATGGCACATGCACCCTAGAACCTTTTCAGTGGGATGAAAATCTGCAATTTTATCTCAGTGACTTTGCTGTTTCCAGTCACAGGGTTAAATCCCATTTGTCGCTGCTACTTTTTGATATGGCCGAAGCCAAATTCATAGCAGGTGGTATATGGGAGTGGTTTGACTAGGACTAACTGCTGGTAAGTTTTCCTGCCATGACATAAAAGCAAGCTTATGATATTAACCAATGTGTGATGCAATATGTGAGTGAAGGTGTCAGCTTGAGGGCACTGTGCTTGTTGGGAATATGATAGGACTAGTTACAAAGGAATGTGGAAATTTAGCTATGAAAAGTAAGAAAGGGATTTTGGTTGTCAGAAAAGTTGCAGAGCAAGTACGACAGGTGGACTATGCCGAGTGAACAGTGCTGTGCACTTTTGTAGCCTTTGGTGGGACTATTGGGTTTCCTGTGTGCCCCTTCCGTATGCAGTGGGAGAGCACAGTTGGTGCATTGGATCTTCATTAGCAGAAAAGTGACAAAAGTTTGGTATACTAGACTGGTAGGCGTGTCTCTTGGTAATGGAACTTTAGTACCTGCTGCACCTTCTCTGCAAGTGCCGGTTCTCCCTGTTGACTTTGTTGATGTATTCTCGGTGCAGGGCATCGGCGTTTTGGATGCGGTGCTGAGCCCAGGTATGTGCTTTGAATGTGTGCATTTCCTCTTTTTTTTTTCTGCTAAGCATTTCTGCTGCAATTTCAGACTTTGCTGATGTCTGTCGAACTAACATTGGATTTTAGTTTCACATCCGTCCTTCAGAAGTCCTGCCAGATCGATATCATTTTTATAGATTTCAGTAAGGAATGGGACCTCGTCTCCCGTCCTAAATTAATTTCCACGCTTCAACAAGTTGGTCTTCCTAGCATCATAGTTAACTGTGGTTTAGCTTGCCATCTAATCGAATACAATTTGTTAGTACTGACAATTATTCAGGTAATGTTCCTGTCTCTTCTGGTGTCTCCCAAGGAAGTATTCCAGCTCTCCTGTTATTTTTGATATGTAGTAACGACGACATTGTTAAAGTTGTCCTCATCCTGTTCAAATCAGTCTGTTTCGAAATGGCTCTGTTTTGTTTAATGTAATTACTTGTTATGAATACCTGGTCTCACTTAAGTATACTCCAAAGAATATTGTCGATTGGTGTATTCAGTAGGACACGAGAGTCCCACTTGCTTCGAGTGCTGGCAAAAGGTAAACTACGTCCCTATGAGACACACTTTTGTGTGCTGTATACTAGTACATTCAATGGAACATCATTAAGCGTGTTGTTATCTTTCTCTCATAGGCCTCCTTTTAATTTCAATTTCACATTATTTGTTCTCAGGTTTCAATACAGAGAAAACAAAAATGTCGAGGACATAAAGTACGGTGTACTTGACAGGGCCCTAAACTTCCAACTTAGTTAGTTTGGAATGTTTGGAAACACCGCAATTTCGTTCTAAAAAACTAAACTACACATTTAGAACACACTGAATGCTATCCAGCAATAAAAAAAAAGCGCTACTAAGAGCACTTCGCAACAACTGGCATGAGGTACATTAAGTAGGACAACAAATATATATATCTGCTAAAATGTGCTCTTAGTTAAAGGTTACAGTACTCAATGGAAATTTATGAAATAAAATACAACACTGATGACATGATGGTACAACAAATAACTCGGAACACATTGAGTAGAACAATACAACTGGGATGAAAAAAGGGATCATTTCTGTATGTTCTGCGTGTTTTTCCAAATATGGCTTGACAGTTTGACGATGCTCGGTTTGGAGGGAAAAAAAAGCTCAAGTTGAGCTTTTACGCTCTTTTCATCTTTCAGAGCCTCACGATACTTCCTGAAGCAAAATGCAGCTGCTCTGTAGTGTTCGTCACTTTGAGCCGATGATATATATTTAATGTAGTGTTTTTGTCAGTCGAACATGTATTGTATTTGCCACGTTTGAAAACTAATGAAGCATCCCTAGAAAGTATCTTTTGGAAAAAAGTTGTATTCGTACGACTGAGTACGTACTTATTCTCGGGCTTTGCTTGTACTTGCCCAGAAAAATAAAGCTGCACTGCCGCTCTTTCCGAAGTGGATGAATGATTGCGATGCCAGCATTTTCTCTAGCCATCTCTATGTAACTCTGTACCTTCAAGTAGTTTGCCATCACTCAGGGCCACATCTCTCCCCTTCACATCGTGTACTAGGTACCACGAACTCGGTTGATGCAAATTTAGGGATGATACAAATTCGGGAAATTCCCCGACCCGAGTGCATTGTGAACAGTGTGGTTAATTTCGGATGTTCCAAAGACTTCCTCACTCCGTTACGGATATGTACGCGCAAGCTGCGAGCAGTGGCGCTCGGCCCACACATTACAGACTCCACAATTCCTAGTTTGTGCGCACAAGGAGCAGTGAGTGGCAGCATGTGGCCGTAAATAAATACTGTCAGCCATAAACGAGTCTGTGCGAGTAGATTTCGCATGATGCTTGATACCGATTTTGTTTGTTTTTGATGTGATACGATGCTTGGGATTATGCGAATTCGCTCACGACCCCGTGAGATTCGTATCGAGATTCAACTTCACTAGGCGAAGTGAAATGCTGTTTGTGGCCTAGCAGCACTAAACTGGTTCCTGGTGCTGTGAACACAATTCATAATACACAGTAGCTTGATTGAGGGTCTTTACGCAGTGACCACGAAGGAGGGTGCTCAGTATCTGCTCTCAGCCGCTAGAAAAGTTTTTGTGGAAATGTATCATGTCAGGCATCGTAAATGAACTCAGGAATCCTTGTTGCTTTTAATTGCATGGCTTCACGTTTTACAATGCGTGGTACGACTCCAATAAGCGTAATTTTCGTTTACTTGTTTCACCAGCAGAAATTCTTGTATTGATTTATATGAAATGTGTGTATAGTCAAATTTCAATGCAGCAGACACTCACAGCAGTCTATATTTAATTCTCTATCAGCTAGCCATGTAATGTTATGTAATTAATTTCCCCCACAGTGTACACGGTGACTCAGTGGTTATGGTGCTTGGCTGCTAACACGAAAGGTGCGGGTTCGATCCCGCTGGTGGCAATCGAATTTTGATGAACGCGAAATTCTAGAGGCCTGTTTACTGTGCGAGGGTTTGCCTGAACTGCAGAAGACTGGGCTCCTGTTTGGCTCAGACCACTGTTATTACTCATTGTTTTTTCAGGCAGCTCAAAGGAGGCATTCTGTCGTCCATCAGCGGTCGTAGCAATGGAGGATGGGAAATATGCCGGAAAAGATGACTGCTGCATCTACATCTTCTCCAAACACGGTCAATTCATCCACACTTTGGGGAAGGGGAGCCTGGGCAGGCCATGTGGTGAGTTATTTTATGAACTGTGTGTGGTTTCTCTGCAGTGCTCTAGTACGACCACCATAGCTGCTGCTGTGCCTTCCGGCGATGTTTAAAGCTAGCAGTGGGTGCCGTAATTGCAGCCAAAGGCCTGACGACGTTTATGTGGCAGGTGAATCACATTGCGGAAGGGAAAAGAAAAAGAATATAGAAGGGATGGACGCGTACTTGTCAGCAGATGAAC